>NC_042630.1:29028987-29328987 GCF_901001135.1 Rhinatrema bivittatum
ACTACGCCATTGGTAATGATTTCTTTTATGCGATTTACAGCCCTGTTCAGAAAACAAAACCACAATGCAATTTCTATCAAAAACAATTAGCAAATAATGGAGAAATTACTTACCTGATAATTTTGTTTTCCTTAGGGTAGCCAGATGGACTCAGGACCAATGAGTTTATCCTCCCCTGCCAGCAGATGGAGACTGAGTCAAGTTTCAAAGCTGAGGTCACCCTAGACACAACCCTGTAGTGACCTCAGCCCTTCAGTATTCTCTTCAAAAGCCACTGTGGGCATACTATCGATACACTTGAATAAAACAGATAACCCATAACTGTACTCAACCAAACACTGAACCCCAGTAAGATTATAGATGCCCTAATCTAGGGACTGGATGATGGCTTACCTGTAATCTCTTGGATTTAATATCAGGTAAGTAATTTCTTCATTTCCTAGCATGTAGTCAGATGGACTCAGGACCAATGAGATGTACAAAAGCTACTCCTGATCAGGGCAGGAGGCTGCCTGCGGTCCAGCCAACAACGTCCATGCAAAGGCTGTGTTCTCTCAGGCCTGCACATTCAGGAAATAAAACCTGGAAAGGTGTGCAAGGAGGAGCATGTCACCGCTCAGTCAGGTATCAACAGGACACAGCAGTCTGCCCATGAGACTGTCTGAGCCTTAGTGGAATGAACTCTCATCTGAGAAGGTAATGGCTTTCCAGCCTCCACACAGGCTCCCGTGACCACCTCCTTAATCCAGCAAGCTATGGTAGCTCATGAACTGGTTTGCCCTGTTTCCTTCCACCGTGAAGGACAAACAGGTGGTTCAACTTTTGGATCGGTTCTGAAACTTCCAGATACTGCACCACAAGTCTACTGACATTCAAATGACTGAGAAGGCGGTATTCCGCCCATTCCATAAGGAGGTCTTATCTCCTGAGACACCCGCTGGCTCTTGGTTCCTCCCTGGTGGTTGATGTAGGCTACCGTCGTTGCATGTCTGACATTATGTGGACTGCTTGGCCCTGGAGTCTGTGGCTGAACTGCAAGCACGCCAGCCTCACTGCCCGGGCTTCTGAGCGATTGATGTTCCAGAGGGCTTCTTCCGCCATCCGATCACCCTGGGCCGTGAGTTCCTGACAGTGAGCTCCACAGCCCTGGACACTCGCATCCATTGTAAGAACCAGCCAGTTCGGGGAGGGGAGGGGAGGAGGGAGGAGGGGAGGAGGGGAGGAGGAGGCAGGGACCCCCCCCGGGTCAGAAGAGCTCCTGCAGCCACCTCTTGAGGTAGTGCAGACTCCAAATCGAATAGTCTTGAGACTGCAGGTTTCAACGTGATAGCAGGGAGCATTGAAATGGTCACATGTGGCCCTTGCCTACGGCACTACTTCCAAGTTTACCGCCATCAAACCAAAATCTTGGAGATACAATAAACCTGACTGTGTGGAGCTGTTTATCAACTGACACACATGGGACATCAACTTCAATATCTGTGTGGTCGGTCGGAAGACCTTGACCTGCCTGGTGTTGAACTGGATTCCCAGATACTCCAATGGCTGGGAAGGCTTGAGACTTCTTGTCCAGGTTTACTACCCAACTGAGTTCCTGAAGCAAGGAGGTCACCTGGAGACTTTCTTCCACTGACTTGGCCTGGATCAACCAGTCGTCCATGTACGGATGTGCAAGGATTCTCTCTCAACGCTGCTGCCACGACCACCAAAATCTTGGAAAATGTTCTTGGGGTGGTGGCTAGGCCAAAGGGCAGTGCCTGGAACTGATAATGGTGACCCAGTACAGCAAAGCATAGGAAGCATTGGCGTTCTTGATGGATGGAATATGTAGGTAAGCCTCGGATAGGTCCAGAGAGGTTAGGGACTCTCCCAGTTGTACGGCCTTAATCCGGAGTGTAAGGTTTCCATGCGGAAATGACACTCTTGAGGTCCAGGGTGGGGCGAAAGAACCTTCTTTCTTGGGTATGATGAAATAGATGGACCACCCCCCTGTATTTTCCTGGGGTGTAGGTACTGGGATTACAGCCCTCATCCTGAGAAGCCTTAAAAGAGTAATCTCCACGGACTGCTTTTTGTGTTGGGAGTGGCAAGGAGACATCATGATGAATCCTGAGAAGTGCTGCGAAATTCCAGCGCATTTCCTTCTTGTATGACTTCTAGTACCCACTTGCCCGAAGTGATCTCAACCCACCTTTGGTAAAAGAGAGACAGTCGACCCATCTCCTTGTTCTGAAGATGGGTCCGTAAAATTTCATTGGGAGATTCAGGATGATCCTGAAAACAAACCTGCCCCTCTCTTGGGCTGTTGACTATGATAGGCTTGAGTTCTCCCAAAGGGCTGAGACCTCTGAAATGTCGAGTTTTTGTAGGGGTGGAAACATTGAGAGTCCCTGGACCGGCCCCTCATAGGCAAGGGGCTCTGCAACTGCTTCCTCTTATCTTCCGGTAGCCGGGGGAATGGAAATTCGCCCCATTTACTGGCCAGTTTTTCCAATTAATTTCCAAATAGGTGTGGATCCTTTATACAGCATCTTTGTAAGGTTGGCCTTGGAAGTTGCGTCGGCTGACCAATTCCGCAGCATAGCTGTCATCTGGCTGCTGCCACTGAGGCCACTCCTCTGGCTGAAGTACAGACTAAATCCGAGACCACGTATGTTAAAAAGGTGGCGACGAGTTTCATAGTTACTCTGGGTTCACCCCCGAGTCATCCACCTGAGAGAGAAGTAGGCACGAACACGCTACCAGGGCATAACAAGCAACCTGCAAGGTCATTGCTACTGCTTGTTTAAGGATTGACTCCAACCATCTATGGTACGCATCCTTTAAGGCCACTCCTCCCTCCACTGGGATAGTTTTTCGCTTTCAGCCAGCGCAGACCAGTGCATCGACTTTAGGGAAAAATATTCTCTCGGGTACAGAGCTTTTAATGCCCGGCCCCCTTTAAAACTTGCTTCTGGGGCATCCCATTCTAGGTCAATCAACTCCTGGGATGGCTTCCAGTACTGGGAGGTAGCAAGAGGCTTTGTGCAAGGAAATCAGAATGGGATTCTTCTTTGGTTCCGTCAGATTCTGCTCCAGGAAGTCCCAGAGTTTCAGATTCTGGGAAACCAAGGCCAGCAATTCATCTCTATGAAAGAACCGTAACATGATTCGATGCGGTTCTAATCCCGGGGGAATTTCCCCCTTCTTCAAAGGGATCTTACTCTTCCTCTGTGCCATCAGGGTCCCCACAAGGGATACCCCTGGTCAGGCGGGTCATGACTCGAGGTCTGGCAACAGGAATAGGAGAGGGAGAAGGGGCCGGCTGGGGTTCCATGCGGATAACTGCAAGCAAGGAAGAAGGCTGCACCTGTACAAAGGCCTGTAGACCCTGGAAAAGCTGCCGGGTCCACGTCTAGCCCGGGGGGGAACTGGGTGGGCCCAGCTGATGGAAGACCCAGCCCAGGGGTTACTCAGATCCAGTTAAGGCTGCCAATCCATCATCTGAATGGGAGGAGCAGGGCTCAGCAGAGTCCATGGAGGCCAAATCCCCTTGGGCTGCCTCACAGTGCTGACACAAGTTGGAATCCAGGTCAGGCTGAGAAGCCCTAATATGACAAGAAGTGCAGACAGCAAGGCGCTTATGTTTCTTGGCTGCCGGCACCATTGGCGGTGGTAACTGTGCATCCGATCGGCTCGCGCTTAAAAATTTATGCGCACAAATTTTGAGTGCCTAGGTTGGACACGGTGAGGCACACACACAGCCTGTGCGCCCGGCTTTTCTTGTATCCTGCGCTTACCTTATTGTGCGCGTACGTGCATGCCCTATGCACGTGCGCAGAGCCGACACACTGCACTAACCGACGTCCTATGGCGGGCAATACGAGACGCACGAAGACACATGCAAGATGGCGCCACCGCAGCCTACCATGTGGTCTGCTGGCCAAGCTTAAAGCGGGTCTAGTCCACCGGGGGGGGGGGGGGGGGGGCACTCAACCCGCTCGTAAGCTCATTTCCCTATGCCCCAATGGGATTGGGAACATCGTCAGTGCAGCGAGCTAAGCACAGAGACTGGAGGAAGTCTCTGTGCGAAACCCCTCTTCTCTGAAGGTAAATCTTCTTCCTTTTTTTTTTTTAAACTTACCTGGTCTCAGCGCTTACTGGCTGAGTACAGAGACAGCCTCTGGCTGCGGAAGGAGAGGGCTTTGTCCATCGGCTTCCTTCACCCGCAGCCTTTCAGCTGCTTAAGCAGCAAAGTCCATGCCGGGAACCGGCTACCGGACCAAGGCACAGCTCTGAGGGATCTCTGAACTCAGGAATTCTCAACTCGGGGAGGGACCTTTAGGTATCACCGCAGGAGAGCGGGGCTCAATCTTTTCTCCAATTTAAAAGTAGAATTTCTTCTTCCAAAAGGTACAGCGATCCCATAGGGGGTGTTATCCAGGGTGACGTCAGCTTTGAAATCTGACTCCGTCTCCATCTGCTGGCAGGGGAGCCCACCCATTGGTCCTGAGTCCATCTGCCTACACGCTAGGAAAACATAATTAACAACCAGACTGAGAACATTACCAGCAGGACACATTCTGTCACCATCACGCAAGTAACCAAGGCAGCGCTTTTGCCATGGCCTGCGAGTGGCACTTCTGCACTCTGTTCATTAATGGAAGCTCTCAAGACAGCTCAAACCTGTTTACCTGGAACCTAGAGATGTGACAAGAAAGCAAAATGGACTGGAGATTACTTACTGTCAACTAGATCTCGGGACTGGCCTTGAATGTGCAGATAAAGTGGGCGATCCCTATTGGAGACAAAAACCATACAATAAGTAGCTACTCATCTTAAGCATCGCTCACCAACTGTGCTTTGTAATAACACCACTTATTTTATTGTGCCTTGTGCATGGGAAAACAACCTTCCACTGCAAACAGTGGATAATGGAAATTAATTCTGGATTCCAAGCAACAAATCAAACTAACCAAAGCCACACACAAAAAGCCATGGAAGTGTAACAAACAATTGTTGGGAAGAGACTTCTTATGGTTATAAGATGTTGCTTTTTACAATCTCGTCTCCTTAAAGCATCAGAGCCTCACACTGCAAAAAAATGCTCTGCCAATCAGTTACTGAATTGTCTGATTTGCCATTTTTTTTTTTAATCCTTTGTACAGTTCTGAGCTGGAAGTAGGAAAAATTGGTCTACCCTATGGCACAGGTCAGGAGAAATACACCACTTGCCTTAAAAATAATAATAGTCAGCAGCAGCTACACATGAACAGAAAGCCCACAAGGTGCTTTGTATTAAGTTAGGCAAATGCATCAAAAGATGTCAGTTATAGGGGAAAATGAGGATACTATCCCTGGAAACACCAAAAATGTATGCATCCAGTATTCTTCAGGAAAGCACAAGTCTACAAACCCGGGTCCAATTTTGGCTTTTCTCCTCTGTAGTCATAAATCTCCCTCGAGTCGACACAGCTGCTCCACTCAGTCGACTAATCTGTGAACCGCAGGACAGAGAGTCAAATATGACACCCAGCACTAGAGAGCGTACGAACAGAGATCGAATAACCAGCCATATCTCAAAATGTTTCTGAAAAACATCACATGCTCTTATTTACTTGTCAAACGCTACAAAAACAAAATGCTTAATGAGCCCCACAATCCAATACATTGCAAATCAAACAAACGGGACAAATTCTTTATAAAAAGTACATTCAATGTGCTATCATACAGGTAGTGCTGAATGATCGACATAAGAAAACCACAGCATACAGGCACGTGGATGTAATCATTCATCCGCAAAAGTTCTTTAATTCTGAATTTTTGGAACAGTGTGCTTTTATGCTAAGTGTTCGATTCCATCGTGTTTTCCCTTTGGGGCTTCCATCGAGACTGGATTCTGGGAAGCGCTCTCAATAAGTCAAGTCTGCAATTATTGTTCATTTTATTTGTACCATTGAACTGAGCACTGAGCAAATGCACAAATTGTTTCACAAATTCAAACGTTTAAAGATAAGACATTTTGTAGGTGAAGGATTCTCTCTCTGTACAGTGAACTCTGTGCCTATGCACTATGATTTTCCTATAGCGAACAATTAACACATTAAAACTGTTTACTTGAACATTTATTAAAAGCAGGTAATAGCCAGGCAGATCTCTCATACAGTAGCATAAAGTACAAAAAAAAAGGGGAGGGAAGGGTGATTAATGAAATGGTTATTCCACCTCTCTCAGCTGCTTGGTCAGTCATAATGCAATTCCTTTCCCCTTCCTAAAGCTGAGGGGTGAAGGCTTCCTGTGCTCACCTCATCCTGGGTCTGCCCTCTTGTTAACATGTTTCTACAGGTCAGAGGAACATCGTTGATCTCCACTTCTGCCACCACCAGGTCATCTTTGCTTTTGTTCACAGGTACTCCTTTCCATGGTACCTGCAACTGCAGAGGAAAGCCCGAATCAGAGACATGCTGCAGTGCTTTCATTTAATACAAATAATTTTGAAAACTTTTGTAATTCCACACATGTAGCTCTTTAAAGCCTCCAGTTTTAAGCTTTACTCCTCCAGCACAAGAAAGGAACACAAAATAATACACTAAACTAGAATTTCATCCATCTGAAGAAGAAATGCAAAAGATATTTTATCTGTTAGAAAATGAGTTTTACTTTGGGGCTAACTAAAGCAAGAGAACGTTCTGAAAAACTTTTAACTCACAAATTCCAGAAATGGAAACAATGGAAATGCAGCCTGGATGCAAACTTAGTACACTAAATGTACCTAGCCAATATTATGTAAATTATAATAAATACTAATGCCCGGTGACACCACAAGAGCAAATGCAGGGTCCGGAAATTTTAACCATAAATGCTTAACAATAGCTACCATGCAGCCTCAGTACTGGTAAGAGCCTCCTGACTGAATAATCAGTGCTATTTCTAAATATTCAGTTATCTATTTTTGTAGCATAGCTATCTAAAAACTTACCTTGTCGGCGTGTTCTGGGCAGGCTTTAGTTTTCCCTTTGCTATTAACATGGCATAATTTTAGCTGCCACAGCTGCAGCAGCATCCAGTGCCCCTGAGGGCGCTGTGACACCCTCAACCCCCAGCAATTGCCCATCAATGCATCTCCATAGCCTAGAAAAGGCCCAAGCAGCGCAGGATCCCCCCCTGCCACAGGGAGAGAACAGAGATGGAGGTGGGCCAGGCTGGTCCCACTTGCTGCGCCGCCTGCAAAAAAAAATAATAATAATATAAATCCTAAGATAATAACTATCAAAAACAGCCTAGGTTATTTGGTAGCATTCTCTTGCTGTGCTCTCAGTGCATTTCTACATATCCTACTATAAAATGTTAGAGTTGGTAGATTACATCCAGTAAAAAGCAGCTTTACTTCTCATTTCAACACTAAAGAAACATTTAACACATATCTGTAAACACAGCAATCCTGGTTGACACTTTAGAGGTAACAAGGAAGTAAGGAGAGAAAAAAAAAAACCCTGAAGAAAAAGGAGCGTAAAGTCAGCAAAATGGCCTCGTGAGGGGAGGGATCTGGACCACCATATTTACACCCCACAGATCAACTTGGAGCGAGCACTGACAGGTAGCTCGTCCACCTCAACCGAGCAGGGAGGAACCAATCCCCTGGGAGGAAGACTCAGCTAAAAAGTAACAAAAGTAACAAAAAAAAAGAGACTGCAGGTATATGAACTGCCTACAAAAGTAAGCTCATGGCCCCTCCCAACAAATCATCAGTTCACAACTCCATCCACAAGCGAGCATTTTCAACAGCAGGTCCCCTACATTGGAATTCGCTTCCTCAAGACTTACGCCAGGAACAATGCCATTTAACCTTCAGAAAAAAACTTAAAACCTGGCTGTTCACACAAGCCTATCGTTGAAGGATTCCATATTAACCAACTCTCTCTCACTCTCCAACCACCCTTCTCACTCCCCCGCACTCCCAACCTTTTTCCCTTTTCCACTCGCAACCTCTACCCACCCTTTTCCCCTCACCCCCCAGCCACTCCTCCCATTTGACATACCATGTATATTCCAGCTGTATATATTCCATATATATATATTTCCATGTATATTTCCGCTGATTATAATCCATGTTTCTGTATTATTAATTTATTGTTTTATGTTAATTTATAGTTTGTAATTTTAACTTATTGTTCAATTACTTAATTCTGTCCTATCTTCCGACATCCATGTTTTTACTCTCCCTGTTTTAATGTAACTTCTCTTTTCCACTTATACGTTAATTGGTTTTTCCCCTTGTTCTAATGTAAACCGGTACGATAAGACCTGGTCTTGAGTGTCGGTATAGTAAAAGAAGTTAAATAAATATGCACCAGTTACCATCTGCTGGAGACAGAGAAATACTGAGCTTCTGCAGGTGGCACCAGGGCTTATCAAGCAGTGTCAGAGAGGCTTTTCTCTGTCTCCAATCTGCTGGTACAGATGAATAAACCCAGGAGTCTGGACTGATCCGGGTACATACAGGGAACTTTAAATACTACATGAAACTTGAAATAACCCTAAAGGGGCACTCTCCTGTCTCAGAGGGAACACAGATAACTATTCTACAGTGGGCTGAATCAGCTCTCCCCTCCCATCCTCAACAATTCATTTGCCAGATACAAGACAGACAGAATTCAGCAAAGCTGCTACATGTGTGTGTAAATCTTCTTGTCCTCAGTGCAAAGGGTGTAAAATAAATAAATAAATTTGTTTTTTTTTTTCATGTCCATATACATAGATATATAACCTACTGGATGGAGCCACACTGATAACCGGGACGGGATTGGTTAGAGCAGAGGGGCTGAGAACCAGGGAAGGCCAGGGTTCAAAGCCCACTGCTGCTGTTTGTGTCCTTGGACAAGTAACTTCACTCCTCCTTACCTCAATACAAATGTCGATTGTGTACTGGGAGATACATACAGAACCTGGATGCAATCTGCTTTGAAGTAGCTGCCCGGTCATGAAAGATGAAAATAATATTTCTAAGCATTTGCTATTCTGCTCCCCTAAGGGACGGCTCAAGAAGAACAGCAAGGCCGCTTATATATTCCCATTTAAGAGTGTGCAGGAGGAGCTCTTATATCCACAAGACCGCCTCATGCTCTGGGGCAGGCGCCTTCCCATTGGCCGACGGCCCCGTTCGAACATGACGTCATGAAAAAGAGCCACCGAAAGGGGAACCGTGTCGGTACCTGGAAAGGGGGCGCAGTGACCTCACGCACCCGGGAGCAAAGGTCCTCCGAGGACATCTTCCCTCTCGGAGAGCTGAGCGGCCGGGCACGGTCTTGCCGCCGCCACTTCCTCCAGCCCCAGCCCTCCGCCTCCCACCAGCTCGTTCTCCCCCGCCCAAATCGCTGTCCCCACTTCCACTTTACTGTTACCGCCGCAGCAGTCGCCAGGCCTCACCCGCCGCCCGCGCGAGCGCTCCCCGCAGACATGGCGACCACAACCACCACTCGCAGCACCTCCGGCCTCCAGTAGACGCCGCCGCCACGTCACGTAAAGACGCACACACGTACACTTCCGGCCCGCTGGCCCCTACGTCATCAGCGACTTCCTGCTGAAACGATTCCTCCGGCGCTTTCAGACCTAAGTAGTTTGTCAGCCGAGTGCTCGGAGGCTTCTGACTTTCCGGTGTTGCTGTCGCCCTCCCGCCTGACCGGGACTCTTTCCCTCTCTCCGGGCCCAGCACAAGCGTCGCCATGAGTCTGGCGGAGAGCCGAGCGCCCCGCAAGACGGCTGGGAATCGCATGTCCAAATTGCTGGATGCCGAAGAGGAGGACGAGTTCTACCAGACCACATACGGGGGCTTCCAGGAGGTGAAAAATTAGAGATTTGTGTATATTTATGTATATAATATGTAGCTCTAAATCACTGTCAAAGGGGAGAAAGATGAGGCTCTATTAGACCATGTGCAGGGGGAGCTTTTAGGAAGTAACATTTTACAAAATCATCTAGGTAACATCATAAAGAAAAAAATTCAGCTGTTTTTGTATCTGTTCCTTGCTCTGCTGTACTTGCTTTAGGATCACACCGTCTCCTCTTGTTCCTTGCAGAGCAGGAGGTATTGGAGGAGGGGCGAAACAACAAGGAAAGGGCTGGATTAGGGAGCAGAGTGGCTGTTCTCTACTCTGTCTTTACTAGGTTCAGCCCCTCTCTTACTCTTCCCAGCAGGCTGCCTGGAGGGGAGAGGCTAGAGCAGAACATCCCTACTTTTGCTTAAGTCTGAAAAGAAGTGGGGGAAGTTTGTTCCAGGTTTTGGCTAAGGGGCAAACAGTGAGAACAATGCTATTTTCTTTGACATGTACAGGACTGTTTGTGATTATTTTAGATGTATTTGTACTGCCACATCTATAAGGTTTGAGTTCGGCTCGCTCACAGGGGCAGATGTGTCAAGGTGTTTGCTCTAGTATAACCCCCATTAGAAACTAGGATATTTTCATTGTAATTCTAGAGCAGCATCTGTCCTAGTGTTTCGGTTGTGATTAAATGCTCTAAAAGGCCTGTGCCGCATGTGCATTCATTGTATTCATGATGCTAATCTCATTGCTGCCTCCTCCGATATCCTCCTCTGTACAGGAGTCGGGAGACGATGAGTATAAAGGTGATCGCTCAGACAGCGAGGACGAGGTGTGATTCAGATTTGACATTGACGAGGGCGATGAACCAACCAGTGACCAGGAAGAGGAGGGGCCCAAGAGGAAGCACAGAGTGGTTACCAAGGCCTATAAAGTATGGCCCTCTTGCTTTTCATTTATCATTGCATTGTTCCTTTCCTGCTTCTTTCTCTGTGTTATGTGAAAGTGCCTTGGAGTAAATTCCTCCTTGCTTCCCCCCCCCCCCCCCCCACCCCCATATTTACCCTTCAAGACTTAACAGCAGGCTGGCACTTTTTAAACATTTTGATAAAACTGGTCTGCCTCCGAGACATAGCACTTATCTGTCTGTGTGCCCCTCAGGAGCCACTGAAGAGTCTGAAACCTAAACCAAGGCCCAAGAAACCAGACGTTCCCACCAGCAGTGCACCTAAGGTTCGGCAGGAGAAGGTCGTGCCCCAGGAGCCCCAGGATGAAGTGGGAGACAGTAAGTGCCCTAAAGCAAGGACCTCTGCACTGAGCAGACTAAGAATCCTGAAAACCCAGGAGGCATTTGTAGTAATGATGTTTTTCAGGCCTCCTTTGGAAGCCGTCCTGATGTTGGAAAATGCTGTGATTATAAAGCTCATTTGGATTCTATGTTCAGTGAAAGGTTCTGCAGGTGTCCAGATGATTATTATACCCTGGATGTGACTCTTTCTGGAGGGACTTTGGGATTTAACAATGGTTTTTTATTCTGGTTCTTGTGGCCCTCCAAATCTGTGTTGGGGTACTAAAATATACAAATGAACCTGGTTCTTAGAGCCAATAGCATTTGACCTGTTTTGGCAGGGGTGGAGTGTGGGGTGGGGGCAATAGAATTTGGAGCTGAGAAGTACCAGAAACAGCAAAATGGAAGCGAATCAATGCCAGACTATGTTACTCACCCCCTTGTGTATTCTGGCTGTGTCCAGGTCGTAAGTACATGCGGCAGTCAACAACAGAGCACACCCGCCAGACATTTTTGCGGGTGCAGGAGCGCCAGGTGCAGTCACGGCGCAGAAAGGGGCCACACTTGGACGACCGGCCACTCACACAGGAGGAGCTGCTGGAGGAAGCCAAGATAACCGAGGAGATTAATATCCGGTCTCTAGGTGAGGCAATGAAGTGACTGGGGCCCACCTGACTGAAAAGACTGATATGCCTGTCAAATGCAGTAACCCAAATTTACTGACACCCACCTTCAAATCCATATTATTAAACTGGCTCAAATTTGAGTCTAGCATGAGGTCAGTGAATGGCACTCTCCCGTTGGCTCTGTAGGAGCAGTGTTGAGATCAGGGATGGCTCTTGCCTGGGGAAGGGGAGGGCAAACATTTCTGCCTGTTCTGACCCAGTTTACATGTTCTTCCAGAGAACTACGAGAGGCTGGAGGCCGACAAGAAGAAGCAAGTCCAGAAGAAGAGGAAATGCGTGGGCCCCATGATCCGCTACTACTCGGGAACGATGCCACTGGTCACGGAGGTCAGCCTTAAGGAGGAGAACGTCGATGTGGAGGGGTAAGCGATGGGGAGCACACAGCAGAGCTTTGTACCCAGATGGTACTCTGCGACTGTTTGGTAGCCCTGTCTGACTAGTCATAGCTCTGCAACTGTGATCTTTCTAAGCCTGGCTAGTGTAAAGCTCCCTCACCCATATCCCTTCTCAGGTCCTGCAGCCTTCAGAAGAAGAATTTCTGTGTATTCCTTCCGTGAAAAAGCTCGCTTCCAGAGAGCATCCTCATTGATAGCCCCAGCTCTCTGGTATAAACTTTCCCAGGACTTATGTTCAAAAGGGTTGTTTATGGTTGAGAAAATCTATTAAAGTGTGGCTGTTTGTGAATGCTTTGTTGCTTTCAGTGAGTTGTGGTGTCTTCGGACGTCATGCTGCTGTTTTGTCTGTTTGCCATCACAACGCGCAGCTGACACAAGTGATCAGTAAATGCAATTCACTTTGCTGCTGTTTCTCTGATCTAGGTTGGACCTTGAGACGCAGCACAGTGCAGAGGGCCCTCAGACGGCGATCTCAGCCTCGGCCGGGAAATGCGCCCGGACCTTCATCACCTTCAGCGATGACGAAACCTTTGAGCGGTTCTTCCCCAGGCCGAAGCCGGCCCGGGTGCCTGTGCGGGAAATCTGCCCCGTCACGCACAAGCCAGCGCCGTACCGTGACCCCATCACCGACATCCCCTACTCTAGCATCCGCGCTTTCAAATCATCCGCGAGGCTTACAAGAAGTACATCACCGCGCACGGCCTGCCCAATGCCGCCATCGCAGCAGCCCTAGGGGGAGGGACCGCCCTGGCGGACCCGAACGTCCGACCAGGCAGGCAGAAAATTATCATCAAGCAAACCGTCTCCTCTGCCTAAGGCGTGGACTTGCCTGCTTGCTGACAGTGCTCCCGTGGCTAAGTGTCCAGGTACCAATGCTGAGGCTGCTCCACAAAAGTCCCCTCCTTGTACAGATGCTGCTACCCAGCAGCGGTGAGACTGGGATGACGAAGAAAAGGATTGGTTTTAACTATTTTGTGCTGCACATGGCGTCTGATCTGTGTTAGACAGATATCCTTGCCTGCACACTCGTGGTTAAGAGGGTCACGATGCAGTGTTCACTGCCTCTGGCCTACCTCATTCAGCACATATTGACTCTGTTTTTAACCAGGGGGTTCCCCATCCTGAGGATTGCAGAACAGGTGGATCGCAAGGTGATGCCCTTTTGGGTAGAACCAAGGGTAAACCGCCGGGCTGGGGTTTCCTTAAAAGTTTCAGTAACCCCTTAGGTCTGGCTGTGTGCACTGGCCTGAAAATGATCTGGAATTTCAACTTTATACTGTATATATGCTACACAATGGGGGGAGGGGGAGTTAAAATGCAGAGTCTGGAGTAAATTGGTTTGTACGGCGGACCTTGTACTCCCAGAGGCGAAGCGGGGTGGAAAGTCACTGCGCTAATTATTCGAGACATCACTCAAAGCACTGTTAATTGAATGTAAATATAGAAACCCTCTGCTGTTCACTTTCATCCAGGATTTACTGCAGTCTTTAGAGAACAGAAACTGTCACTCGGGTGCAGCTGGCTCGGGAAATAGTGGTAAGGATTAGGAATGCCCAAGAGCCTGAGGGACCGAGGTGCTCCGCAGCAACTCCAGCTCCCTCTGGATAACTTACAGTGGCAGCTAAAAGTCGCACCAAGCCTCGGCGGCAGGAGGACGATTTGAACGCTCGTCTCCGGGCTCCCACCCTCTCTTAACTTACTTCCTATTCAGCCTGTTTGATGGATACTGCACTGACAGCATCATAACTGAAGCTTTCCTGCCCCAGCAGCCGGGGGCGGCTGTGATAAACTGTGTGACCCTTCTGCCCCGGGGTTGGAGGCTGGATGTTTTTCTGCAAGGAACTGCAACAGCAGCAGCAGCAGCAATGTCAGCCTGAGAGAAGTCTTGTTTTCCTCACCTGCTGCCTCTCCCACCCCTGGCCTGGCCTTGGTTTTCAGGACTTTAATATAACAATTGTGGTTGCTGTAAACCTTTCTCAAAATGTATTAAAGGCTTTTAACGCAGTACAGCTCCTGAAGTTCATGCTGGGGCAGTGCTGCAGAGGTGGCTTAGAAAGGCACCGAGCCCTGCCACCGTAAGTGGGTGCATTCCTTTCGGGGGGTTCCTGGTAGGGTTGCTCTCTTCATCTCCCCTGCCTCCTTTGTACTTCCAGCTCACTCTGAATTGGGACTGGGGGCTGGCACCGTGGGCCTTTTGTTTGCAACCACCTGGCACTTTTTCCCCTTATTTTATATCCCTTTCTTAACTCAGGCATTGCAGCGGCAGTCCCAAGCCTCAGGGGGTCCTTCCTGAGCCTTTCAATCATGGGCCCAAAATCTACCCATGAAAAGGGGGGGGTATGCATTAACTAGGTCTCCCAGCCCTGACTGGCCCACAAAGTGATAGTAGAACTGCAGGCCCCAGAATGCACTGGGGAAGGTGCTTTGAATTAAAAGAACAAAAAAAAAATCCCAAGCTTTCCCTGGTGGAGTCACTTGCTCATGGCAGAGAGCAGAAAAGCTCGATTCTCCAGTGGCCATTTCCAAGCCCGCAGTTCTAGCTCTCCTCCACCAGGTGGCTGTAGATCTCTCCGGTAGAACCCGGGGTGAGAGAGAGCTGGTGATTGATAACAGGCCTGGGTATCTGATCCCCCTACCAGCTGCAGCCAAAATAATAAAATGCTGAGGTCACACCCTCCTCTCTGTATCCCCAGCCTCAGCACTGCTCCAGCTCGGACACAAGCCTGGAGGGCACTCACCGAACTCATAGCCAGCAAGGTAAGCAGGGGGTGGGGAGGGGTGGAGGGGAGGGGAGAAAGGGAGAACCCCAGCTACCACTCCTCCTGCAATCACCCCCTCCTTTTAACCTTCATGCTGATGTTTGCCCTCTTTGTCTGCTCGGGGCTATCAAACTGACCCCCATTCCGGTGCTGTGTTACGGAGGTTAACATGAAAGGCTTTTACCTCGAAATTAAAAACTTCTGACGGTGCAGCGAGGTGGGAGCAGGGGCTGCTGGCTGTGTTCTCTCTCTTGAGTTTCCATGAAAAGCCGGTCACTGCTGTTGGGGGGGTGGGTTTGGATACTCCACTTCTGTTTCTGGTCCCGGTCCGGACTCCTCGCCTGCTGGACTATTTCCTCTCTGCCTGATTCTTTTTTTATTTGTAATAGTTCATCAATAATCCTGGGGAAAGGGGTGGGGGAATGCCATGCCATGATGGCAGCCTCTACTGAAGCAGAGTTTAAGAATATGCTTGGGTGGAGCATAGCCAGAAAATGGTTTAGGGGTCAGATATGACGAAGCCACCTTCCTAAAGACATTGGGGGATGGGCCGAGGTCTGCGCGGTAGTTTTGGGAAATGAAATAGATGTTACTGATTAATTAAGATTCTCTGCAGGCTGGAAGTCTGCCTTTCATTAGACTTGACATAAGGATTGTCCAAGGCTGGGTTTTAGAGAGCAGCTTGATCCCTTCTTTGGGGGATGGGGGCTTCATTTCTGGTGCTTTGGAAAGTGTGGCTGAAGCCATACGGTAATAGGATGGGAGCCAACGCGTGCCCGAGGCTCACTGTGAGTTACTGTACAGCTGCAGGACCTCTGCTTTGTGCAGCAATCTCTGCACATCTGGAAGGAAGTGCATTCCCCGAATGATCTGGCACCAAAATGTCCCACTTTTGCTTTTCAAATAAATATGTCCACGTACTTCTTTTTACTGGTGTAAAAGCTGCTTCTGCCCCTGCTTAGTGCCTCTGGATTGCGTCGAGGGATTTGGGAGCAAGGTCACCTAAGGCCATGAGATGAATCGCAGTGCCACAGTATTTTTTTTTTCCAGCTATGGTATCAGAATTAGAGGTTATAATACCAGACTTCAAGCTGCTAGACTTGGAAATGACATCAGGAAATTAATTTTTTTTTTTTCATGGAAAGAATAGGGGATGTCTGGAATGCCTTCCTGGAATGAGTGATGGAAGTTAAAATAACAAACTTCCAAAAATGATGGGCTAACACAGAGGATCTCTACTTGTAAAAAGCAAAGCGATAGCCTAAGCAGGAGCTAGTGGCATCACAGGGCCACATGGGCAGCCCAAGAGGTAATGAGCACGAGGTAGCAGTTGCAGCCACTGCTGTTAGGTTTGTATCGGGCTCCCATGAAGGCACTGGGGTGACCTGCATACTGTGACTATGGTTGAAACCTACTCTTCGATAAGCATGGGGAATCTGGAACTCTTGGAGAATGGCTTTGCTAGTTTTGGCAGCTGTGCAGATTATTAGAGCACTTGGTAACTGGACCTGTAAGGGGGACCCTGGGTGCTGGATTTCGGGTTGGTCTTGAGGAAGAGGAAAGGGCCCGCATGGCCCATCAGTGGAGGGGGCAGCACTTTTAACAGATTGTGGGCGTGCTTGGGACTGAGGTGGAGGACCTTGGCAGAAATGGGATAGGGGGAGGGAGCTGGTGTTGGGTTAAGTATAGGAATTTAGACTGGATGGGCCAATTTGATCTTTTCTGCTGTCATTTTCTCTGTGAATATGTTGCAGGGTAGAGTAGAACCTGCTTTCTGTCAAACCTTTCCTTATTTTTGGGGAGGAGGAGAGGGTGCCTTTCTTAAAGTCCAGCAGTGGGATTGGCCAGACGGCAGCATCAGCCTGGGTACTGACCTCCAGCTAGGCAATCCTGCGTTAGATTTGGGTAAAAAAAAAATCTTAACGGATCAGTAGTTAAAACTCCTGGAGGAAGGTAAGTGTCCTTCCTGTAAGCAGAGGCCTGGGTGTTGCAGATTTAGTATTTTGGGTCCCTGTTAGGACACTGTGCTTGTGCCATGTAAATGTAAAATAAAATATTGGATCGCTGCTGGGTGCAGCTCTAGTCATCCCATTTCAAAAATGATAGTAGCCCTAGAAAACGTGCAAAGAAGGGAGACAAAAAATGATAAAGGGATTGGAGCAACTCCCTCCTGAGGAGAGGCTACACAGGTTAGGGCTCTTCAGCTTCAAGAAGAGAAGGTGGGCAGGAGATATGATGGAGGTTTATAAAATCAAGAGTCATTTACCCTTTCCAATAGTACTAGGATGAGGAAGCTGGAAGGGAAGAATAAGTAAATCCATGGCTCTAGCACTAAACTTTCAAAAGGGAACTTATGAGAAAAATGGAACAAAACTGAAAGGTGCAGCTACAAAGGTTAAGACTGAACAACGGGCGGGGACATAATTAAAAAAATAGCATCTTAGAAGCGCAGTCCAGATGCATCAAGAAAGGCCGAAGGAAGGCCAAACAATTACCAGTATGGTTAAAAGGGGAGGGGAAAGAAGCTATTTTAGCCAAAACATCCTTTTAAAAAATTGGAAGAATAATCCATCTGAAGAAAACAGAAAAAAACATAAGCGTTGGCAAGTTAAATGTAAGAGAGAATTTGAAAAGAAGTTAGCCACAGAGGCAAGAACTCATAATAAAAACTTTTTTAAAATACATCCGAAACAGGAAGCCTGCAAGAGAATTGGTTGGACCGTTAGATGATCAAAGGGGGTAAAGGGGCAGTTAGGATAGATAAGGCCATCACAGAAAGACTAAATTAATCCTTTGCTTCGGTGTTTACCAAGGAGGATGTTGGGGAGATACCAGTTCCAGAGAAGGTTTTCAAGGGTGATGATTCAGATGAACTGACCCAAATTACAGTGAACTTGGAAGATGTAGTAGTAGGCCAGATTGACAAACTAAAGAGTAGCAAATCACCTGGACCAGATGGTATGCACACCCGGGTTCTGAAGGAACTCAAAAATGAAATTTCAGACCTATTATAAGTAATTTGTAACCTATCACTAAAAACATTTGCCGTACCTGAAGACTGGAAAGTGGAAAATGAAACTCCAATATTTAAAAAGGGCTCCAGAGGTGATCTCGGGGAAACTATAGATGGGTGAGCCTGACTTCAGTGCCGGGAAAAATAATGGCAACTATTCTGAAGACCAAAATCACAGAACATATTGATAGACATGATTTAATGGGACACAGCCAGCATGGATTTCCCTAAGGCAAGTCTTGCCTCACAAAACTGCTACAATTTTTTTAAGGGGGTTAATAGATGTGGATAATGGTGACCCAGTCGATGTGGTGTATTTGGATTTTCAGAAGGTGTTTGACAAAGCCTCATGAGAGGCTTCTAAGAAAACTAAAAAGTCATGGGATAGGAGGCGATGTCCTTTCGTGGATTACAAACTGGCTAAAAGACAGGAAACAGAGAGTAGGATTAAATAGCTTTCACAGTGGAAAAAGGTAAACGGTGGAGTGCCTCAGGGATCTGTATTGGGCCAATGCTTTTCAATATATTTATAAATGATCTGGAAAGGGATATGAGTGAAGTAATCAAATTTGGAGATGACAAAATTATTCAGAGTAGTTACATCACATGTGGAATGTGATAAATTGCAGGAAGACCTTACGAGACTGGAAGATTGGGCATCCAAATGGCAGATGAAATTTAATGTGGACAAGTGCAAGGTGATGCATATAGGGAAAAATAAACCTTGTTGTAGTTACATGATGTTAGGTTCCATATTAGGAGTTACCACCCTGGAAAAACCATCTAGGCATCATAGCTGATATATTGAAATCGACAGCTCAGTGTGTTGTGGCAGTAAAAAAAAGCAAACAATGTTAGGAATTATTAGGAAGGGAATGGTTAATAAAACGGAAAATGTCCTAATGCCTCTGTATTGCTCCATGGTGAGACCGCACCTTGAGTACTGAGTGAGTACTATTGTGGTCATCACATCTCAAAAAAGATATAGTTGCACCGGAGAAAGTACAGAGAAGGGCGACCAAAATGATAAAGGGCATGGAACGGCTCCCCTATGAGGAAAGGCTAAAGAGGTTAGGGCTGTTCAGCTTGGAGAAGAGACGACTGAGGGGGGATATGATAGAGGTGTTTAAAATCATGAGAAGTCTAGAACGGGTAAATGTGAATCAGTTATTTACTCTTTCAGATAACACAAAGACTAGGGAGCACTCCACAGAAACATAGAAATGACGGCAGAAAAGGACCATTCAGTCTGCCCAGCAAGCTTATGTTAGTATCTGCCACATTGTACAGGTCACCTCCATGCTTATCAGTTTCCCAGACTGTAAAAGTGAGGATCCTTGTTGCTTGCTGTCTGAATCCAGTTTTCCTTTTCCTCTTTTCCCCCTGCTGTTGAAGCAGAGAACAATATTGGAGTTGCACAAACAGTATGAAGGTTTACTGGTTAACCTTGCCACACCAGCAAGCTACCCCCATGCACTCTTTTTTCTTCATTCCCATCCTCTGCCCTTTAGGGATCCACAGTGTTTATCCCATGGCCTTTTGAAATCTTTCACTATTTTTATCTTCACCACCGCCTCCGGAATGGCAGTCCAGGCATTCACCACCCTCTCCATGAAGAAATATTTCCTGACTGTTCTGAGTCATCTTTATACATACATCTTCTCTGGACTTTAATTTCACGACCCCTAGTTCTGATTTCCTTCCTATGGAAAAGGGTAGTTGATTGAGCATCATTAAAACCTTTCAGATATCTGAAGGTCTGTATTATATCTCCCCTGCTCCTCCTCTCCTCCAAGGTATACATATTTATGTCCTTCAACCTCTCCTCATAAGTCATTTGATGGAGACACCCACCACCACCATTTTGGTCGCCCTTCTCTGGACCGCCTCCATCCTGTCTCTGTCCCTTTTGAGATACGATCTCCAGAACTGAACACAGTACTCCAGGTGAGGCCTCACCAAGGACCTGTACTAGGGGATTATCACCTCCTTTTTCTTACTGGTTATTCCTCTCTCTATGCAGCCCAAATTTTTCTGGCTTTAGCTATTGCCTTGTCACATTGTTATGCAATCTTCAGATCCTCAGACACTATCACACCAAGGTCCCTCTCGTGCTCCGTGCACAACAGCCCTTCACCCCCCCCCCCCCCCCCCCATCACATACTTCTCTCGATTACAGCACCCCAGATGCATGACTCTACACTTCTTGGCATTGAATCCCAGCTGCCATATCTTCGCCCACCGTTCTAGCTTCCTTAAATCACTTTTCATTCTCTCTACTCCTTCTGGCATGTCCACTCTGTTGCAGATTTTAGTGTCATCCAAAGAAAGACAAACTTTAGCTTCTATCCCGTCCACAATGTTGCTCACAAAGATACTGAACAGAACCGGTTCCAGCACTGATCCTTGTGGCACTCTGCTTAACGCGGCTCTCTCTTCAGAGGAGGTTCCATTTACCATCACCCACTGCCTCCTATCAGTCAATCAGTTTGTAATCCATAAGAACATAAGAAATTGCCGTGCTGGGTCAGACCAAGGGTCCATCAAGCCCAGCATCCTGCTTCCAACAGAGACCAAACCAGGCCACAAGAACCTGGCAATTACCCAAACACTAAGTAGATCTCATGCTACTGATGCAATTAATAGCAGTGGCTATTCCTTAAGTAAACTTGATTAATAGCCATTAATGGACTTCTCCTCCAAGAACTTATCCAAACCTTTTTTGAACCCAGCTACACTAACTGCACTAACCACATCCTCTGGCAACAAATTCCAGAGCTTTATTGTGCATTGAGTGAAAAAGAATTTTCTCCGATTAGCCACCACCTTAGCACTCACTCTCAAGCTTCTCATGTTATTTACAAGCCTCCTATGGGGAGGGGGGAGCGTATCAAAAGCTTTGCTGAAATCCAAGTAAATCACATCGAGGGCTCTTCCTTGATCCAATTCTCTAGTCACCCAATCAAAAAAATCAATCAGATTTGTCTGACAGGACCTTCCCCCTGGTGAATCCATGCTGTCTCTGATCGAGCAACCCACCGGATTGGACAGTTCACTATCCTTTCCTTCAGCAGACTCTCCATTAATTTTCCCACCACTGAGGTGAGGCTCACTGGCCTGTAGTTTCCAGCCTCCTCTCTGCTCCCACTCTTGTGAAGCGGGACCACCACTGCTCTTCTCCAATCACTCAGTACCACTCCCGTTTCCAGGGATCTATTGAACAGGTCACACAGCGGACCCGCCAGCACATCTCTGAGCTCCCTCAGTATCCTGGGGTGAACCTCATCAGGCCCCATGAAGTAATTTGGAGTTTTCCTAGCTCTTCCCATACATTCTCTTCTGTAAACAGTTTCGTCTACACCATCCCCCATCTAGTCAACCAGCAACGGGCCTTCTCCAGGGTCTGCTTTAGTGAACACTAAACTGAAGCATTTGTTTAATATTTCTGCCATTTCTTCATCTCTCTTCACAGTGCTCCTCATCGCCTTTCAATTTCACTAGATGATTTTGGGCCTTCCTTCTTTCTCAGATATATCTAAAAAAAATGTTGTCTCCTCTCTTTACCTCTTTGGCAATCCTTTCTTCTGCTTGACTTTTTGCCTTCCTGATTGCTTTCTTCGTCTCCCTCAGTTTTAACAGATATTCTTCCTTGTGTTCCTTTTTTTGAGATCCGTTTATACTTCTCAAATGTTGTTCTTTTTTGCCTGTATTTTTTCAGCCAGCTCCTTAGAGAACCAGATTGGTTTCTTTTTCCTCTTACTCTTCTCTACTTTCCTAACAGATTTGTTGCCTTGGTAACAGCTCCTGTTAATTTGGCCCACTGTTGTTCCACCTCACCCATGTTCTTCCTTCAGGTCCATCCCCATTTTGACAAAGTCTGTATTTGTGAAATTCAAAGCTCGGGTCTTGGTGTGACTTCTCTGTATCTTATTTGGATATCGAACCATACCGTCTGATGATCACTACTGCTCAGGTGAGTCCCTACCCCGTACCTCAGAGACATTATCTCCATTATGGAGCACCAGATCAAGGCTCAAACCCTCCCTGCTTTACCATTTGTTCGCGCAGAGCACCTTGAAGGGCATCCACTATCTCTCTACTTTAGGTAGATTCTGCAAAAGGGATGTTCCAATCCACATCTGGAAGACTAAAATCTCCAAATGAGCAACACTTCTCCCTGCTTTCCCCAATTTTTGGATATCCTCCGTGAAATTAGCAAGTAGCACATTTAAAACAAAATGTAGAAAATTATTTTGCACTCAATGCACAATTAAGCTCTGGAATTCGTTGCCAGAAGATGTGCATAAGGAAGTTAGTGTAGCTGGGTTTAAAAAAGGTTTGGATAAGTTCCTGGAGGAGAAGTCCATAAACTGCTATTAATCAATAGTGAATCGCCACTGCTTGTTGCTAGCATTAGAGGCGTGGGATCTATTTAATGTTTGGGTACTTGCCAGGTACTTGTGACTCGGATTGTCCACTGTTGGAAACAGAATAGTGCACTTGATGGACCCTTGGTCTGATCCAATATGGCATATCTTATGTTCTTACACTAATAAGTAGTACATTTAAAACAAATCAAAGTATTTTTTCTCTCAGCACATAATTAAACTGTGGAATTCATTGGCGGAGGATGTGGTAAAAGCTATTAGTGTAGCTAGATTTAAAAAGCATTTGTACAAGTTCCTGGAGGACATGTCCATAAACCATTATTAGCCAGGTAACATAGTGAATGAAGGCAGATAAAAGAAGAAAATGTTCCATCTAGTCTGCCCAGCAAGGATTTTCTTTTGTTTTTATTTTAATTTTTTGTTTTTTTTTTTTAAGATGGTAGTTCAGGCTACTTCCTAGCCTTCTGTTAAGGGTAGTATATTTGGGAAGGCCACTGCTGATCCCTGATCTATATTTTGGGATCCCACTGGGTACTTGCGACCAGGATGGCCACTGACAGAGATGTGATGCTGGGCTTCGGTCTGATCCAGTACGGCATCTTTTATGTTCTTATAAGTGACTGAAGAGCAGGAGACAAGTGGTGGGATGCAGGAGAGGAGAGAGCCCCCCCCCCCCCCTTGAAAAAATAAAAAAAAGATAACCATTCACGATTATCGATGCAAAATTGCACTGACCAAATGGGTACCTGACAGTGATCCCTAGGCCACCTCATGTGTACGTCCCGTAATGTGGAACCTCCCAGGGGAGGTGGTGTGATTGGAGGTCTTGTAGAGCTAGAACAAGCAGGGATCCTGGGTGGGGAATCAAGGGTAAAGGCAGAGCGATCAGGAAGCTTACATTTATGTATGTTATTTTTATGTCATTGTTTTTATTATTATGTCTGTTTATTTTGTATATCGCCTAGGCCATTCTGTGTTAGGCGTTTAATAAATTTTTTAAAATGAAATGAAGGGTGTGCAAGTATGGCATCAGGAAAAGAACATGGACAGAGGCTGGGCCTGGAGGTCTTGGTCAGCTGCCCTACATATGGAAGGGACTGACCCCCGCTGGTCTTGTTCGGTAATCACCATGCTTCTGCTCTGTCCTGCAAACTGAGGGGAGGGAAGGGCCATCCAGCCCCTGAGTACATCAGTTGCCTTTTATGACCTGTCCCTTGGTCCAGGTCAAACCATCCCAAAGTGAGATAATATGGAAGCTGGAGTCCTGCTGGCCCTTTGCTGGGCTGAGAGATACTTACTTCAGTTATAACTCAGAAATGAAAAGGAGGCGTGACGCTGTTGGAAGAGGAGAGGGGGATGCAATGGTGGCACCGAGCGGGCGATGTCCTGGTCGTGTTGAGTTTCACAGCAAGCATTGATCTGAGGAAGGCTAACCCTGCTACTTAATGTCTGACTTCTCCTGCTATTGTTGCTCTCCATAGATAAAAGCCACTTGGCCTATCCGGTCTGGCCTGTGTCCCCTCTCTATAGCAGCGCTGCTTGCTTTGCAGCCATATCTCTCTCAGGTCCTCACTGCTGCCCGCTGTGTCGAACCCAGGCCTGCCCAAACTCCGTCATGGTTTTAGTGCGTGCTGCTCTGCTGGGCGGTGATTCCAGGCATCTGCCGCTCTCGTAGGAATGCAGAACAGGCGATTTTTGGTTTGCACAGTAGAGCAAGGTACAGAAGGATGAGCTGGCCCCCTCAGTCTTCTGCGTTGGGTAGGTGAGCAGTGTATGTTCCCCCACAGCCATCGGTCCAGAGGCAGAGAGGTGCTGCCCCAGGGAAGGCCTTAACTGGAAATGATGACCTTGTAAGTTCCTTTAAGGGCGACGCTGTGTACGCGATGGATCCAAGCTGGCCCTTATAAGTAATGGCACACACACAGACCACGTGACGCGAAGGTGATCCCATTCCCAGTCGTGGCTCCCAGCAATTAATGCAGACTGCAGGAACTTCTATCCTGATAACAGGATCGTTTCTATCCAACTGCTTCCTCATCTTTTTTTTGGTACTGGTTGGTTTGCTTTATCTGGCTCCTTTTTCCTGCCCCGAAGTTGTTGGCTATAAGATGGGAGCCCCTGGGAGCAGAACAGGGGGGAGAACTCTGTCCCTATTCCCCCGTGGAAGGGAAGTAGGACAAAAAATCTCTCCGCTCCCCCCCAGTCTATTGATTATAAAGGGACTGCAGTGTGCAGGGATCCCGGGCGGCACTTAGAAATGTCTCCCGTGGGCAGGAGAGGTCCCCCCGAGCAGGGGCTGTCTCTTATGAGCTGCTGTACAGCGCTAGGTACACCTTGCAGTGCTCCAAAACTGTTCAGTGAGGGTGGTAGTCATTTCATGATGGGCGGGGCTGGGAGTGGAGCGGCTCTCTTGTGTGTGTGCCTAGGAGTGATAAGCAGGGCTAGGAGTTATTCGCAGGCACCAGAGGATATTGCAGGGGGGGGGGGGGGGGGGGGGGAGGGGATGTTTTTCAGTAGATTGCACTGTGTCTGGCAGCTGCCGCTTTTAAGGGATGACCTGCCTGTGCCTTCCCAGGCTCACCCCTCTACCAGCCATGTCGTACCAGAAGGAGCTGGAGAAGTACCGGGACATAGACGAGGATGAGATCCTGCGGGGCATGACGGCCGAGGAGCTCGATCAGCTGGACGTGGAGCTGCAGGAGATGGATCCTGAGGTGAGGCTTCGCTGACCCACGCGCCCAGACACAGATAAACCCGGCAAACAATAAAGCCACAATCGCATCTTGGTTTAATGTAACTCACCATGAATTGTGTGCAAATCATTTTTTAATAACAACAAAAGGAGTATCCACCACCTCTGTTGGTTGTAAAAGCAGAGCATAAGACCCTCCAATCTGAGCTGAGGGAGAGAAACCCCCACCTCCCCCAAAACACATTTCACATCTGCATCTCTAGAAGTAACAGCTGGAAAGAGCAAGAGCACAGCTTGTGCATGCGTTTGTCTGGTCTCATCTACACCTCCTCTGTACTGCTTTAAATGGATGGATAGCAGCGGTTTGAAGCTATAAGCAGGGCCAATCGATGGGGGGGGGGGAGGACAGGAGGGCCAGAGGCTGCACCTGAAGCTGAAAGGGCCTCAAAAGCCTTGGCGATTGTCTTTTGCTTTCATGTGTCGTCACAGTTTTTTTTTAATTTATATTTTATTGGATTTTCAAATATATAACATCATCCATCGTTTTTTGTGTCATTGTTTTATATTTGAATGTTGGCTACAGGCTCTCTGAGGGTCTGCCTGTAAGAGCTGGCTCCTAGTTTCATTTGGATTGTTGTTGCTTGTTGCCTTTAGGACTTTTCACTGACATAAAAACACAGGCATACACTCATACATAGAGAGGCATGAACACATAGATAAAACCCATGCATGGGCTCAGATATACAGACAGACAGGAACACGTAGATAAAACCCGCGCATGTGCTCAGATACACAGACAGATAGGAATGCGTAAATAAAACCCATGCATGTGCTCAGATACATAGACAGATAGGAACGCGTAGATAAAACCCGCGCATGTGCTCAGATACACAGACAGATAGGAACGCGTAGATAAAACCCGCGCATGTGCTCAGATACACAGACAGATAGGAACGCGTAGATAAAACCCGCACACGTGCTCAGATACACAGACGTGTACACAGGCTGGAGTTAAGTTATCTCTAATGGACCAGGTCGGGTTCTTGTAGTACCAGTCTTGTCTCTGCCTATTGGGTACTTGCCAGGTTCTTGTGGCCTGGTTTGGCCTCTGTTGGAAACAGGATGCTGGGCTTGATGGACCCTTGGTCTGACCCTGCATGGCAATTCCTTATGTCCTTATTGTGTCAGTGGCAGCCTTAGGGGAGGATAAAGGAGAAGACTGCCTGGGGCCCTTAATATTTACTTCCATTGCAGTTTCATGGGCAGGACAAAGTAAAATTGGAATCCAAAATGTCCGAGTTAATTTTGATGACCTATAAGCAAGCCTTTAAGGTGCTCCAAATGACTCTCCAGGGTCCCGACAACCCCAAGGGCGCCACGCCACCAAGCCGCAGATCCCCTTCCCCAGGGAACGGGGATCTGGAGCCTTTCAGCCGCTCTCTCTTCCTTCCTCTGTAGAATGTCCTCCTTCCAGCTGGGATGCGGCAGAGGGACCAGACGAAGAAGAGCCCGACGGGGCCCCTCGACCGCGACGCCCTCCTGCAGCACCTGGAGAAGGAGGCCCTGGAGGTCAAGGAGCGCGAGGACCTCGTTCCTTACACCGGAGAGAAACGGGGTAACTTGGGGGGGGGGGACGGGACGCATGTCATATGGAGCTGGACTGGGATTAATATGCCCGGCCTAACTCCTGCAGGCTATGCCTGAATGCAATCCGCTCCGAAGCGTCACTAAAGGCAGAATCTGAATACAACTTATCATACGAGAGGGAAAGATCATGGCCATGGGTTAGGTTTTAGGATGTCGTCTCCGAGGGTATGGTAAGCAGCGCGATGGCCCCAGCCGGACTGGGTGCAGCTCTGCTGAGGCCCCTCTATCCTTCCAGCGTCCGCAGTAGTTTTGCTGCCGTGCCTGATTTTATTTAGCCCTGCGCACCGCTTCAGAATGGCTCTGACCCGGCATCTCCTGCAGGGGGCGCGGGGAACTGCGGCCTTTTCCTGGCTGCCGGAGACAAAGCGCCTCCAAAAGTGATGCCCCCTCCCCCAAGACCACACCTAAAGTTACAGTTCCCAAGTCTGCCGGCTCCGGGACCACCCCGTGACCACCCCTTCCCCTCCTCGAGAACCGATTGGAACAGGTGCAGGAGCCCCTGACACCGTGCCCTGAACTGGAAGGTAAACATTCAGGGCTCTTTTAATTTTAGGGGTAAGATTTCAAGCCAGGTCTGTTGCAAAGCAACGGCAAAATGGCAGCCCGAGGCCCTTCAATGAAAACACGCTCCGACAGAGCCCATGGGCAAGAGAAAGCTGAAGCTGAGCCAGCCTCAGTGCATGCATGGACCTGTAGTTCGGTATTTCCTTTCACCCTAGCGGGGCTAAAACACCATGGGGCTTAAAACCAGGACCGGATCAGCCTTTCCTGAAGGAATGGAGCCGGTTGGTTACCCTGCTTGGCTGGGCCATAACTTTCAGGTCCCTCACCAGCTCTGTACTGCTGTCGGTCACACACATTTGTGGGGGCAGGGGGTGCAGATTGATGATCCAATGTCTTGCATGTGGGGGGAAAGGGTTCTTTCAGCTGCCTCAGGAACGCAGCCGGTTCTAGGCCTGGGGAGGGTGGTACGCGGAGACCCGTTCGGCAGGGGGGCTTTAACAGCTGCCGCAGTAACATCTGTGCCTCAGATCTCGCCAGCTGCTGCAGCGCAAATGATTTCTGGGATGAGTGTCCAGTACTGCTGCCCAGCTAAGCAGCTTCTTATCGCGTTTCCTTTTCAGGAATCCTGGTTTTTGTCATCCACAGATTCTCTCGTAGTTCCAATTTTTCTAAGTCCACCAGGAGACCAAGTCCCTGCATAAGATGTGGCAAAACCAGGGCTTGCTCAGCCTGCGACTCCTGACCTGGAGCCACTTTAAAGCAGCAAGGGGAGGGGGGAGGGGGAGGGGGAAAGTCACAGGGGCTACTCTTAAAAGGGTCTTTTTATAAAGTTAATGAATTAACCAATGGAGAGAGCAGGTGGGCCTTTGGTCTCACTCATTCCCAGTTCCAGATGTTGTGAATGTGTTGCCAGAGCGATACACTGATAACATTCCTCGTGCCTGCCTGGAGCCTCATCTTTGTGCATTTTTCTCCCCCCCTTTCCCCCCCAGGAAAGCCATTCATTCCCAAGCAAGCAAAGAGAGAGATCCCCAAAGAGGAGCAGATCACGCTGGAACCGGAGCTGGAGGAGGCTCTGGCCAACGCTACGGACGCGGAGATGTGCGACATTGCAGGTAACGGGAGGGAAGGCATGCACGTGGGAAGAGGGCGGACAGGGACAGGGCAGGGGGCATGGACGTAGGTACTGGAAGGGGGTGCTTGTCTGTAGGCGTGTAGGACGTCGTACAGAGAAGGTGCGGTGCAAAGGCGATTGCTTCTCTAAATGAGGGAACGGCCTGTGCAAGCATGGGGGCAGCGGAGAAGCTGCTAGGGTGGGTGGCGGGGGGTAGTGGAGCTGCATCCACTGCCAGATCTCAGAGCCTGCCTCAGGGCGGCAGTGGCTTTCCTGCGTCTTCCTCTTTTAGGCCACGAGATCTCCCCTGAGAGCCTTGATGTATGCATGTATTTATATCCCACCAATGCCGAGGCTCTAGGCAGCGCATGACCCGACCCAGAGCACCGATAAAACCGAAAACACATGAAGTTTCTTACAAAACAAAACGAAAAAACTAAAAGCCATCACAAGCCCGCCTGAAAAAAAAAAACACCACTCTGGTCACGGGACAGCTTGCCTGAACGAGCGGGCCTTACGTTGACTCCTGAACTCTTGATACAAGGCGCTGCTCTCGGCGCAGTGGATTCCTTCTCATCGAGCCAGCCCCTGAGAAAGCACGCACCCCGGCTTCAGTCGAACACGCGTGGAGGTGGCCTCTCCGACCCGCCACGCTGTGATGACCACACAGCTCGAGCAGGACTGTAAATCCACAGCATGGACTCTGCCTGTGCTGGGTGTGCGACGGATACTTCCTCCCGCTCCTGCCTTCACGTTGCCAGGTCTTGTAGAGGGGACCAAAAGCCATGGAAGCAGGGAGGGTAGATAGTGGCAGGTGCACTTCAAAATCATTTAAAAAAAAAGGGATTTCATCGTGTGGGGGGGAAAAGAAGCTCGTGAGGAAAAGCCGTCGGCAACAGAGAGAGGTGTAGGACAGGCCTGCTTTAATAATGCTTGCTGGTGGCTACTGGAACGAAGTGCAGATATTTAGCTCTCTCAGGCCTGGAATGCATCAGACTTCCTGCAGCTCACAGCTAAATTTAAAATGAAGGTCAGCCTGGATTAAGCTAGGCCATGCTTGGGTCAAGAAGGATGGGACCTGAAGGCCTCTTCAAAAGGTGGTTGAAATTCAGCTCAGCGGTGGCTGGAAGCCGGTTCTACATGAAAGCTACCCCGGGCAGCTTGGCATTTTTGGTCCAGCAGCCAGGTGACCACGTCACAATGGGTCCTGTTGACCAGCAGTATCAGCACAGAGACCCAGGCGTGAGTGGAGGCTGACCTCTCTTTAGAGCACTTCCCACCCGGCACGATTAAGAGAACACTGAACGATGCTGCTGCTGGACAGAGAGATGCCGGAGAAGAGATGGCTAAATGATTTTCTCTTTGGTAAGCGCATGGGGCGAGGGTGGAGGAGGAAGACGGCCACCTTAAGTGAAAAGCTGATTCACGTCCTGCTTTAGCTGCTTACCTCAGATGGTCTGCAGCTAGATAATACTTACTGGATGATGCTGCAGACCCCCAGTGAGTAACAGTGCGAAGACAGGGGTGTGGTTGGTGGGTATGTATGGCAGGGACTCCCCCACCCCCACGTACAAGCTTTGAGCTGTGAAAGGGGCTTCTCGCCCAGCACTGGCTCAGCCCACCCCCCACCCACGGCTCAGCCATCTGACCATACAAGCCACGGCCCACTTCGTCTCCAATTCCCACAGCTCAGCGACTCGCTGAGAGCAACTGGCACAGGGCCAGGGCAGCTAAAATCGGCAACATCACAGTGCAAGGGTATCTGCTTACATCCACCGTGCAACTCGGATTAAAATAAAAAGGTACTCTGTCCAGGGTCTGGGTCCCTTCCACCCAGAGCTTTCCTGCAAATGCATGCGGTGCTGGGGAGACCGCGTCACACTATTTTACAGCCTGGCAAACACAATTTTAATCAGGCTTTCCATTAAAGCAGGCCAGCTGCCCGTAGTGTTAAAACCAATCAAGTCTACCAGTTACCCCCCCCCCCCCCCCCCCCCCAAGAGGAATTTCAAAACTAGGTGTAAACCCGATAATAAGTGTTTTCAAGAGCTCCTGCTGGGTGGCCTTTTAAAAGAAACAGATTCCGGCATCTCGGGCGTCATCGTGCACCGTGCCGCAGGGAGCCCTATCCTGTTACAGGCCACACCGTTCAGCCAGAAGCTCTCTTTCAATCAGCGAGAACCAGAAAAGCTGGAATTTGCTGTCAGTATATAACACTCACTTGACTTTCAGAAAACCCTAAACCTGAAATGTCTGTGGTCTCTGCTGCCTCGAGCCAATGATTTCGGATGGACTGGATAAAAATCTGCTTTCTTGTCTCTCTCTGTTTTGCTGTTATTAATATCTCCTCGCAAGCACCTCCCTACTCCCATGACCAGCACCTTCCTGTTTTCCCCGATTTAATGTCTAAAATACTCATTTCCTTTACAGCAATTCTGGGGATGTACACTCTGATGAGCAACAAACAGTACTACGATGCCATCACCACTGGGATTATCACAAACAAAGAAGGAATAAACAGTATGTAATGGGCAATTTGTCTATCCATCCACATATCAACGCATCCATACGCCCGATACTTGTCCACCATCCGTACACCCATCCACACACTCGTATGTCCACTTACCCATCCACCCACAAACACATATGTCCATTTATTTACCTATCCACCAATCTAGCAATAAATGCATATCTTTGGATGGATGTATCTGAACTTGCTTCTATTTCTTTATCCATTCATTCGTCATCCTATTTTAATCTGGGTACAGGATCAGACTCTTCTAACCTTGGGATGTTTGCATAATACTCTGAGTTTGTAATACTAATGGAGAGAGTCACTACACTGACCCAAATAGGCGCTGCACCGCCGTGTACAAGCTCTTACACAAAAATCCCTTCTCATTCTCCACCTATAGCAGACGTCAGCAGCAGGTGAAACAAACCAATGAATTTGCACACTTTATTTTTAAAACTAGGTGTGGTGCAACCCGACAAATACAAGCCAGTCCCAGATGAGCCTCCCAATCCCACCAACGTGGAGGAGACACTACAGAAGATCAAGAACAATGAGAAGAGCCTGGAGGAGGTCAATCTCAACAATATCAAGGTCTCAATATTTAACAATATTTAGTCTCCCGGTGGCATTGCCACAGGGGATCTCATAAGAAGTTCCCAAGAGAGAGATCAAAGGGGAAATGTTTCTAAAACTTCCCAGTCTTCACAAAATCAACTTTCAGGTCCTGGCATGCGTGTCACAGAATCTCACAATGAGAGTTTACAGAATGGATAACGAGGAGCAAAGTTTTACCGGCCACGTTAAAAGTCCTGAAGGAAAGTGGATTTCCCATAGATTGGCCTAAGAATTACCCAAAAGTGATGTCATGAGTGACTTCACCAGACCATGTAGATTCCCTTTTCTGTCACCTCATGAACGGCACAAGATCTCTCGTGTCATTCTTATGCTCATCCACTAAAAAAGGCATCTACAGCTGCCAAGGATCCAAGTGCACAGTCCTGACATTGAATTGTTGAGTGGTGTCCTCCCTAAACTGACAGGGTGGCTCCCACAGCCTGCTTTAGGTGCATGAAACGGTCTGAGGAGAGGAATGAGAGGGGCTCACACATGACTGCCAGTGAGAATGAGAGGGGTTCACGCAACGTTTATGAGAGGAGAGGCGATGCAAGACTTTCACAGAAATGTTTCTCTCTCTTTCTCTTAGGACATTCCTATTCCCACCTTGAAAGAGATCTGCGAGGCCATGAAAACAAACACCCAGGTCAAAAAGCTAAGCCTGGTGGCAACTCGGAGCAACGATCCCGTGGCTCACGTAAGCCCCGCCGGCATCCTCTGTCCAATAGTAGAAGCAGAGTCTGTGATCATGAGGCGCGGGCTGCGAGAGCCCCATTCAGCTTCGTCACCAAAGGAGTTAAGAAAACCAAGACCCTGCTGGCGTTAAACTGCAGAGTTAAATCATTTTCAGCCATCAAACGCACTTAACACGGCTTCCAATGCGGTGAGGAGGGTAAATGGTGCCGGCTGTGTACCATGACCTTCCTCGTCCTAAAATGCAACTTTGGTTCCCGTGTGTAGAAGGATGTTAATGTCTTTCTTGTTCCCGTTTTCCTGAGAACTGAAACCAGCCTAAGGCAGGTTTCAAAAATGTTTACGGATTTATTTAAAATCAAGTCCATGAATGAGCACGTTAGATCGGTTTCTGCTTAAAATGTTGCATCGTTGTGGGGGACAGAGGGTTTGGCTTGTACATCTGTATTCAGGGAATGAAAGGCAGAGACTGTCCCGGGGTGATGACATCACCAACCAGGTAGGCGGAGGACCATCAGGGTAGGGAGTAACGTCCTCCCTGCCCGATGCTTTGCACCCATGTTGGAAAATCACACACTGTCCTTTCTTCTGGGTCTTTGGAAGGCTGCAGCTCAGATGCTAAAGGAGAACAAGACCCTCCAGAGCTTGAACATTGAATCCAATTTCATCACGAGTGCGGGCATGATGGATATCCTCCAGGCAATGAAGAAGAACACCACACTCTCCGAGCTCAAAGTAGACAACCAGGTGAGAGGTCGCAGACCTTTACGAATACATGGGGATGGGGAAGACATCCATGGGAGCAATTAGGTGGCCAGTAGGTAGTTGAACAGAGAGTGTACTTCTCCTTTTTCCGATTTAAATGCTCAAGCAGCAGTGCTTCTTGCATATTAGGTAGTGGTGAAACCTGAGCGAGACATCTTCCCATGGTCGTCTGGGAAGAGGTTTATGAAACCTAATCTTCTGCAAGTCACCACTCTTGGGAGTCGTTGGGCTTTCTTTGGTAAAATCCAGGCGGCACGTTAGGGCCTCCCAAGCATTGTATAAGCAAGTCGGTGAGCCATGGGCAGAAATTTGCTGTCTGGTCAGAGGTGCAGGAAATCAGGGCACCGGAAGGTAATCCATGTCCTTTTCTCTTCTAGCGCCACAACCTTGGGGACTCTGTGGAGATGGAGATGGCACAGATGCTGGAAAGCTGCCCATCTATCATCCGCTTTGGGTACCACTTCACGCAGCAAGGACCAAGGGCCAGAGCATCCATTGCAATCACTAGGAATAATGAACTACGTGAGTACCCTGGGAAAGGCTCTCAGTTAGGGTTTCTCTCATCAGCGAGCATCACGGAGAAAGCTTTCCAGGTACCTCCAGTAACTCCATCGTCAGCTGCAGGACTCAGTCCATAGCTGCTAAGCACTCGGCCACTCCTCAAGCCTTCTTCGATCACTTCTCATTCTGCCCAGTCTGTTGCAGTGCAGTAAGTCATCCACAACAGAGGGGGCACCGCTGAGGGAGCAGACAGAAATGAGACATGATCTAAGAAAGCTGGAGGAGTTGCCAAGTGCTTGGTAGCTATGGTCAAATGCAAAAAAAAAAAGTGCAGTCTTGTGCAGGTAGGGTGCAGAAATCTAATGGAAGGTGAGAAGTTGATGTGTACTGACCAGGCCGAAGACCTTGAAGTCATAGTCTCTGATAATCTCCAGCTAGCAAACCATGTGCGAAGGCAGTGGCCATAGCCTAGGGATGCTTGGGTATATAAGGAGAGACACAAGTAGCGGGGGGGGGGAGAGAAGGTGATAATGCCTCTGGTCAGGTGCTTGGCAAGACTTCAGTTCTGGAGGCCATTCCTCTGGAAGGAAACACAGGTTGGACACAGATCAGAAAGAACAAAAATAGTGCAGGTTTACCACAGAAGCCATAGGACACGAGGTTTAGGGACATAATGTAGGCCCCTAGAGAAAAGGCGAGTCGGGGGTACTATGATAGAGACATGCAAGTGCATCAACGGTGCAAATCAGGCACAAGCGGCAAGTGTTTTTCTGAGGAAAGAATATTCTAGAACAAGAGGTCACAGTGCGAGCCTTCAGCAAGTGACCTCAGGAGCAACATCCAAGCATATTTCTTCACGGAAAGGTGCATGCATGGAACGGACTCCCGGAGGTGATGGCAGCGACAAAAACCAGTAACAGAATTTAAAGAAAACAACTGGGATGAACACAGAGGATGGTAACGAAGCCCTGGGATAACGACAGAGAGCGGCGGTCACAACCCTAAACCGCAATGGTGCCAACAGCGTCCAGCAAGGCTGGGGAGAGCAGCAGGGACGGACTGTGGTTACCACCCAAACCAATGGGCCTGGGCGGGCAGGTTTCTTTTGCCGCAGTCTCACTAACCTCGATGCCTGTGGGGATTATTACAAAGCTTAGGGGAAAGACATGGAAGGGGGCAATGGGTGTTGACTTGTAAGACTCGAAGAGAAGACCTGAAACGGCCAGCCCGGGGACGGATTTCGGCCATTCTTGGGATAGGTATGGAGGGCAGTGGTAGGAGAAGGATTGAGGGGATGGCTAAATGACACGGGGAGAGTTTGCATCCTGGATGTTGTATGTGCATCCACCCAGAGTGGTCAAATCTCCGCTGGATGGACTGTTTTGGGCTTTGTCTGCCGTCATTTACGATATCTTTGGCCCACCAGGCGTTCGTCCTCCCCAGCTAGAAGGGAGGACGTCTGCATATCCGCTCAGCATTTCCTACCAACCATGAGGCCCGAGTTAAAACCCCCCCCCAAGGAATTTTAAGTGTAAAAGTGCACGAGTGGGCCACCACCCAGACAACCAGACGCCATCTCCAGACAACTCAACCACCACCCAGACAACCAGACGCCATCTCCAGACAACTCAACCAACACCCAGACAACCAGACGCCATCTCCAGACAACTCAACCAACACCCAGACAACCAGACGCCATCTCCAGACAACTCAACCACCACCCAGACAACCAGACGCCATCTCCAGACAACTCAACCACCACCCAGACAACCAGACGCCATCTCCAGACAACTCAACCAACACCCAGACAACCAGACGCCATCTCCAGACAACTCAACCACCACCCAGACAACCAGACGCCATCTCCAGACAACTCAACCACCACCCAGACAACCAGACGCCATCTCCAGACAACTCAACCACCACCCAGACAACCAGACGCCATCTCCAGACAACTCAACCAACACCCAGACAACCAGACGCCATCTCCAGACAACTCAACCACTACCCAGACAACCAGACGCCATCACCAGACAACTCAACTAATACCAAGACAACTAAACGTCATCAATTAAACAACTCAGCTACTGATCTGACATCCAGTCGCTTCATCGCTGACAACTCAGCTAGCTCCTAACAATGCAAAAAATGTGCCACGGTCTCCCAATACCGATTCTCCATCATCGAACGCTACTCACAGGAAAACCAAACATACTCTACAATCAACGCACCTACAAATCCCTTATCCCTATCATGATTACTCCAATCACACAACTTCTAGGATTCACTCTTTTTTCACTGATATTATTTAATGCTCAATCACTATCCAAGAAATCTCTGATTTTAAATGACCTTCTCCTAGATGCAAACCCAGACCTCTGTGCTATAACAGAAACGTGGTTTAAATCTACAGATATAGCTTTAATTAATCAACTACCAACTCAGACCTACGACTTTTTCTCGATCCCACGACAGAAAAAAAGGGGTGGGGGCATTCTCCTAGCAGCAAAGAAAGAACTCAGATTCTCTCATCACCCAATCAAATCTGACTCTAAATTGGAAACAGGTCTTTTCAAATCAGACTCTCTACAAATCCTTCTAGTATATGCCCCCCCAGGACTTCTAGAAGCGGATCCATCACCCTTCCTAGAAATCTTAGCATCTTATCTAAAACCAGACTCCCCAACGATAATCCTAGGAGATTTCAACTTGCACGTTGATAACACCACACTCTCTACCAGCTGCGAAACCATTCTTACAGCCATGTCTGCAATGGGATTCAAACAAATAATCAATGAACCTACCCACAAAGCAGGTCACATACTGGACCTTATCTTTGTGAACTCAGGTATAACACATTCAGTACAACCCACTTGCAAAAAAGTTCCCTGGTCAGACCACTCTTTAATCTCCACCACCTTCTCAATCTCCACCACCTTCTCAATGACCCAAACGAGCAATAAACCCTCTCCTCAACACTCATTTCTCTACAGAAAAGTATGCGCCTCAGATGAACTCAGCAATCATCTAATCACGGAACTCTCACACATAGACGTCACATCACCTAATGCAGCCATAAATTCCTGGTCTACTATAACAGAAACTGTGGCAAACAAACTTTGTCCGTGGACAACAAAAAAAGTCAAACAAGGCGAGTCAAAAAGACAGCCATGGTTTACTAACGAACTTAAAAACCTCAAACTTAACCTGCGTCAAAAAGAAAGTAAATGGCGTAAAGCCCCTTCCCCCTTTACACTTTCTACATACAAACTCGCCCTCCAATCATACAAGAGCTCCACTTTAAAAACAAAAAGGGACTTCTACGCACATAAGATTCATGACATCATATTCGACTCCAAAGCGCTATTCACATTTGTCTCCAATCTAACTCAGGCCAACCTTCCTGACATACCACCTAACCAAGCTCAAACAAAAGCTGATGAGCTGGCATTCTTCTTCAGTAAGAAAATCACAAACCTGCTAACACAATTAAAGCCTAATACAGGCACACTAGCCAGCAATTATGCACTCCATAATAAAGACATCTCCCTCCAGTCTCTTGAACTCACCACTTCCTCAGAGATCCAAACACTTCTTAAGAAAATGAAACCCTCATCTCATCCACTAGACCAGATCCCATCTAAACTACTACTGCTAATCCCGGACACCATAACCAAAACCCTAGCGGACATCATAAACTGCTCATTCACCCAGGGTTTCTATCCAGACGACCTCAAACTAGCATCCATTAAACCGCTCCTCAAGAAGCCTAACTTGGACCCCAAAGATCCTAACAACTTCCGTCCAATCTCCAATCTGCCTTTCATTGCCAAGGTGATGGAGAAACTAGTTAACACACAACTATCTGAATACATAGAAGAACACAAAATTCTATTCCCTACTCAATTCGGTTTCAGAAAAGCTTCAAGCACAGAATCCCTTCTAATCTCACTGACTGACTACATTATACTGGGCCTCGACAAAGGACAGGCCTTCCTACTGATTTTATTGGATCTATCGGCAGCTTTCGATACTGTTAACCACGCCATATTACTAAAGCAACTGGCGAACATCGGTATTGCAGGATCAGCACTAACATGGTTCAAGACATTCTTAGAAAAAGGAAAATTAGTTTCTTACCTGATAATTTTCGTTCCTGTAGTACCAAGGATCAGTCCAGACACCTGGGTTGTGACTCCGCACCAGCAGATGGAGACAGAGCAAGACTTGTCGGGCACCCTCACATATAGTAAGGCACCACCCACAGCTCGTCAGTCTTACGAATGTCAAAGCAAAACAGCAATGAAACCAAACTATCTAACTATACCGCCCCACACTAGGGCCGATTCAACCAAAGCCCCCAGCTGGATCAAAACTTCCAGAAACAGAGGACCAACAACAGATACTGAAAAACCAATGGAACACCAACCGAGCGGACTCTTCTTAAATCTGAAAACAGACTTGGGTGGGAGCCTGGACTGATCCTTGGTACTACAGGAACGAAAATTATCAGGTAAGAAACTAATTTTCCTTTCCCTGTACGTACCAGGATCAGTCCAGACACCTGGGATGTACCAGAGCTGAACCACCGAGGGCGGGAACCAGAGAGTCCCGCTCGCAGAAATCCAGGTCCGTAACATCCAGCCGATAGTGTCGCGTAAAGGTATGCAACGACTTCCAAGTTGCCACCCTGCAAAACTGCTGCGGCGACACATACGAAGATTCCGCCCACGAGGTGGTCTGAGCTGGCATCGAGTGGGCGCGGAGGCCCACCGGGACAGACTTACCATGCAATAGGTACGCAGAAGAAATAGCTTCCTTCAACCACCGAGCAATCGATGCTCGAGAAGCAGCGCCACTCTGCTTTGGACCCGAACACAAAAGGGAGGGTCCGAAAACCCGAAATGGATTCGTTACCACCAGATAACGGAGCAGAACTCTGCGAACATCAAGTTTCTGCAACATCACATGTCCTCAGGAAAGGCAGGCAATTCAATGGTCTGGTTCAAATGAAACGCGGACACCACAGAGGCAGAGAAGCGTGAGAACGGTTCTCGACAAGACAATGCCTGCAACTCCGAAACTCGTCTCGCCGAAGCCATCGCCACAAGAAAAAACCGCCTGAAGGGTCAGATCTTGTAGAGTCGCTCTCCTGAAGGGCTCAAAAGGCGACGAGCACCGCGCAGTGAGCACCAATTAAGAGTCCAGGAAGGACCAGGATGCCGCAACGGAGGCCGCAGATGCTTAGCTTCCCGAAGAAAGCGCGCCTCGTCTGGATGATGAGCCAGCGACTTACCTTGCACCTTACCTCTGAGACAGCCAAGCGCCGCTACATGTACGTGGAGGGTGCTGCATGATAGGTCCGTAGCAAGCCCCGCCGGAAGAAAAGCGAGGACATCCAGTACGGATGGTAACACCGGATTCACCTCACGCGATCTACACTAATCTTGGAACACTGCCCAAACCCGGACATATGCCAACGAGGTAGACCGTTATCGAGAACTCAGCAAGGTAGCTACCACCGCATCCGAATATCCCTTAAACTGCAAACGTTTCCTCTCAAAACCACGCCGCGAGACCGAAGTGAGCCGCGTCCTCTGACCCTGCCGCAGGAGAGCCGCTTCCCCTCGAAAACGGAGAGGAGCCTCCTTTGCCAAGAGCAAGAGGTCCGCGAACCAAGGCCGTCGTGGCCACTCCGGCGCCACCATCATCACCTCTGGAGGCGACTCTATTCGACGAAGGACCTTGCCGATCAGAGGCCATGGAGGGAACACATATATGAGAACGTCCGTGGGCCAAGGGAGTACCAGAGTATCTACCCCTTTGGCTCCTCGTTCTCTCCGTCGACTGACGAATCGCGGAGCCTTGGTGTTCTGAGCGGTGGCCATCAAATCCAAGTGTGGTGTTCTACACCGTTTGCAAATTAGACGGTAAGCCACCTCCGGCAGCACGCACTCCCCTGGATCCAATCGATGCCGACTGAGGAAATCCGCTTGGACATTGTCCACTCCGGCGATGTGGGACGCCGTGATGTTGCTGAGGTTCCTCTCCGCCCAAAGCCTGAGCAGCCGCGCCTGCTCCGCCACCGCTTGGCTCCTCGTACCTCCCTGGCGATTGATACACGCCACTGTGGTCGCATTGTCCGACAACACTCTGACCGAAGTCCCTCGGAGCAATGGGAGGAACGACTGGAGCACCAACGTGACCACTCTGGTCTCCAAGCAGTTGATGGACCACTGTGATTGAGCTTTGGACCACAGTCCCTGCACCGAGCGGCCCATGCAAATCGCTCCCCAGCCGGAGAAGCTGGCATCCGTGGTGACTACCATCCAGGTGGGCATGAGTAGGGACACTCCGCGTGTCAGATTGTCGGTGCAGAGCCCCCACTGCAAACTGGACCTCACCTGATCCGTGAGCGGGAGGGGAAGGTAAAAACTCCTCGGACACCTGCCGCCAGCGGGAGAGCAATGCGGATTGCAATGGACGTAGATGAGCGAACGCCCAGGGGACTAGCGCCAGCGTTGACGCCATTGATCCCAACACCATCAGGTAATCGCACCCCTGCGGAATCCGGAGGGACAAGAGACGGCGTATCTGACCCTGCAGCTTGCAGACCGGTCCTTGGACAGAAAACACCCTGCCTTGCTTCGTGTCGAACAGTGCTCCCAAGTATCCAGGGTCTGGGTGGGAACCAGCCGGATTTTGGCGAGATTGACCACCCATCCGAGCGACCGCAAGAGGTGCAGGACTCTGTCGACTGCCAGTCGGCACTGCATTTCGGATTTGGCTCGAATCAGCCAATCGTCCAAATAGGGGCGTTCGCTGATGGCACGGTCGAATGCCGATGTGAGGTAAGTCTCCGTCAGATCCAGCGACGCCAGGAATTCCCCTGGTCGAACCGAAGCTATGACTGGGCGGATCGTCTCCATTTGGAATCGAGGGACGCGGAGACACCTGTTGACTCCTTTGAGGTCCAGGATTCCTTCTTTGGCACTATGAAGTAAATGGACTACCGGCCCAGATGACGCTGACCCGGATGCACAGGAACTACCGCGCCCAGGTCTTCTAGGCGTCGCCACGTATCCCGGACAGCCAACGCTTGATGCCTGCCTTGTAAGGGGACACCAGAACTATGTCCGCCGGAACCCGAGCCAAAAGTAACGCGTAACCGTGTCTTATCACGCTGAGGACCCACCGGTCCGTGATTCTCCTGGCCCGATTCCCGCACCGCGCCAACCTGGATCCTACCTCCGGTGTAACCAATGGAGCCGGGCTTCGACCGCGCCAACCTGGATCCTATCTCCGGTGTAACCAATGGAGCCGGGCTTCGGACTGGTCCCCAACGAGGAACCGCCATGCCGTCCAAATGTCCTTCCTCGAACGGACTGGGACCACGACGACCAACAAGAGGAACTAGATCGATACGGGGCCCCCGACAATCTCTGTGGCGGCGACTTCCTGGGCCCACAAACGCGGGACCTATTGGAAAACGAAGACTGGGCCCTGTATCTGTCCTCCAGTAACTTGTACTCCCGGTTTTCACCAAAGTACTGCATCAGGTCGCCCAGTTGTTTGCCAAATAACAACTTCCCCTTAGAAGGGAGCGAGCCTAGGTGTGCCTTGGAAGATCCATCCGCCGCCCAATCACGGAGCCACAGGAGACGTTGTGCCGAAAACTGCCGAGACCATGGCTCTAGCCGAAGGCCGCAGAAGGTCGTGCATCGCCTTCGCGCTGTACGCAATAACTGCCTCCAAGTTGACCGCTTGCTCCGCCTCCTCACCCGAGAGGCTCGCCTTGGCCTGAAGAACCTGAGCCCAGCGCAAGCCGGCTCTCAGGGCAAATACTACCCATAGCCGCCCGGGCGCCCAGAGCCGAAACCTCAAAGACTTTCCTGAGCTGAGACTCCAGCTTTCTGTCTTGGATATCCTGGAGCGCCGCGGCTCCCGTCACCGGAATCGTCGACCGTTTAGTGACTGCCGAAACCGCTGCGTCCACTCGCGGAAGACGGGGGGATTCCAACGCGTCCTCCGGCAACGGATACAGCTTGTCCATAGCTTTACTAACCTTGAAGCCCAACTCCGGGGTGTCCCATTCGCGAAGGAGAATATCCGAAGCGGAAAAATGGACCGGAAAAACCAACGCGGGTCCTGTCAGGCCCAACAACACCGGGTCCATCTTGGTAAATCCTTTCTAGGCTCCATGGGTGGGGCATCCACACCCACTTCCAAGAAAAAACAGCCGGAGTTAGCGGTGCAAGTTCCTCCTTCCGGAACAAGTGCACCACCTTGGGGTGGGCACCCTCCCCCGCGTGGATCGTATCCGCGTGCGCACCGTCGTCCCGCGGGACCCCTAATCAGGGTCTTCGTCCCCGGATGAAGCCGATTTGGAGTCGGTCTCCTGGGGGGCCCCGCGGCCTGAGCGCCGTTCGCTAAGCGGATCCACGGGTCTCCGTGTACCCTCCCCCGCTCGCTTCTTCTGGGGATCAGACAGACTGTCAGAACCCCCTTACCGACGATCCCTTCCGCATTGAGCGTATATTTATTTAAATATTTATTTAAAATTTTTTTTTTTTTTTTTTTTTACTTCCAAGCCCCGCGAGGGCCGACAAAACCGAGGCCTCAGGATCGGAGGAGACCTCCTCCTGACTCCGAACCGCCGCAGAAGCAGCCCCCCCGCGGGGGAACCCCCCCGGGGTCCCGCCGCTGGGGAGACAACGCCGACGAAAACGAGGCCGCAGGAGCGGAGGAGGCCTCCTCCTGACTCCCAACCGCCGCGGAAGCAGCCCCCCCCGGGGTCCCGCCGCTGGGGAGACAACGCCGGCGGCATGCCGCCATTTTTCACCGCGTGGCCTCCCCTACGGACTCTAAAATGGCCGCCGTTCCCGCGCTGAGCGGGAACAGGCCGGCCCTGCCTTCCCCTTCAGGGGCAGCGCGCGGCGGCGATCGCGGTCGAGCGCGAACTCCCCGACCGCCCTCGGACGGCCCTTCACCGCCCGATAGACAGGAAAATAAAGCCCGTCGATCTGCACGCGCGGTCTGTAACGCCCCTCGGCATGCACCGCACCGGCCCGGACCACCGAAGCCGCCAAGAGACCAGAAAAAAATTTCAAAAAACCGCCCGCGGAACGCTCCCCCTGCGAAAACCAAAGCCAACCTCACAGACGGCGAAAACGGCAAGAAAGAAAAACAAAGTCCCCTTTTTTTTTTTTTTTTGCTACCTGCCGCTGACCTTGGTCCTGAAGTGTCCGGTCCAGCGGGGGTGAGTGAACCGGGCTCCCCGGTGTCACCCCTGGCGCTGCTGCCAGAGACAGGCCGGGTCCTCAACCCTCAGCAGCGGCCTCAACCAGGGAGGGGTAGTCCCCTCAGGACCTCGCAACCCCCCTGGGAGGCTTTCAGGACAAGCGAAGCCGTTCTATAACTTTCCTTTTTTTTTTTTTTTTTTTACAATCCAAACAATTAAACCAAATTAAACCAAATCCAACAACCCTGACTAGCTAAACAACTACCCAGGGATCCTCAGAGCCTGTGGGTGAACCTGCCCCATCTGCTGGAGACAGAGAAAGACTGACGAGCTGTGGGTGGTGCCTTACTATATGTGAGGGTGCCCGACAAGTCTTGCTCTGTCTCCATCTGCTGGTGCGGAGTCACAACCCAGGTGTCTGGACTGATCCTGGTACGTACAGGGAACAGAGGTTTCAAAGTTAAAATCCACAACAAAGAATCCCCCAGATACCCATCTTCACAAGGAGTTCCTCAGGGTTCCTCTCTCTCACCAACACTTTTCAACTTATACCTTCTCCCGCTTTGCCAACTGCTAAACAAATTGAACCTAAAACACTTCATATTCGCCGACGATGTCCAGATTGTGATCCCCATCAAAGAATCCATCACTAAAGCTCTAGAACTTTGGGAAAACTGTTTTCAAGAAATTAACGATCTCTTATCCAGCTTAAATCTTATTCTAAACCAATCAAAAAGCGAATTCATGCTAATCTCTCCAGATAATTGCAAAATCACTACAAACCCGCCAGCCAACTTGCAAATCTCAAAAGTAAGAGATTTAGGAGTTTCTATAGACAACCGGCTAAATTTAAAATCGTTTATCAACCAAACAACCAAAGACTGCTTCCACAAACTGCACGTATTAAAAAGAATAAAACCCCTATTTCATTTCCATGATTATAGAACAGTGCTCCAAGCAATAATATTTGCGAAAATTGATTACTGCAACTCTATCCTTCTAGGCCTCTCATCATCCCACACTAAACCTCTCCAAATGATACAGAACACGGCAGCAAGAATTCTAACAAACAAAAGGAGAAGAGATCACATTACACCAGTCCTCAAAGACCTTCACTGGTTACCAATCCACTACAGAATAATTCATAAGTCCCTCACCACAATCTACAAAAATATCCATGGACTGGCTCCACTCCATCTACAAATAGCTCTCAAAAAACATTCCTCCAACAGACCCATCAGAGAAGCATATAGAGAATATCTACAAGTACCTCACAACAATACCACCCAACATATAACATTGAGAGATCGGGCCTTCTCCACAGCAGGTCCCCCACTATGGAACTCAATCCCCTTAGAATTACGACAGGAACCATGTCTTCCAACCTTCAGGAAGAGACTTAAAACATGGCTGTTCATGAAAGCATTTCCGGACCCTTAATGATTCACTTCCATCAAATGCAGCAACACTGAGCATCTTCTATTAAACTGAAACAGACAATACCAACCAATCACTACAATGTTTTACTTTTTGTTAAACTTTTTATCTCTCCTCTAACTCTAATCCCAGTTAGAATAACCCCTGTTTTATTGTAACTTTTTCTTCTACGCACTTGTTATACTTTTGTAATGTATACTCTTACGTTTTAGCTATGTACGTTATAATGTATTGCTCACCCCCTTGTTTTATGTAAACCGACATGATACGAACTGCCGTGAATGCCGGTATAGAAAAACACAAATAAATAAAATAAATAAATAAATATCACTATTGAAAATGCTGCCAGGGAGGTGTTTTGGGTTTTGAAAATCATTGATGTTAAATTTGTCTTTCTCCCAGGTCGCAAGCAGAAGAAGGCGTAATCCAGGGGCTTCTGCCCCATCTGCCCCCCCTCCCCCTATAACCCCAGAACTACCCTGGAACCCGAACACCATCGGCCCCCTGGCTGTTTGCATCCACGCACCACTGGATTTTGGGAGCAGGGAGCGGTTGTGTTTCTTCCCCCTTGAACTTGGACTCTTCTCAGGTTAATTTTTAACTTGAAATAAGTCAAAACAAAGCTATTTTGGTTACAGATGTAAATAAAGATCGCTACAATAGAAAGACGGGTTTGCAGGATTTCTTCTGTGGAGGCTCCCGCTAGTGCAAACTTCTCCTCTCGTTTTCCAGGGCCAAGAACGGAGTAGAAAGCCACGAATGCTTCCCGTTCGGGACACAATCCCAGAATCCTTGCTGTGATCCAGAAGAGATGGACCGGGGGTGCTGGAAAGGCTTGGGGGCACCTCGCCTGTTTTGAGCCTCGCCTGCGGGCGCCGCCGACTCAGGCCAACGCTGCCCAGCAGTTAAGGGGTTAACGCAGAGGGAGGTTTACCTAATGCCTTTGAAAGGCAGGGGCAGATTCAGGGGCTCTTAGGAAGACCCCACAAGGCAGTACAGCGAGAGAGAGAGAGAGAGAGACACGAGTTAAGCGTCAGTGGAGGGGACAGAAGCTCAGAGCTGTCCGTTTAAGAGGTAAACTCATTCTTTCTGGATAACAGCATTACCATTTTCTCAACCTCTCGCTCCGAAGAGTTGTTGCCCTCTGATTTAACGCGGTGCAGGATTACGACCTCTTCCCTTGTTCTTTTTCCAAATCTCCTTCTTCTGAGCCGACGGACTACCCAATCCGTTCTTGCTTTTAGATGACTCTGAGGGACCCAGGGACTCTTGTCTGGTCACACCTAGCCCTGGCACAGGTAGGGGGACTCCTGAGCAGCTGAGATCTGGCATTGAGGAAGTGCTGCGTAGGAAGAGGAGGCAGGGTGCTTCTCGACCTGTCTGGGCCGGGGCCAGCCTTCGTGACACACCTTGGTTAGAAACAAGCAGCTTGCTATAGAGAGGGACGTCACCCCTTTCTGATATCTCCAGTTGCAAAGCCACAGGAGCTGCGATGTTCTCTCCAGCATCTCATTGCTTCCCCGATGAGGGCAGCATGGGAAACTGCATCCTTCCGAGACAGCAGCAGCAGCTCCCTCTGCCTGTGACTCGCCTCAAGGAGCTTACGCTAAGAATTATTCCTTTCCTCTGGGTCTGACCCAGCATGTCCCAGTGTATTTATACCCAGGGACATCAGCAGGTGAAATGGATCCACATGGCTTGGGTTACAGAGAGAATAAGGTGCTCGGAGAGTGGTTCCAGACCTTTCTCCAGACTGCATTGCCCAACCCTCTTTCCCCCTGCAGTGACGCTGTTTTGCTTGTATAGAGCAATATTATCACACATAAGCACGTTGGGCCTCATTACTACCAGCACCCCCAAAAGATAGCAACTGCCAAAAACAGGGTATAAAGCATGTATTTCCATACACATACATTGACATAACAAAAGGAGACAGGTGTAAAATCCGCAGAGGGAGGAGCAGAGCCAGGACAAGGCACATTCATAGTCCGAGGTCTGTAGGTAACGGTGAAGACAGGAATTGCCGGGATAAGAATTGGGAGCCTACGAAGAAAAAAAAAGAGGTCTGAGCTCCCTGCAAAGCTACAACAGTCCTGACCGAACCCGGCGTCTTTCCACCCTTCCTGGTGTCTCATTTGAGATTCAGGGCGTGAGACCGTGGCAGCGGACGCCGGACACAAAGCTGTCCGCTGCCCACCCGCGAAGCTTTCCCCAGCCTCACTGGATTGAGCTGCAATGTAGAACCTGGGCCGGGAGGAAGAAACGCCCGCAGTCCCCCCTGCTTGCTGGTGCCACAGGCCCCCCCGAGAGTGTTTTTATCTCACACTCAGTCCAGAACAAAAAGCAGGGCTCCCGGGAGCGCTGGAAGGGTCACAGGGTCAGGAAGGCCGGAGGCTGTTCCTCGTCGGAATCAAATTCCACGTTTTCATCTTTGGTCCACTGGCCCGAGGCATCCTGGATCCAACCAGAGCTGCAGAAGAGAGAGAGAGAAGAGGCGGGTGAACGCCTGTGCAGACGGAGATGGCACGCATGGGACCCCCCCCCCGGATGGGGGAGGGACGGGGAGAATCCTCAGTAGGAGCAAACGTAAGGAAGCGGATACGTGAACGGTCTCCTCTCATCTGACAACGGTGCCAGAAAAGGGGGCACAAAGGCTTTAAATGGGAATGTTTTTTAGAAGTTCCCACTCTGGTCGGCACTGATGGTCTGCGTTACAAGGTGCAGGCGCGGGAGGCAGATTCCAAGGATACCAATGTGGGAACTTTATCGTCATCTATAATAAAGCCCTTCCCCGTCCCGTGTTTGTTTACCTTCTCAGCAGCAGGTAATGCTCTATAGCACGGCGCTGATCACAGCCTTCTGAGCCAACCTCGGGACAAAGGGCGCGTGGCGTGGCCTTTCCCGTGCTCCGCTTCTTCACTTTCCAACCTCGCCCCTTCAAGGAACCTGTCAGCGAATTTCAGCAAAAAACCCCCACATTACTACTACTTATCTCGCTAGCGCTACTAGGTATGTGCAGTGCTGTATGGTCCCTGTTCCAAAGAGCTTACCAGCCAGTCAAGATACATAAAAAAAAAAAACTACAGAGAAGCTTGCAAGGTCTTGCTGAAGGCTGCATGAAAAGCGAGCAAGCAGCAGTGCTGGGTTCCACTGCGCGAAACAAGCCTGTCGCTTTAAAAGTAAACCTCATACCTATTCTGCCATGAAGCCGGGCCCGACATATAAAAAAAAAATCTTCAATCACAACTACAAATAATCCAAAGTCAGCATGTTACCTGATGAGCTGCTCTGATGCCCACGAAGCCTGCTGCTGGGGGTAGCTTCTACTCCAACTGCCTCCTGGCCTGGGTAGGGGCTCTGCGCCCCGCTGCTCTCGCAGGCCGTGCCAATGGCTGAAGGCTCTGACCCAGAGTGGGCGGTGCTCGTACCACTGCTCTCTGACCTGGAAGAGGTTTTGTATTCTTGATAAGTGAGCCCATCCCTGCCTCTCTGCAACACCTGGGAGAGAATAGGCTGGAGGGGGGGGGGGAGGAAAGAATTACCTGCTCCGTCTGCAGCAGCTGTTATAGGGGGTGGCTTTCAGCAAGGCATGATGGGTGATCCTCCTGGTCTGAGCAAGCAGGGGTGCTGGGCCCGCTGGAACCTACAGAGCACAAACAGTTTCAGAGGGCTCATGGCTTCATGCTTTATTTCACTTTCACAGAGAAGTTTTACTGTTCGGGGACAGGACTGTGACCGACTTGGAGAGAAACCAGAAAACCACCACTGAGCTAGAGAAATAGGACTGCCTCTAGGGGTGAGAAAGTCACAGGCTATCCAGCTCTGTTCATTTTACTATTGGGAAGTGAACTGAAGGCCCAACCACCAACCTCACTTCACACAGCTTAACAAATAGCTTTCAGCTGGTAACAAGCCGAATTATATTCCTGCACCATCCAGTCCCAGAGGTGACAGGCTCTGTATCCCTGCCCCCATCCCCTGAGCCCTCCAGTCCTAGAGGTGACAGGCTCTGTATCCCTGCTCCCATCCCCTGAGCCCTCCAGTCCTAGAGCTGACAGGCTCTGTATCCCTGCCCCCATCCCCTGAGCCCTCCAGTCCTAGAGGTGACAGGCTCTGTATCCCTACACCTATCCCAAGCCCTCCAGACCTAGAGGTGAAAGGCTCTGTACACCTGCACCCATCCTCTCAGCCCCTTCCAAATGCAGGTTCCCTTTACGTACCCGGATCAGTCCAGACTATGGGTTATGCCTCCCTTCCAGTGAGCAAGAATGATCCCATACCTGTCCACCAGCCTCCTCAGCTTTCAGAAATGCCACCTGCTGTCGCTTCTGCACCTCATTCTCCTGATCTCGTTTCTTGCCATAAAACCACTGCAGACCTGTGGGGAGAGGAGCCAATCTCCATGTCACTTTGATTCCCAGGAGATCCACCAATGCCTATTAACAAAAAAAATGTATGCTTCCTTCTCAAAGAATATGACAGCCTTCTGTAACCCAGGTGGCTTTAACATCCTTCTTAAATGTTGAAAATAATAAAAAAAAAATCCCCACTCTCCAGAAGACACACTGATGACATTGTTAAAACATGTGAAAAGCAATCTAGAGATAACCAATATTTTCCCTTTAAACCCCTGTCACTATCACCAATGAAGAAGAGTTTTCCCAATGGGCATCCTTTTTAAACCAATATACTAGTATGGCAGTGACATGTAGTTCGTAAAAACATTAGGGGTACAATGCAAAGGGTGCTCTGGAATGAGGGGTCATGGGATGCGGGTGCTGGGATAGAATCAGGAGTAATCTAAGAAAATATTTCTTTACAGCAAGGTAATGGATAGATGGAATAGTCTTGGGTGGTGTAGACAAGGACAGTATCTGAATTCAAGAAAGCATGGGACATGCACCGGGGGAGGGGGTGGTAGGTATTTAGAGATGAGCAGTTGTGTGGATGGACAGACTAGTTCGGCCGTACAGTCTTTTTCTGCCTTCAGGTTTCTATGCAAGAAGTAGAAGTCACAACCCTGGAAGAAATGGAATAGTATATCTGGAGATTTTCTCAGGGCTTCAGGGGGCCACCTGTTTTCCTGCACTGTAGCTCATGGGAGTAGGGGCCCTGCCGATCATGTGCTGCTAGCAATATGGCACCAAACTTGGATGCCCATCAACAGTGCCTCCCTCCAGCACTCACTGCACAGGTCGCTGACCGTGCCCTCATGCACAAGCTGTAGGCTCCTCGGGGCAGGGAATGCGACTGTACTGTGTACACCTAGGGACATGCAACTTACTGGCTACGTGTTTCTTCCCAGCCCTGTGTACGGTGAGCATGTCCAGCGTATCAAAGACAGGCCGGTGAGTGCACACGGTGCAGGCATACCTGAGACAGCAAGAGAAAAAAAAAAGACAGCACATCAGTCGCCTCTGCTTCTCAGGCAGCACATCTTACACCACATGAGACATCGCAGGCTGAAATCATTCATTTCTCTTCTACTGCAAAAGTGGGAGCCAAAGCTGGGCTCGGCCACAGGATTTCCAGGCCAGACCGGACCTTCCGTTCTTCAGGAGCAGCGCCTCGTCTTCAGGGATGAAGCTTGCAAGGAGCTCTGCCACTCTTCTCTTCTGCAAAGCCAAGCACAGCAGCTGTAAGGATGACTAAAGACATGGGAAGGGGAGCACAGATCTGATTCCCACTCGACCCCCGGGGACCCAGAAATCCGCCCTGTGGCCCAGACAGGCAGCAGAGAGTCCCTCCGAGCTCCTGGGATACGACGGGCGTGACGTGGAATAGCTAAATGATCGGGGATGTGTACCGGGATTGGGCTCTGGTCCGTAGAAAGCCCCGGGACTCACCTTCAGCACGTTCAGCTGACTCCCATCGTCACCCTCACGCTTAAACGACATGATGCAGCCTAGGCCGCGCTCCTCCCGGTCGCCGTACTGTCGAGGCCCCTGGGTTTCGCGAACTGCATTTCCCGGCGTGCTCCCCCGTGTTTTCCTTATGCCGACCTCCGACCAGGACTACAACTCCCAGAATACGCTCTCCGCCGCCATGACAGTATGCGTCAGGGAGCTCGGGGATTGTGGGTAACGAAGTTCCGGCTTTACTCTTCGCCCTGCGTCGGCGGAAGAGTGGGGCGGGGCTTTCGCTTGCCCCGGAACTACAACTCCCAGAGCGCCTGGGTACTTCTGCAATTGAGTCCGCTGTCACTGGCATTGGAACACGGAGAGCCGGCAGCTTCCCTCTTCTAACGCAGGGAGGACCAGAGCAGAGGGGGCAGAAACTCTAGTGGGTGTGAGAGGGTAGAAACCCCAGTGCGGCCTGAGAGAGGGGGCAAAACCCCCAGTGCGGCCCGAGGCAGGGGGAGAGAGGGGGCAGAAACCCCTGAGTGGCCTGAGGCAGGGGGAGAGAGAACAGAAACCCCTGAGCGGCCTGAGGCAGGGGAAGAGAGGGGCAGAAACCCCAGCTGGATCTGAGGGGAGCACAAACTCCAGTGTGGTCTGGGGGAGGGGGGCAGAGACTCCAGTGTGGACTGAGGGTGGGGGAGAGAGGGCAGAAACCCCTGAGTGACCTGAGAGGAGCACAAACTCCAGTGTGGTCTGGGGAGAGGGGCAGAAACCCCAGTGTGGTGTAAATGAGTGGGAGAAAGGGGACTAGAAACCGGGTGTGGTCTGAGGGAGGGAGGAGAGGGGAATAGAAACCCTGGAGTGGTTTGAGGCAGGGCTGCTGACCTCTCCTAGCTCGGGATGTGTTATAGTGAATGAGAGAGAATCAGGGAGCAGAATCAAGTTACTGCTGTCTGTCTTTAATAAGAAAGAGTCATGAGAGCGCAGCACAACAACATTGTTATGGCCAGATTTTGTGTAATTTGATTTTAGTGATTAAAGCTTGCTGGGAGGAGTAACTGCACAATGGCACAGACTGCTGCTGCTGCTTGCTTTGAAGAAGCTGCTAACTAGTGATGCTGTTTGTTCCCAGCTGAGCCCTGTGGGAAGATTCTTGGCAGGTCCCCTGGGAGTGAGGGGCGGAATCTGTCACAGACTCTGGACAGCCCCCACGGTTTAGGGACCTGGGTGTACAGGAGCGATGGCATCCTCCCCCGGGCAGGGGTCCTCAGGAGGGTCTGCTCTGCTGCGCGGTGCCAGGACCCGGTCTTACGGAAGCCTGGTGCAGTCTGCCTACTCCCCCGTGAGACAACGCAGGATTGAGCACCAGCTGGATCCAGGGGACACCTTACAGGGATTGGCACTCAAATATGGCGTTACGGTAAGACTGGTGTGCCAACCAAAGTGATGTTGATCCAGTTGGATCCTTAGCTTTTATTCGTTATTGCCTTTTGTTTTGAGATGTAAATACCTCTCCGATTCTGATTTTCCATTCCGTTCACTTTTAATGTGACGTCTTGTAGATCTTTTTAGCCGATTTGCAATGGGAAGAAGGTGTAGGAGATCACTGTGTCTGTGTTTTCCTCATGGCGCTTCCCTGTGTAAATGTGGGCAGCATGCACAACGCCAGTGCATTGCTATCCACACTCTTTGCCTGTGCCCGAAAGAATGTGCAGAGATCGGAAAATGAAATCTCTCCATGTGCTTTCACGCCCACAACCTAACTCTGCCCCTTTATTCATGTGGACTTTAACCCCTCTCCTGGGATTGGGAGGGGGGGCAATATTCAGACTGTCTTTAGGTGGATCACCCCACATTCACCTGTTTAAAAAAAAAAGCTGTGCTTTTCCCTTGGACCTCAGTCAGTGACCTAGAACCTCAGATTACAAGAGACCGACTCCTTCGCCTGTAACTAAACCCTAAAAATCTTATAACCCACTTATCACAACAGATCGCCGTTCTAAGTGGAGAGATGGAAAAGGAAGGCCTGTAAGGGGGTGTGTGTGTGTGTGTGAATATTCTTTCTTTCTCGAAATCAAAAGCCTGGGGGAGAGAGTGAATAACTGGAGTCTTAGCTGATGGTGATCCTTTTTTAATGGGATGTGAACTTTCCACAACCACACGGCCTGCCCCCCCCCTTGTCAAATGTGACTGTAGACGTGTCTTTTACAGGGTGCTCAGAAGCCCGTGCCCCACCCTCAAGGAGAAATGGCTTTTATATTTGCTCTTTTGTAACAATCAGGCTGATCCAATAGAGTGCGCTCAGCCGAGCGCACTGTTTAACCCGTGGTTGGACGCGCATCCACGAGCCCTTATTCCAGAAGGGGATTAGCGCGTCCAAAACGCACGTCCAACCCCCCCCCCCCCCCCCCGCCCGCGAAACTAGTGGCGCTCAACACACGCAAATGCATGTTGATGAGCGCTATTAGCTATTCTCCCCGGATCCGACCCCTCATATTTTTACGCTCAGAAACGAATGCCTGCCCCCAGCGATATTAAGTCTGAGGAACCAAAAGGTTTAAAAAAAAAAAAAAGCATGCTGGCGGTCAGGTTAGGAAAAGGGGCGCTCCATTAACGAGCATCCGTTTTCCTAGCCCTTGGGTTCCGTTTTCCCAATTCACTGACAGCCACCTCTCCTGGGTGCCCTCTGCCGAGGAGGCGCTAGAGGCGCACGCTTGTCCCTAGCGACTCCGCGACTCCTTGGCAGAGCAACCCTCTCCCCTCATTTAAATATTCTATCGCGCGCCCAAGAGAGGTGGCTGGGCACGCGCTAGGAAAGCGGACGCTCAACACCGAGTGCCTCTTTTCCGAGCGGCTTTATTAGAACGGCCTGAATACGTGACTCCTGGAACCCTTTTGTCTTTGGGGACCCACCAAAGAGCAGAGACACAAGCACACGCCGTGGCATCACGGGAGCTGTCATAGATTCACACCTCCGCTAGATCAGTTGCATTTTGACTGTTGCTTTCATCTGGTGAATGTTAACCTAAAATTGTTGCTGATGATTTTTATATTCCGAGGATGCCGCAACCAGGTTTGGTTTGCTTTAAAATTCAGGAAGATGCCACTGTGTTTTCAGAGGGGTAGCCGGGTTCGTATGTAGTGGCAGAAGCGACACAGAGGCCGGTGGCACCTTAGACTAACAGAGTTATTGAGGCATCGGCTTTCGAGGACAAGAGTTTGAAATGCAAGTCACCTTTCCACCCATGCCCGGCTGCATCCGACGAAGTGGATTCTGGTCCTCGAAAGCTGATGCCTCAATAACTCTTGTTAGTCTAAGGTGCCACCGGTCTTTGTGTCGTTTCTACTACCCTATGCAAACACGACGGCCATTTCCTAAATTTGAAGCAAATCAGGTGCCACCAGCCTGTATTTGGTTCCGTGTCCTGTTGATTTACCCAGTGGGTCCACGTCATGGCCTTTGAGGGCCATGAGCACTTCTGGTTTTCATGTCCGTGCTCGGGCAGAAAGTCAGGTTCCGCTCCAGATTTTTGCCTACCCTGAGAATGGTACCTGGGTGTGGCCCTCAAAGGCTGGTTTGGAAGAGCCCCGTGTCACGCTCGGGACCTGTATATGTGCTCTGTGACGGCACCACGTCAGCTTGCACTTACTCTGGCCTTTCGTCACCTCCGTGCTTCTTGTTTCCCCGCCTTCCCTTCCTAGATGGAGCAGATTAAGCGAGCGAACAGGCTGTACACGGGCGACTCGATCTTTTTGAAGAAAACCCTCTACATCCCCATCCTGATGGAGCAGAAGGGGCTGAGCCCCGAGGAGGAAGGAAGAGGCGAGAGGGATGTAAGCACCAACCAGCCAGAGGAGGGGGAGGAGGAGACGGTGGCGCAGGGGGCCGCCCAGCCTGAGGACCTGTCTGCCAAAGATTTCTTGAAGAAACTGGATTCTAAAATCACGGTGTCGAAGAGGGCTGTGGTGAAGACCCTGCACAACAGCGAGATCTTGTGAGTACAAAGTCCCTGGTCCTGAAGGTAAAGCCTTTGAAGAGCAGGCATGAGAGAAGTGTCTGCCGGGGGTTATGCACACGGATGGATAGCAAAGGGTGGGTGGGTATAGAGTGAGGGGGCAGCAGGAGAAGCAGGGTTGTGGAGATGGCGGGAGCTTGCGAGTCACGGTGCAGGACTGAATCGCCCATCGCTGCACAATGTCTACGCAAGAGGGGTTCCACCCTCCTCTCGTGCTGTGGGCAGGCGGGGGGGGGGGGGGGGGGGGGGGGGGGGGGCTGACAGCTTGTCACATCCAGCAGGGATCTCTGTCGCCCTTTCTAGAGCAGTGTCCTGACCTATCCCAAATGCCTGCCCCACTGTGCTTGAGGCAGTGTCTGCTCAAGTGACTTCTGTAGAACAGGCCCCCTGACCTCTAATTAAAAAAAAAAACATGTTATATTCGCGCTGGGGATTTCATGTCTTGAAAGACTGGGTCAGTCTCCTAAGGGTCTTTTGTATTCTAGGTTGCACAGATTGCATTTAGGTTTGTCCTTATGCTTGGGATAAGTGACGAGCGTCTCAGTTGCCTCTCCAGTTCTGTGGCAGTGGCAGCTTCCGGTGCTTTTCTCCTGTCATGGAGCACCTCCAGCAGGCTGAACCACTAGGGTCCTGAAATGAGAAGTGCCTTCCCAGCAACATCTCTAGACCCCCCCTCGTTTCCATCTCAGATAGTGGAGAAAATGAGCATACAGAGTGCCATGCTGAGTCAGACCATGGTCCATCAAGCCCAGCATCCCATCTCTGACGTTGGTCAGTCCAGGTCCCAAAAAAGATCTAATTCCTGTCACTCCCAAGGATAGCAATAGCGTTCCATGGTCTACCTGGCTGATCATGTGCTATGGACTTTTCCTCCAGGAACTTGTCCAGACCTCTATTAAACCCCGCTACGCTCGCCACCCTCATCACGTCCTCTGGCAGCAGCTTGATTGTGCGCTGAGTGAAAAAGTCCTTTCTACCATCTCTTTTGAACCTGCTGGTTGCTAGTTTCATGGAATGCCCCTCATTTGAAAAGGTAAATCTTCAAATTTGATCCCCTCACTCGTTCCCTTTCCAGGTCATTTTATGAATCTGTTAAACGGCAGAGGTCCCAGTACAGATGCCTGTGCTACTCCACTTTTTGGGAAACTGCCCACACAAGGACACTGCCTCCTGTCCCCATGACTTTGTAATTTCCTGAGGAGTCTTTCATGAGGAACTTTGTCAAATGCCTTCTGAAAATCCAGGTATACCGTATCACCCTTAGCCGCATGTCTGTTTAGAATAGCTTCTACCATTTTGTCCAGCACTGACATCAGGCTACCGGGTTATGGTTTCCCAGTCACCCCCTAGAGCCCTCTTTTTTTTTTTTTTTTATAAATTGGCACTACATTGGCCACACTCCAGCTTTCAGGTATTGTGGCTGTTTTAAATAGGGGGGAGTGGGCCAACTATGGCCATCTGGCCAGAACCGGCAGGTCTCCAGGTTTTTTTTTTGTGGCCCACCTATCTCGAGCTGGAGCCCCATTATGTGCGGCCCGCCGAGATTCTGACCCGACCTCATCCTCAATGGCCTAACATCGCTCGCATCGGCCCGTCATTTCGGGCCTTGGTTGATGATGTTTGGGCTGGCGGATCCAGGGCAGTGACAGCATGGGCTTTTTGATTGCTTGCGTCTTCAAAGGTATTATCTCCAGGCACGTGGGTAGCATTACTTCCCATCCGTGACTGTAACTGACTAGTGCTAAATGAAGTTCAGTGAATTACCCCAGGTTGGTGTTCGTTCACATTGCATATCGTGTGTCTGACAACTAGTTTAGAGTGACAGTAGTGACAGAATATTGTTGCTGGCTTGGAGTCCTTTGAGTAGCCCTGTGGGTAAATAAGGAAGTAACCTTTCTGCCCCCATCCTTTCTCAAGGACAGGGGTGGGCAATTAATTTTCCCATGGGGCCACATGAGAAATTGGGATGGTTTTAGAGGGCCGGACTAATATAATTAACTCAGTTCTCAATAGTCCTCCTTATGAAAAGACAGCAGTTTACCACCAATGTATGTCCTCTGAGAAAACACAACAAATAAGACCGATACAAACGCTTACATGCTAGCAAAATATCTCATCTCGGTAACAGACACAGAACCGACCTAACATACTCCCAGGATCTGTAGTAATGCACATAAACTAATCCGCACACAGTTACACCTGTATTATGGAATACACTCAAACAGGAGCAACCCTATCTATGAAAAGGCAACACTACAAATATTACATCAGACCCTAAACACCAATACACCTCTTATTAGAAAAACAGAACTAACAAGCAGCTATAGATCCCCAAACAGAAATAATTGTAAAACTATACTAATAAGCAGAATAAATGTTTCAAAACAGCTATGAACAGAATAACATCCAACAATTAAAAACTCATAAAAACTATTAAACATTCTCCAAACACCAATAAAATATTTCAAAAAAGCAGACATCATACAATTAAAATGGCAGTCAAGAAAAATAAACTTAAAGCCACCTTTACTTACCCCCTCCAGCAGCTCTCCTACTCCCCTTCCCTGCAGGCCATGGCACACACCAGAAGCAGCAGTAGAAGCTAAGCTCTATACTTATGGTCCTCTTCCTTAGTGCCCATGTCTCTCACACACACACCATACCAATCATGCCCCCATGACCAGTTTCTGTCTCTCACACACCAATCATTTCCCAAACAGTCTTTGGCACACACACACCAGTCACCTTCCTGAACAGTTTCTCTCATGCCATACACACACACACACACACACACACACAGGCTTCCCACTCCCGTGTTCTACTTGCATATATGGTCTTCTCACTCTCATAATCACTTTCTCTGTCTCTCTCTCTCTCACACACACACACACACTCACTCACCAGTCTCTCACTCCCATGCTTGTTCTCTCCACATGCACAGGCTTCTCATTCCCAAAATCACTTTCTTTCTCTCTTACACACACACACACACACACCAGTCTCTCACTCCCATGTTCTCTTTCAGATATACCGGCTTCTCCCTCCCATGATGTGTCTCACACACACCCAGGTTTCTCACTCCCATGCTCACTCTTTACATGCACAGGCTTCTCATTCCCATAATCACTTTTTCTCTCTCTCTCACACTCACACACACACACACACCAGTCACCTGATCTCACTCATGCATACACACACACACAGGCTTCCCACTCCCAAGTTCTCTTTCAGATATACAGGCTTCTCCCTCCCATGCTGTGTCTCACACACACCCAGGTTTCTCACTCTCATGCTCACTCTCTTCACATGCACAGGCTTCTCATTCCCATAATCACTTTCTCTCTGTTACACACACACCAGTCTCTCTCATTTCCATGCTCACTCTCCCCGTGCACAGGCTTCTCATTCCCTGAATCACATTCTCTCACATTCACACACACCAGTCTTTTTCTCTCACACACACAGTCACCTTACCAAGCAGTCTCTCTCTCTCATGCATGCACACTCACCCAGGTTTCTCACTCCCACAACTCCAGGCTTCTTATGCTCATGCTTTCCCACATACCCAGACTTCTCACTTCCATGCTTTTTCTCACACACACACACACACATCAGTCACCTCCCTGACTAATGCCTCACACTCTCACATACACATCAGTCATCTCCCTGAGCAATCACTTTCATTGTCTCTCACATACACACACACATCAGCTCTCTGACCACTCAATCACACACAGGCTGGCTGGCTGCTTCTCACTCTCTCTTACTCACTTCCTCTTCCCCCTACATATGTCACGGAGTTTTTTGCCGGTCCACAGCGCGCGCTCCCGGTCTCTCCCGCTGCCGTTGCCGCTGGGCTGTCTCACGTTCAAGCCCAGTGGGAACGGCAGCGGTGTTGGAAGAAGCTATGGCACCCGCGGCTGGCCTTTTCTTCTTCCCGCGCCTGCCCCTCCCGTGACCCGATACAGGGAGCGGTGCGCGGGAAGGAGAAAGAGCCGTGCCGCGTCGGCTGCAGCATCGGCCCCCGAGCAATTGAACCTGCCGGCAATCGAGAAGAGAGTCAGCAGCATGAGCCCCCGCAGGCCAAGAAAGAAGAATCCCTTCGGCCGCGGGAGGCTCATGCTGCTGACTCTCTTCTCGATTGCCGGCAGGTTCAATTGCTCGGGGGCCGATGCTGCAGCCGACGCGGCACGGCTCTTTCTCCTTCCCGCGCACCGCTCCCTGTATCACTTCCTGTTTCGGGTCACGGGAGGGGCAGGCGCGGGAAGAAGAAAAGGCCAGCCGCGGGTGCCATAGCTTCTTCCAACACCGCTGCCGTTTCCACTGGGCTTGAACGTGAGACAGCCCAGCGGCAACGGCAGCGGGAGAGACCGGGAGCGCGTGCCGCGGACCGGCAAAAAACTCCGTGACATATGTAGGAAAGAAACTCGAGCGAAGGCACGCTGTCCGATTTGGCCGGTACTGGGCAAGGCTTGCCCAGCACCGGCCAATCGGACAGCGTGCCTTCGCTCGAGTCACTCCCTCCTCCCCCCCCCCCCCCCCCCCCCCGGACGCTGTAAAAAAAAAAACAGTTCATTCTCCGCTCCCCGATTGGCCGGCCAATCGGGGAGTGAGGGAGCGGAGAATGAACTGCTGCCTTCCCTCTGCAAGGGAAGGCAGCAGTTCATTCAGACGGGGAATGAGGCACTGCTGCCTTCCTTCTGCAAGGGAAGGCAGCAGTGCCTCATTCCCCGTCTGCTCTCAGCAGTGGGCGGGCCGGATTCAGACCGTAGGCGGGCCGGATTCAGCCCGCGGGCCGCCCCTTGCCCAGGTCTGCTCAAGGAGCTCTCCGCCCCTCCCCCTGGTGTAGACAAGAGCCAGTAATGTGGTCCCCAATGAAAGAACAGTTTGCCCACCCCTATTTTAAATAATAGGTGTTAGATTACTAGTAACAGGTTTGCCGTTTCATTTTTTAGTTCTTTGGGTAGATACCATCCGGTCCTGGTGATTTCTTATGCTTTAGTTTGTCTGTTTGATCTATTAAAACTCATTTCTGTGATAATGGAGGATATAATGTTTATTTGTTTAAATATTTCTGTTCCGCTAAATAACAGAACATCTGTGCTAAGTTACAAAAAACATACATGTTATAATGCATCCACAAATCATCATCAGTAAAGACTGAGGCAAAGAAATCATTCAGTTTTCCTGCTATTTCCTTGACTTTCCTGAATGCTCCTTTTGCCCCTCTGTCATCTAACGGCCCTACCGACTCCCTCACAGGCTTTTTGCCAAACTTCTTCTTAAATTCTCTCTTGGCCTGTCCTACTACTGTTTTACATCTAACTTACCAGTGGTTTTGCTCTTCCTTATTTTCCTCATTCGGGTCTGCTTTCCCGTTTTTAAAAGACGCCTTGTTGGCTTTAACTGCCTCTTTCACCTCACCATTAAACCATGCTGGAAGTCATTTGGTCTTCCTTCAAGCTTTTTAATGCATGGAATACATTTTATCTGGGCTTCCAAATGGTATTTTTAAACAATGTCCACACCTCATGCAAACTTTTAACCTTTGCAGCTGTTCCTTTCTGTGTTTTTTCTGATTAATTTCCTCATTCTATCATAGTCTGTCTTTTTAAAGGTATGTGACTGCAGTAGTCTAAAAAGGCAGACTGATAAAATAAGGAAATTAGTTACAAAAACACTAAAAGTAGTGTTACAAAGGTTAAAAGGGAAGCCTAGAGGCTTTGAGATATCAGGGGAGAGGATTCTTGCTTGCTCCCACCCTCCGACTTTTCTCATCTACTGTCTCCCCACACTGTGGCATTTTCCTTGCTGTAAAACTGTTTATCTAGCCAGACAGACTCTGTGGCACCTCCCGATGCTGCCAGGTCTCGCTGGAAGAATCCCTGTGTGACTCTGGACCTGTCTGATACATGCAGCTCCTAGCTGTTAGTACCCAAGGGCAGACCTTCCCCAGGGAAGCTTATGCCAGCTCCTGCTGTCGCGCACACACTGCGTCTTGGTGTTGCTGGGCTCCCAGGGACTTTATCATTATCTCGTGCCCTACCCATTCTGCGCATATATGGTTTGCATCTGTATATATATATCAGGAGCCCCCGCTGAAAACAAGGCACTCTGGTCATGTGTGAATGTTTGTAAAAGAGCGCATGCTGGGCTATTGATTTTGTCTAGAATTTGAACTATTTATTTCTTCTGGGCTGGTGCTGCTGTGCCAGGCATTTAACAAAGGCTTGCCCAGCTAAGCAGGGTGTCTGTCCGTTCCGTGCAGCGCCCAGAGGCAGGATCGTCGAGCCTGTTCTGAGCGGAGCCCGCATGAACATAAGTTAACAGGACTCTCTTTCCGCCAGGATTCCCCAGGGAGAGGCCAGCTCATGCAGCGGGACAAGCAGCTGCCGAGGCGCCACGCGAGATCAGGATGGCACCCGCTCTCCCCGCACGCACCAGCGCTCCCTGCTGGGGCCTGTGCCCCTCACCAGGACCACGCGGGCGGCGACGCTGAAGGACCACGAGGACGAGCTCTTTAAACTTTGACCTCCCAAAAGGAGCGACCGCAGCCGGGAGCGCTTCACTCTCCGTCCCCTCCGCCTTGCTGTGAAGGAGGAGGAGGGGAGCGGCCTGTCTCGAGTGGAAAACCTGCCCACAAAACTCCTCCCGGTCATTTTGGCCACCTGCTGATGCAAACGAGAGGCCAGCTTGGTATTTTGCTGTGGTTGCCCCTTGGCTGTTGGATTTCGGACCGTTCAACCTTCCTACGTAAAATGGGAATCAACCACCCTTGAAACATGTTTAGGGACAGAGGACACTGTTCGTTTGCACGCATAATGTTCTGCTGCTGAATTTGGATGGGGGACGGAGCTCCCCGCCCCCAAATCCTACAGCGTGGAAGTCTGGAGAGCCGCCGGCTCATGTGAGCCTGCCTGGTAGAGGTTGCCAGTGATGTGAATTGACAGGTTCTGCCCTGGGGTGGGGGATGGGTTGGGGCAGCATACAGAAGTACTACAGGTCCTCTTACCTGCCCAGCCAGCAAAATAGAAATATAGGGAGGGGGGGGGGGGGCAGAAGGCAGCGACAAAACTAGAATGAACGACCCTGTACCTTCTTGCAATGAGCTTAGTAGTGCTGTACTGGCAGCTCGGACCTTCGGGCCCTCTGCCCTTACACGCTGCTAAATGTCTTCAGCTAGCACAGTCTCCACCGGGCTGTTTCCCAGGTCTGCGGAGGGGACGGTCATTCATGACTTTGGGTTACTTTTTTTTTTTTTGGAAAGCGAAACACCCCCTCGCTGTCCTAAGGCAAGAAATGCCCCCCCCCCCCCCCCCGCGCTTGCCCCCCTGCAGGTTTGATTCCATCGAAGTGATGATGGCAGCAGGATGCAGCCGGCCCTGCCTTGTTAAAGAGGTGGTGGCTGTGGGGAAGGGATCTGGGGCGTGTGCAGTATCTTGCATCCATGATTTTCAACACCGACAGTACGGGCGGCCCTGCCCAGCGTACACGGGTGACTGATTTCTGTACCTCACACGGTCCCAGGAAGAGAGGCACGCCCTCCCCCACCCTCTGTCGCCATTGCCTCTTCTTTCTGGGCTGTGGTCTCGCTGTTCTCTAATCTCATTCCTGGCCCCCTCTCCTGGTTTACTGAAAGACTCTTTCTCGCTGATCGCCATCTGCCCCTTGTCTGTGTGCTAAAGTGAATGTCATGAAGAGCAGTTTGGAGGTTTACTGGATTCAATGTAGTATTTAAAAAAAAAAAAAAAAAGTCAAATACTGTGGGGGTGGGGAGACAAACAAGTGTTCTTATGTGTATAAGAGGATTGCCGGATAAAGGTCTTTCCTCTCTCCCCTGCTTGCACGCCTGTGCGGAGCGCCGCACCGATGGAGAAAACCATGCCAGGCCCGGGTTTGGAACTCGGCGGAGTTACTGAACGTGACCCGAGCGAGGAGGACTGGGCACAACCAAATCCCCTGCTTTGCCTTACTGTTTCCCCTTGTCTTTTCCTTAATGTCTTGATTTACCAAGACCCATCCAACTGTCTATCGGCCACCTACCAAACCTGAGTCCCACCTGCCCCTTGTGGCGAAAGGTTGAGCAGGAATGTGTCTGACAGTTCTGTAAGAGGGGTGGTTGGCACCTGTAAAACCTGAAAGGGAGCTTCTGTCACTGCAATAAACTCTGTACAATTTCAGGCTGAGTCCAAGCTGCATTCTTCACAGTGACCACCGGGGGCTCTCCCTGCACGTGGTAAGTGATGATGCGATCGGGCTTAGCCAGACTGGGCCTTCTGGTCCACACTCGAGAGTGAACATCTGCAGGGCTTTTGCATCTCCAGTGCGCTCCACCTGATGGAAGGAGGTCGACTAGCTCACCTTTCTGACCCTGTCTCTGAATATCGCATCACTCGGCCTTACCGACTCTTCTAACAATGCCCACCCGTCCGTTGGCCGTGTGCGTGCATCTGCCTTTTTTTTTCCCAGATATCTTCCTGAAACGGAGCCTATGACGTTACCTGCACCATTGGGAGCATAGCTAGAGTTTCCATTAAATGTAATGGTGCGAACCCCTGGGCTGCGTGCGCCCTGAATGTGTGTTAGACCCCAGTACAAGGATGATCAGAAGGCTGTCCCCCAGCCCACCCCCGCCTTAGCATAAATACACTTTCCGGGATAAGCTGTCCAGCATGCTAACCTCTTGGCCCCTTCTGTGGACTTCCATAAATCATGACGGCAGAGGACCACGAGACCACTTTACCTGCTATCCTTTCACTTCCAGGCCACTAAGAATCCTTTACACTTGTCCTAAGAGCTACTGAAGAGCATTACTGGTTTTGCCTCCCCTGTGGCGTTGTTCCTCTGTATCCACCGCCCTGCCCATGAAGAGAGACTTTTTTTGGAGTCCTTTTCCTTTGGAAGGGGGTGGGGAGAACCCATGATGGGGACCGGAAGTCATTACAGGGGCTAGGCTGTGGCGGGCATGTTCATCTGCTGATCTCAAGACCCTAAAATCCTCTGATCCAAAGAGCTACCCTCTGGGAAGGGATATCCATAATGAACTAAATAGTGGAGCAAGCGGTGTGGGTGCTATAACAGATCTGTCCCTCCTTACAGCATCATATCCAAAGAGAGACCCTCTGGGAAGGGATATCCATAATGAACTAACTAGTGGAGCAAGCGGTGTGGGTGCTATAACGGATCTGCTCCCCCCTTACAGCATCATATCCAAAGAGAGAGCCTCTGGGAAGGGATATCCATAATGAACTAACTAGTGGAGCAAGCGGTGTGGGTGCTATAACGGATCTGTCCCTCCTTACAGCATCATATCCAAAGAGAGACCCTCTGGGAAGGGATATCCATAATGAACTAACTAGTGGAGCAAGCGGTGTGGGTGCTATAACGGATCTGTCCCCCCGTTACAGCATCATATCCAAAGAGAGACCCTCTGGGAAGGGATATCCATAATGAACTAACTAGTGGAGCAAGCGGTGTGGGTGCTATAACGGATCTGCTCCCCCCTTACAGCATCATATCCAAAGAGAGACCCTCTGGGAAGGGATATCCATAATGAACTAACTAGTGGAGCAAGCGCTGTGGGTGCTATAACGGATCTGTCCCTCCTTACAGCATCATATCCAAAGAGAGACCCTCTGGGAAGGGATATCCATAATGAACTAACGAGTGGAGCAAGCGGTGTGAGTGCTATAACGGATCTGCTCCCCCCTTACAGCATCATATCCAAAGAGAGACCCTCTGGGAAGGGATATCCATAATGAACTAACTAGTGGAGCAAGCGGTGTGGGTGCTATAACAGATCTGCTCCCCCCTTACAGCATCATATCCAAAGAGAGACCCTCTGGGAAGGGATATCTATAATGAACTAACTAGTGGAGCAAGCGGTGTGGGTGCTATAACGGATCTGCTCCCCCCGTTACAGCATCATATCCAAAGAGAGACCCTCTGGGAAGGGATATCCATAATGAACTAACTAGTGGAGCAAGCGGTGTGGGTGCTATAACGGATCTGTCCCTCCTTACAGCATCATATCCAAAGAGATACCCTCTGGGAAGGGATATCCATAATGAACTAACTAGTGGAGCAAGCGGTGTGGGTGCTATAACGGATCTGTCCTCCCGTTACAGCATCATATCCAAAGAGAGACCCTCTGGGAAGGGATATCCATAATGAACTAACTAGTGGAGCAAGCGGTGTGGGTGCTATAACGGATCTGTCCTCCCGTTACAGCATCATATCCAAAGAGAGACCCTCTGGGAAGGGATATCCATAATGAACTAACGAGTGGAGCAAGCGGTGTGGGTGCTATAACGGATCTGCTCCCCTCTTACAGCATCATATCCAAAGAGAGACCCTCTGGGAAGGGATATCCATAATGAACTAACGAGTGGAGCAAGCGGTGTGGGTGCTATAACGGATCTGTCCCTCCTTACAGCATCATATCCAAAGAGAGACCCTCTGGGAAGGGATATCCATAATGAACTAACTAGTGGAGCAAGCGGTGTGGGTGCTATAACAGATCTGTCCCTCCTTACAGCATCATATCCAAAGAGAGACCCTCTGGGAAGGGATATCCATAATGAACTAACTAGTGGAGCAAGCGGTGTGGGTGCTATAACAGATCTGTCCCTCCTTACAGCATCATATCCAAAGAGAGAGCCTCTGGGAAGGGATATCCATAATGAACTAACTAGTGGAGCAAGCGGTGTGGGTGCTATAACAGATCTGTCCCTCCTTACAGCATCATATCCAAAGAGAGAGCCTCTGGGAAGGGATATCCATAATGAACTAACTAGTGGAGCAAGCGGTGTGGGTGCTATAACAGATCTGTCCCTCCTTACAGCATCATATCCAAAGAGAGACCCTCTGGGAAGGGATATCCATAATGAACTAACGAGCGGAGCAAGCGGTGTGGGTGCTATAACGGATCTGCTCCCCCCTTACAGCATCATACCTACACGGCTCTTGAAATAAATTCCATCACATTTAATTAATCGTCATGGTTGAGTTTTTATATAGAAAACACATCAGCACAGCTGTTCAGTTTGAATAAGCGCTATTTAGCGTGGGATGGGTCTTTCTGAAAGGTAAATTTTCATACACACGTGACACTGACTAAGCAGTAACTGGGGGGGCGGGGGGGGGGGGGGGGGAATCAGCCAGAATCAGTCCGGGTTTTGCTAGAGTCGTTGTCAGCCCCGAGCGTCTCTGTGTTATGCGGGAGTCTCTGGGATTTTCAGAAATTTTGGGCTCGGAATCTCCAGCAAAGTCATCAGATCGTCGGCAGAACTCCTGTGGGAAAAAAAAAAGAGTCCCCCTGCGTGCAGAAAACCTCGGGAGGTCCCGAGTCGCAGGGAAGGCCGGGACCCCCTCGGATAAGAGAGAGATCCTGGCACACTCCTCTCTGTCTCATATAAACACCCCACACGTGCGCTATCTTGTGGGTGGCTCTGGTACAAATATTTGGCCCTTGGGTTTGGAAGCCAGGAAGCAAACACTTGGAGGGGAAAACAAAAAGGACCACAAATGTATTTTAAGCTTGACAGTTTGATCCCCGAGTTGCACGTGGCAGCTGCCAGTCCCGTTGGAGAGCAGCACGGCCGTGCCTGAGGGCCGGGAGCACGCGAGAGCCTGGCTGGATCTTGCCTTGCAATCATATCCCCCAGCTCTTCTCTGACTTTCTTTGCTTCAGTCACCCACTTTTAGCTTTCTGTTATGACCATTTTTCAAAGTAGGAAACATCTTTCATGGAGTCGGTTTTACAATTGCCTGTGCAGCATTCATGCTTTATATGTGTCGGTGTGCTTCCTGCATGGGGTTTATAAAGCAGATCTGCTCTTCAGCTGTCTGTGCTGTATTCATGCTTTACATATTTCTTCAGCTGTTTTTGCTGTATTCGTGCTTTACAAGTATCAGTACAATGCCTGCATGAGGAGACTCTGCTCTTCAGCTCTCTGTGCTGTATTCATGCTTTACAAGTATCAGTACAATGCCTGCTCTTCAGCTCTCTGTGCTGTATTCATGCTTTACATATATCAGTGGCAGGTGCTCTGATGGAAATCTCTTCAGCTGTCTGTGCTGTATTCATGCTTTACAAGTATCAGTACAATGCCTGCTCTTCAGCTCTCTGTGCTGTATTCATGCTTTACAAGTATCAGTACAATGCCTGCTCTTCAGCTCTCTGTGCTGTATTCATGCTTTACAAGTATCAGTACAATGCCTGCTCTTCAGCTCTCTGTGCTGTATTCATGCTTTACAAGTATCAGTACAATGCCTGCTCTTCAGCTCTCTGTGCTGTATTCATGCTTTACAAGTATCAGTACAATGCCTGCTCTTCTGCTCTCTGTGCTGTATTCATGCTTTACAAGTATCAGTACAATGCCTGCTCTTCAGCTCTCTGTGCTGTATTCATGCTTTACAAGTATCAGTACAATGCCTGCTCTTCAGCTCTCTGTGCTGTATTCATGCTTTACAAGTATCAGTACAATGCCTGCTCTTCAGCTCTCTGTGCTGTATTCATGCTTTACAAGTATCAGTACAATGCCTGCTCTTCAGCTCTCTGTGCTGTATTCATGCTTTACAAGTATCAGTACAATGCCTGCTCTTCAGCTCTCTGTGCTGTATTCATGCTTGCTGTGACCAGGGGATTCTAAACTCCTCCAGGACTTAGATGACAGGGGCTGAAATACATTCGTCATGCACTCCCATCTTTCACCTCTCCCCTTCCCCCCAATAAGTTGGTAGTGGGAGCACATCCTCTTTGCATTTCTCTCTCCATTCCTTTCTCTCCCCCTGCAGCCTCTGTCCCTGTCATTACCTGCTGCTCTCACTTTTTCCCTCCCCTGAGGTCCCGGACGCTGCCTCCTCCTGCCCTTCTGATGCCTGCATCCATGCTCCAGTTGGGTTTGAAGATGCTGCTGCTGCCATCTTACCCTGCCGGCCAAGAAAATCCCCTCCCCCCACCCATGCCCCACAGGGTTGCTGTGACCCCCCCCCGAGTGATTAACATCTCGGGTTTTTTTTTTCAAGCTCAGATCTCTGGTCTGGTTTTCAGGCTGGCCACAGGAAATAGCAATGAAAAGTATTTGCGGGTGTTGGATTGAGGAAACCGGTGAATTTGCATAGCTTTGCTTATGCTGAAAGCCAGGCCCGGAGGGGGATCTGTGTTTGGGAACCAAGGCTCGGGTCTTCAGGAGTGATGTGAACACGTCCATGCATGAGGTTCCCGCAAGCTGTGAGTTTTTTTATGGAGGACTGTGGCAGGGACTTCTCTGCCTGCCCCGCACCTTGGGTCGGTGGCCCTCAGCGCAGTCCTCGGGAGCCCTCCAGCCCGTTTGGGTTTGCTTGTCCATTCATAATGATAAATCCTGGTAATCTGCATGCGCTGGGAAGCCGTGGCGTGAAAATCTGCCTCGAGCTTATTCGGGGCGGAGATCCTGAGCAGCTGACCCGTTGGGGGGGGGGGAGCCTGGGGACCAGGTCGGGAAATGCTTCACTCGGCACTATAGGGCCAGACTTGCCAAGGCCCTCAAGACCCTTTGAAAGGCCGAGCGATTTGCCTTCAAAGCTACTCAGTGTGCAAGAGTTGTGACGTCACACCCTGTAGTGTTAACTTCCAGTACGGGTACCATGACCCAAAGTAACTTCATTAGCCAATCACTCTGCGGCTTCCACGCATGAGCTTTCGGGTTGATACTACCAAACTGCCCTGCCCTAACCCTCCCGATATACCTTTTGGAGCGAAGGTTTAGTGACTGAACCCCTTTACGGCCTGGCATACAGCACCGGTGTGAAAACTGCTCCTAAGGACAGAAAAGCAGCCAAGCTGTGCTCGGTGGAGACATCTCTTAATGTTAGTGCGCAATGTAAAAAAGTCACAGAAGTTGTCAATGAGTCGTGAAGATATTGCTTGGATTTCTGAAAGCTGCCGTTTCTTGGGTAGAAACCTTGAAGGCTCGGTGTACTTGTTGTGTCATGGGGGGGGGGGGGGGGGGGGTTTATGGAGGTGGCAAATGGATTTGGGACACGCTGGCACAGCAAGACTTGGACCTCTCAGAACATGCACAGATCCAACCCCTCATCCAAGATCTTAGTTTTTGTTGTTCACTGCCCAAAGTCCCTCTTTACTCCAGGTCTAGAAGGAGGGGGAACTCCCACCCTACTGCCCTGCTTAGGAGAATATGGATTACAGCACAGCCTGTGTCTACCTTTCTTCGTGTGTGAGATTATTAAACCAAATTTTGAACTTCAGAAAGAATGTTTGTTCGACTGCTTCTGGAAATATTTTGAAACTGGTTTCATTGAAGGAGAAACAAGTAAAGATTGTACTGGCATGCAGTGGGAGAGATCCAGGACTTGGTGCCACCTGTGCCCGGTGAGTTGGTTCTCTATTGTCACCCTAGCAACAGTCCAACAATGGGAAAGGCTGCCTCGATCCCTTCTCCCTACAACTTGCCCTCGTCAATTAGTTTGTTCATGCCCTCGTAGATTTTCTGGAGGTGAGGCTTTAAGGGCCCTGTAGGGTTGTAGAGCTCACCAAGCAGCTCCTCATTGGCAAAGTGATCAAAGACATGTCTGATGCGGTCATGTGACTTGGGCGTCAAATGTTTATCAACCAATTGTAGCAGCAAGTTCCTGCAGTCCCTCAGGATCCCTGAGAGCACGCCTTTCTCAAAGGTGAACTCCACCTCGTAAAAGCTGATGGCTGTCATGGCACCCTGATGCAGCTTCTTCTTGAACTCTTCAGCCAAGTCCAGTTCCTCTGTGCTGAAGCGGTTGTTGCGATAGAGGACGCCAATCTTGACAGCAACCTTGATCAAGTTCTTGATGACCTTGTGGGATTCTGCTTTGTTCTTGGTGTACTCCTTGGAGACCCGGTAGAGCTCATCTAGGATCTCGCTGCTGGTGTCATCGATGAACATGTTGACCATCGACTTGGTAGCCATCCGGCTCAAGATCTTCTTCTGGGCTTGAAGAGCCAGGTCTCTGGAGCTAAAGGTTTCCATTTTAGCTGCAGAAAAGACATACAGAAAAAAAAAAAAAGAGTTCTTAAACCTAAATGATGATATTACAGCACTGTAAAGTATGGCTTATACCCTGCTATAGAATGATGCATACAATTCAAACTTCATTGAATGACACTGAATCAAAAGTCAAATGCCTTCAGCTCTTGGGATGTGCCTCTAAATCTTTTAACATGCAAGAATGTGTAATAACACTTATAAATATCATTATTGGTTGATGATGGCAGAAAAAGATCAATTGGCCAGTCGAGTCTGCCCAGTTAGCCCCGTCTACCCTGCAAAGATATATCCCAGCAGCACGCCAGAGCTTGACTGCTTACAGGATAATACTCCTTAGTTTTTGTTATATCCCATGATGAAAATTAGTCCGTGTGTATATATAAATCAGATTAACAAGAACTTCCCTTGGCCCAGAAGAAGGTTTGTCACCTGTGTTTATCACTTTGGCTCACCCGACAGCTGGTCTTGCAAAGTGCAGAGTCTTCCTGCCTCTCCCGGTCACCCTCCGTTTTAAACGCTCACCGTAAATCTTCTGCTAACAAAAATATGCACATCCCCTGCCAGCGCCAGATGTTCTCCATCGACACTTCCCTCTGTACCAGAAGACTAACATCCATTAAGCTATTGCTACTTTGCTTAAATTAATTTGATCTTAATATCAACTTTGCTGTCCCTGCTGACTGCCCACACATTGCTCCCAGATCAGCCATTCACTTTGGAAGCTCAGTGAGCCCCAGTGATGGCAAGGGAGTAGTTTACGGCCGGTTTCATTGTCTCCTTCAGAGAAAATGCATAGTTTTTGTTACTTTATTCCCGTTCTTTCAAGGTTGAAGTAGTAATTCACACTAGCTGAAAACCATTTTCAATTATAGTTTCCAGCAAATGGAAAGTTAACTGTTGCTTAGCTGCACCTTCAGGCTTTCTGATAGCTTTTACGAGAAAGCTAAGATGACATGACCTGGTCTGCTAACCTCTGACCCAGCCGGACATGGTCCATTTGAAGGGCAGCTCCTTCATTTACCATTGAACTCTGGCACTCCAGAGCATTGTCGAGGCTTGGTGAAATCTCAGGGAGGCGGGTGAGAATGGATGAGGTAGGGTTCATGCACCTTTGCTGACGTTTCTGTGGGCAGGTCCAGAGTGAGGTTCACATTCTCTTAAGCAGATCCGACCCCCCTGCATCCATCTATGTGTGTGTGTGTCTAATTCTCCCACCCCTTGAGCATATGGAGAGTTAAGAGTAGGGTGGTGGTACTTCTCCTCCTTGCTCCCACCTTCCAAATCACCAGCAAGGTTGCCTAATCCAGCCATGTGTTGACTCTCGCACCTGGTTGAGTTTTTGCTTCTGCCATGGGGGATATAAGATATGCCATACTGGGTCAGACCAAGGGCCCATCAAGCCCAGTATCCTCTCTCCAATAGTGGTCAAACCAAGTCACAAGTACCTGGTAAGTATCCAAACATTAAATAAATTCCCTGTTACTAATGCTGGCAACAAGCAGGGGCTATTCCCTATTGATTAATAGCAGTTTATGGACTTCTCCTCCAAGAACTTATCCAACCCTTTTTTAAACTCAGCCTTACTAGCTGCCTTAACTACATCCTCTGGCAATGAATTCCAGAGCTTAATTGTACTTTTGAGTGAAAAAGAATTTTCTCCAATTTGTTTTAAATGTGCTACTTGCTAACTTCATGGAGTGCCCCCTAGTCCTTCTATTATCCGAAAGAGAAAATAACTGTTTCACATTTACTGTTCAAGTCCTTTAATGATTTTGTTGACCTCTATCATACCCCCCCCCTCAGCCGTCTCTTCTTCAAGCTGAACAACCCTAACCTCTTTAGTCTTTCTTCATAGGGGAGCCGTTCCATTTCCTATATCATTTTGGTCAGCCTTCTTTGTATTATCTCCAGTGCAACTATATCTTTTTTGAGATGTGGCGACCAGAATTGCACACAGTATTTAAACTGCGGTCTCGCCATGGAGGATACAGAGCCATTATGACATCCTCTGTTTTATTTGCCATTCCCTTCCTAATAATTCCTAACATTGCATTTTTGACTGCCACAGCATGCTGAGCTGACGATTTCAATGTAATACCAATTATGATGCCCAGATCTCTTTCCTGGATGGTAGCTCCTAAAATGGAACCTAACATCATGTAACTCCAGCATGGATTATTTTTCCCTATATGCATCACCTTGCCTTTGTCCACATTAAATTTCATCTGCCATTTGGAAGTCCAATCTTCCAGCCTCACAAGGTCCTCCTGCAATTTATCACATTCCGCTTGTGATTTAACTACTCTGAATAATTTTGTCATCTGCAAATCTTATCACCTCACTCACTGTGTCCCTTTCCAGATCATTTATATATATATTGAAAAGCACCGGTCCAAGTACAGATCCCTGAGGCACTCCACTGTTTACCCTTTTCCACTGAGAAAATTAACCATTTAATCCTATTCTCTGTTTCCTGTTTTTTTAACCAGTTTGCAATCTATAAAATTACATTGCCTCCTATCCCATGACTTTTTAGTTTTCTTAGAAGCTTCTCATGAGGGAGGGAATTTGTCAAATGCCTTCTGAAAATTCAAATACAGCACATCTACCGGTTCACCTTTATCTAAATGCTTACTCACCCCTTTAAAAAAAAAAAAAAAGCAGATTTGTGAGGCAAGACTTCCCATGGGTAAATCCATGCTGGCTGTGCCTCATTACATTATGTCTGTATGTTCTGTGATTTTATTCTTCAGAATAGTTTCCACTATTTTTCTCAACACTGAAGTCAGGCTCACCAGTCTATAGTTTCCCGGATCACCCTGGATCCCTTTTTATATATTGGAGTTACATTGGCCACCTTCCAGCCTTCAGATACAATGGATGATTTTAATGATAGGTTACAAATTACTTGTAGTAAGTCTGAAATTTAATTTTTTTAGTTCCTTCAGAACCCTGGTGTGCATACCATCTGGTCCAGGTGATTTGCTACTCTTTATTTTGTCGATCTGGCCTACTACGTCTTCCAGGTTCACCGTGATTTGGTTCAGTTCATCTGAATAGTTACCCTTGAAAACCTTCTCCAGAGTGGGCATCTCCCCAACATCCTCTTCAGTAAACACCAAATCAAAGAATTTATTTAGTCTTTCTGTGATGGCCTTATCTTCCCCACATGCCCCTTTCATTCCTCTATCGTCTAACGGTCCAACGAACTCCCTTGCAGGCTTCCTGCTTTGGATAAATTTTATAACGTTTTATTATGAGTTTTTGCCTCTATGGCCAACTTCTTTCCCGACCAACGTCCCCATTCCTTTCCCTCCTGTTTGTTCCTATTAGGTGAGTGGCAGCAGTCTGAATATCTCAGTGTCTGTAGTGGCCATTGTAATGAAATCCTACGGGCTCTGGAACTGAGGCCTTTTGGCCCGTTCACTGGATTGGTGGTTCTCTCTGCCATTTGATTTTTTTTTTTTATTTAATGGGAATGAGGTTCTCTCTCATCTCTAGAGATATGACAGAGTCTCCCTCCATTTTAGGGAGGTCGACTTTAGGCCGGCCCTGCCTTTTTTGACGCCTTGACTATCAGTTGCAGTTTGGTACCTGCTATATTGATTTCAAATGGAGGATGCGGGAACAGCAAAACCCCACAATGCACTGGGATGCAAACTCAAGACACCAAAAACTGGTCTCCAGCTTGGGTGTCTTTGCATCTCCTACTGGAAAAGAAGTGATTATCGGATTGCTCCAGGTCAGCAGGGACCAGCGGCATAGAGACCTGTTCCTTCCCTCCTCCTCCCTTCAAAGAATGTAGAAATATCAGAAACAAGAGGGTATGAGGAATAAAAAGGACAGCAGACCCAAAACGAGAGCAACAGGCTCAAATGAAAACCTTGCACATTGCTACTTTGGCAAACCCAGCGAGCACTTGCTGTTTCTGTCGTGTTTTACACCCCTGCCTTTGCAGTCAAAAAATAAAACCACTGTTCAGAGCGGCTTATGATTCATTAGGCAATTACAGTTCAAACCATCATTAGATAAACTGCAAATATAAAAATACAAGGAAACAATAAGCAATCATTAAATAATAAATACAGTAATCCATGAATAATACAATAATATAATAATATAATAATAAAATGTCCATTACTATATAATTTAAAAAAAAACTATAAAAATCCTTCCCACTGATCTCAACTCCCCTGCCTCACTATTTGCATTTTGAAATTCAAGTTTGAAGTATGTTTAATTGCTGCTGGGTGGATATTACATTTGCGCTTTTGGGACCCTTCAGTGGATCAGTGTTCACAGATCACTATGCCTGCTGGAAGCGCGCTCCTGCGCGTTGAACCTCTGGGGTACCTCTCCTTCCAACGTCATCCTCCTTTTCTTGTTTCATTTCCCCTTCTGACAATTAATCCTACATTATGTAGCCGGCTCATTGTGCTTGGGAGACGCTGTGGGACTAGCGACGCTGTCCTTCATCCTCTGCCATCAAGGCAAGGTTATCGGAGAATCCGATTCATTGCATTTTCTCCCCTTTTACTAAAGACCTGGGGTCCAGGCGGGGTGGACTTGTGCAGAGCAGATTTTATCAGCCAGTGCACGTGGTGCTGGAGGACGCCATTTTGTTTCATGATTTTGATGCCTGACTGCAGTAGTAATCTTATATGCATCATTCGTGTTCACATTCAGGTGAATTTTCAAAAAGATTTACACCTGTAAATGTAACTGCTATCGTAGCAATTTCAAAAGCCATTTACGTGTGTAGAGTGCACCTGGGCGAGCAAATCCTCTAGACAATTCAATTTCAAAAGCCCACTCACTTGGGTAAAATGCTTTTTAAAGTTGGGCCCATTTTATCTTACAACCTGTAAACATCCAACAGACATAGATGATGATAAAGTATATAGTGGTGCAACTTTGGTAGCGGACAGATACAGAGGTGAGGTGTACAGTGTATGTCATGGTGACATCATCACCAGCAAACAAAATGGCTGTCTCCATGTCAGCTTGGATTGAATGAGTAAGTTAGCTCAAAATCGTGGTGGGAAAATACAAACATTTTGCATGGCACCTTGGCGGTAATCCAGCTTGTGGACGAAGCTTTTGGGCCAGTCCTGGGTTTTGAACTTACACTCCCGGTTGCATTATGGGATTTGTGGTCTCTGTGGCTTCTGTTTGGTATTAGCATTAGTGGTACCCAGAATGCAGGGGGAAAAGGAGCATGAAAGGACTTGCCAAAAAGTCAGAAGCAGCCTAGGAGATTCAGTTGGAGGGTTGAGGATGAAAGGCAAGAACACACGAGCAGAAGGAGGGGGAGGGCATGCGTTTGAGAGAGAGAGAGAGAGAGAGACTCACACCTGGGATAGTGGTGAAAGGATCACACGGTGAGGGTGGGAGTAAGCTGGGAAAGAAGACCGGGTATTGGGGGGGGATAGCATGGACAGGGGTAGAAGAAGATTGCCCAGAGGGTGGATCTGGGGAAGACTGGGCTTTGTAAGAAGCAGGGAGGATGAGGCCTGGAATTAGCCCTCAGTGAGAAGGGTGGGGCCGGGCTGTGCCAGAGTTTGGACAATGCTTGGGAGAGGAATAGAGGGCAGCGGTGACAGTGGTGGTGGGGGCTGGTGTTGGTTTAAATACAAGGATTTCTGTGTTCGTCTGCCCGAAGAGATAGAGAGGCAGACTGGTTGGGCCGACTGTACCTTCTCTCCTGTCATCTACTCTTACTGTGTACACTGAGAGGCAATGGCAGCTATAAACCAAGGAATAAATACAATAAAAAATATTACTATTGAATTATTGCTAAAAGCTTCTTCCGGAGAATTGAGAAGCGTGTCCTTCTAGGGTCCAAGAGTCCTGGCCTGGCTGCAGAAGGCCAGGCAGAGTCCCTAAGGCCCGTGCTATTACTCTGGGCTCTTGTGTGTCCCTGACCAAGCTAACGGCGTGTATAATAGCATGGTCCTGCAGCACGCCCCTTTGCGTTACCGTGACAGCATTGCCACAGGTTGCGATGCGTCGTACCAGACCAGCGCAAGAAAGTATGGAGGAGCTTGGCGGACTGCCTGCCATCAGAAGAAAGGGGCCCGTGAGGTCCGGCACTCTCTTGTGCTGGGTAGCTCTTGGGTTGGTCCGGCGCCAGGCATCACAGCCTGCAGAGAGGCCATATTCTTCGGATCCAAGATGGCAACCAAAGCGATGCCCCTTGTCACGCCCGTACTCAGACAGGATTGCAGCAGTCGTGAGCAAATGGAGCACATCACTTTGCTTTAGAAAAGTTCTTTTCTCTTTTTTTTTTTCTGCCAGTTCCTTCCTCCTCAGAGGCTCTCAGGATGTGGCTTGGTGGTTTTTTGTTTGCACTGAATGCAGAACTTTTCTTCATGGAGAAAATTTCCCTTCTGTAGACCCTTGTGGCCTTAATAAATCACACGAGTAGGCTGGATCTTAATGAAATCACCGTATGTTAATTAAACTGGTCAGGCCTTTGAGATGCCGACACCTTGTATTTGAACAATATCCTATGGAAAGAGATTCTGAAATGTGCATGTGGGTTGCAGAGCCAGAGAAGTGGGGGAGGGCGTGTGTGTGCTGGGGAGGAGAGTTGAGGCAGTGTGTGTGTTGGGAAGAGAGACTGGACAGTGTGTGTGGCAGGGATTGAGAGAGAGTAAAGCAATGTGTCAGCTGGGGAGGAAAGATGGGGCAGTGTGTGGGCTGGGGAGGAGAGTTGAGGCAGTGTGTGTGTTGGGAAGAGAGACTGGACAGTGTGTGTGGCAGGGATTGAGAGAGAGGGAAGCAATGTGTGGGCTGGGAAGAGTGTGTGCTGGGGAGGAGAGATGAGGCAGTGTGCGTGCTGGGGAGGAGAGATGAGGCAGTGTGTGTGGCAGGGATAGAGAGAGAGTGAAACAATGTGTGAGCTGGGGAGGAGAGATGGGGCAGTGTGTGTGCTGGGGAGGAGAGTTGAGGCAGTGTGTGTGTGTTGGGAAGAGAGACTGGACTGTGTGTGTGGCAGGGATAGAGAGTGAAGCAATGTGTGAGCTGGGGAGAAGAGATGGGGCAGTGTGTATGCTGGGGAGGAGAGATAAGGCAGTGTGTGTGCTGGGGAGGAGAGATGAGGCAGTGTGTGTGGCAAGGATAGAGAGAGAGTGAAGCAATGTGTGAGCTGGGGAGAAGAGATGGGGCAGTGTGTATGCTGGGGAGGAGAGATAAGGCAGTATGCATGCTGGGGAGGAGAGATGAGGCAGTGTGTGTGGCAAGGATAGAGAGAGAGTGAAGCAATGTGTGGGCTGGGGAGAAGAAATTGAGGCAGTGTGTGTGTTGGGAAGGAGAGATTGGGCAGTGTGTGGGCTGGGGAGAAGAGATTGGGCAGTGTGCGTGCTGGGGAGGAGAGATGAGGCAGTGTGCGTGCTGGGGAGGAGAGATGAGGCAGTGTGTGTGGCAGGGATAGAGAGAGAGTGAAACAATGTGTGAGCTGGGGAGGAGAGATGGGGCAGTGTGCATGCTGGGAAAGAGAGTTGAGGCAGTGTGTGTGTTGGGAAGAGAGACTGGACACTGTGTGTGGCAGGGAAGAGACTGAAGCAATGTGTGAGCTGGGGAGAAGAAATGTGGCAGTGTGTATGCTGGGGAGGAGAGATAAGGCAGTGTGTGTGCTGGGGAGGAGAGATGAGGCAGTGTGTGTAGCAGGGATAGAGAGAGAGTGAAGCAATGTGTGGGCTGGGGAGAAGAGATTGGGCAGTGTGTGTGTTGGGAAGGAGAGATTGGGCAGTGTGTGGGCTGGGGAGAAGAGATTGGGCAGTGTGTGTGTTGGGAAGGAGAGATTGGGCAGTGTGTGTGGCTGGGGAGAAGAGATTGGGCAGTGTGTGTGTTGGGAAGGAGAGATTGGGCAGTGTGTGGGCTGGGGAGAAGAGATGGGGCAGTGTGTGTGGCAGGAAGGAGAGGTGGGGGGGAAGTGCTGGGGAGAAGAGATGGGGCAGTGTGTGTGTTGGGAAGGAGAGATTGGGCAGTGTGTGGGCTGGGGAGAAGAGATTGGGCAGTGTGTGTGTTGGGAAGGAGAGATTGGGCAGTGTGTGTGTTGGGAAGGAGAGATTGGGCAGTGTGTGGGCTGGGGAGAAGAGATGGGGCAGTGTGTGTGGCAGGAAGGAGAGGTGGGGGGAAAGTGCTGGGGAGGCGTTGAGCCCAATGTGCGTACTTTGTCTTTTTTTGGGTGGGTTGGGGGGATAGAAAGGAGCAATTTCTTGGAGCCCCAGCAGTGCAAAGCTGAGAGATGTCCCGGCCACTGGCTGGGCCCCTTCCTTAGCTCCTGCCCCAGTGTGCCTTAGCACTGGCTCTGTGCGCGCTGGCGGGAGTAGGATACAAGGGGACGGGGCCGGGCGAGAAGGGAGATGATGGTAATACATTATGTAAATGGCTCTTGCACTCGGCGGGCGCCCTGGCGTCTTAGACTTTCACTTCCTGTGTTTTAATCTTTTGATAATCATTCTGTAACTGCACGGCCCTGCTCATCCGTTGGGCTTCTGCTGTGTTTCAGAGGGCAGGCCAAACTGCTTCAGAGATCATGGAGCAGATCTTCTGGTCGGGCTCAGGCACAGGATCTAGAAAGGCGCCGTTCTCGGGCAGTCAGGTTAGAGCCTCTCGCATGATCTGGGCTCTTCCTCGCATGCCCACGTTACTGCTTGGGTGCCTGCTGCCGCCCACGCCCGTTTTGCCACTAAGATGGCTGGGGTGCACGGAAACCGCCCCGGCTTTGGCCCCGAATCGGCCGTAAGGAGCACGGCAAACACTGGAGTGCACGCCGCACCAATTTACCAAAAGCGCTCACACTGCACTGATAACACCAAAAAGGCAGCGATTGACCCCCGGCGTGTACACTGCAGCGATGACACCGAATGGCACGGATTTACTGGAGGAGCGCACGCTGCACCACTTAAGACAAAAAGGCACCACCAGTTCAATTCTCCTTGAGTGTCGGTGGAGAGAATTTAATTCCTCGGCTTTTCGGAACCCGTAATCGGTTTTTATGTTTTCAATCCAGCTAAGATTGGGCTCTTTCACTGTCCAGGACCCATCTTGGAAAGCAACTTAAAGCTATTCTCAGATCCTTCTGACAGGCTCCCCATTCACCACTTGGGGAATCTCACAACCCTCTCAATTTTGCTATATTTTTTTCTGTAAAATTCAGTCCTTTAGCATGTTCAGTTCATCTTTTATTCCCCCCTCCCCGAGGTAATTTTAACTTATCCAGGACATCAGTAGGGAGGGATTGTGATCGATGTTCTTCTCCATCAGGCAGTACCGTCCATACAGTCACTTGACCTTGAGTGGTTTCTCTTCCAGAATATTGAATTCCCACTAAGGGATCCGGGAAACAGTCCATCTGATTTAGGGGAGCCGGTGGGCAAGTTTGGATGGCGTTAGAAAGCGAGGAGCCGCTGAGCTTGCCGTCTGCCCCCCTGCTGCGTCATGGGCAGCCGGAATGCCAGCTCTTGCCGGCGTCTCTGCCAGCTTTCTGTCACGCAGCTGACATCGCACAAAGTGGCTCACAGCGGCGCCGTCGAACTTGGCCGAGGAAGAACTGCAAATCAGGCACCCAGCTGATGCCTTGGACCACGATGGTTCAGAGCGAAGCAGCTGCCCAAGTTCAGTCGGATACCGTGGATTTCGGTTTTAATAGGATTTTTTTTCAGCATCGTTGTTGGTCCGATTTTTTTTTTCCTTAGTGCGGGTTCTGTGCGGGGAGGGGAAGGGGTCCACCACTCACTGGCGTGGGGGCCCCTGGATTTGGTTCTAACTCCTAAGTGCTCACTTTTCCATGACTGTGCTCAGAGCGAATTACACATTCAGGAACACCAGTTCCCCGCCCCAGAGGGCTCATGATCCGAGTGTACCTGTGACAATGAAGGGTGAAGGGACTTGGCCTACGCCTGGGGTTCCACGCACGCAGCCCCCTGCGCGGGCAGCGGCACGCACGTGAACCCTGGATTCACCAGCCGGGCCTGGTTTTACCCTGTGTTTCTTGGGGCAATCAGAGCTACAGGTCCCAAGCATCAGTAGGTGTGACTGGATCGCCTTGTCTGAAATATATGGAGCCTTATGAGTCTCCTCGGCTTGCACTTTCAGCCAAACAAATTCACGGTTTTGAAAATTGACTTTTATTGCAAAAATGTTTTAAAAGCTGAACTTCTAAAGGAAGTCACTGCCTTGCACCCTGTTTTTTTGTATTTTTTTTTCAGGAAAGAGAACCCTATAGCTTGAGATATAGTGAAGGCCTGTAGCTGGCTCTGTGTATCTTGCGCTGCGTAGTGAAGGAGCCGCACGGAGTGGTAAACAGATCCAGGGCACAGGCATAGGGGAACACTCACATCCCGCCTGTCTGCTTCTCCTCAAATCCCCAGAAAGGAGCTGGAGACAGGAAATTCTTTCTTACTTGTTCTAACTTGAAAAAGAAAGACCTTCGGGCTGCAGAAAAGAGCTGCAATGCAGGTGAAACTACTGTCACGGAAACTCAACAAAAACCAGCGCTGGATTAGCAGAGGGTGCTGCCCGGCAGGAGTGAGGTGCACTGGCAGAGTTGGGGGGGGAGGTTTGAGCAGGTATCAGTGGTGGAATCAGAGGGGATGCTGCAGGCAGGAGTGAGGTGTGCTGGCAGAGCTGTGCATGGGGGTCGCAGTACTGGAATAACAGGAATGAGGTACATTGGCAGAGCTGAGTGTACGGGTCTCAGTACTGGAATATCAGGGGGTGCTGCAGGATAGGCGTGAGGTGCATTGGCAGAGCTGTGTGTGGGGGTCTCAGTACTGGAATCACAGGGGGTGTTGCAGGGCAGGAGTGAGGTGCATGGGCAGAGCTGTGTGTGGTGTCTCAGTACTGGAATAGCAGGGGGTGCTGCAGGGCAGGAGTGAGGTGCATTGGCAGAGCTGTGTGAGGGTCTCAGTACTGGAATAGCAGGGGTGCTGCAGGGCAGGAGTGAGGTGCATGGGCAGAGCTGTGTGTGAGGGTCTCAGTACTGGAATAGCAGGGGGTGCTGCAGGGCAGGAGTGAGGTGCATTGGCAGAGCTGTGTGAGGGTCTCAGTACTGGAATAGCAGGGGTGCTGCAGGGCAGGAGTGAGGTGCATGGGCAGAGCTGTGTGTGAGGGTCTCAGTATTGGAATAGCAGGGGATGCTGCAGGCAGGAGTGAGGTGTGCTGGCAGAGCTGTGCATGGGGGTCTCAGTACTGGAATAACAGGAATGAGGTACATTGGCAGAGCTGAGTGTACGGGTCTCAGTACTGGAATATCAGGGGGTGCTGCAGGATAGGCGTGAGGTGCATTGGCAGAGCTGTGTGTGGGTCTCAGTACTGGAATAGCAGGGGGTGCTGCAGGGCAGGAGTGAGGGGCATGGGCAGAGCTGTGTGTGGTGTCTCAGTACTGGAATAGCAGGGGGTGCTGCAGGGCAGGAGTGAGGTGCATTGGCAGAGCTGTGTGAGGGTCTCAGTACTGGAATAGCAGGGGTGCTGCAGGGCAGGAGTGAGGGGCATGGGCAGAGCTGTGTGTGGATGTCTCAGTACTGGAATAGCAGGGGGTGCTGCAGGGCAGGAGTGAGGTGCATTGGTAGAGCTGTGTGTGGGGTCTCAGTACTGGAATAGCAGGGGTGCTGCAGGGCAGGAATGAGGTGCATTGGCAGAGCTGTGTGTGGGGTCTCAGTACTGGAATAGCAGGGGGTGCTGCAGGGCAGGAGTGAGGTGCATTGGTAGAGCTGTGTGTGGGGTCTCAGTACTGGAATAGCAGGGGTGCTGCAGGGCAGGAATGAGGTGCATTGGTAGAGCTGTGTGTGGGGGTCTCAGTACTGGAATAGCAGGGGTGCTGCAGGGCAGGAATGAGGTGCATTGGCAGAGCTGTGTGTGGGGTCTCAGTACTGGAATAGCAGGGGGTGCTGCAGGGCAGGAGTGAGGTGCATTAGCAGAGCTGTGTGTGTGGGGGTCTCAGTACTGGAATAGCAGGGGGTGCTGCAGGGCAGGAGTGAGGGGCATTGGCAGAGCTGTGTGTGGGGTCTCAGTACTGGAATAGCAGGGGTGCTGCAGGGCAGGTGTGAGGTGCATTGGCAGAGCTGTGGGGGGGGGTCTCAGTACTGGAATAACCGGAGCCGCTTCATGTTTTGGTGATGCCTATCCCAAGTCTACCCGCATTGTTAGTTTCTTTCCTCCTCAGGCGCTAAGTAAAAATATTTGCCCTTCGAGCTTTTCCCAAGATGCTACTTGACACAGCAAACCCCAGAAGAAGCCTGCCCGCCCCGTGCAGCTGCCGGCTCGCACGGAGCAGACACAAATGCCTCTTCCCAGGCAGTTGTGGGGGGGGGGGGTTCCTTGTTTTTTTCCTTTTGATCCAGCAGTTTCCTCCTGCTCCTTTAGATTTCCAGATCAGCCAAGTCCTGGCCTCTAACGAACTTTCATCCGTAAGTACTGGGGGTGGTGATTCTCCCCCCCCGTCTCTACTCATCCCGTCCGATCAGCACCACGGTCCTCGGCCAGGGGCTTGCCAAGCAGGGCACCGTCTGAAATCCGGCCAGCGCCGCCCCCAGCTCCTGCCTCTAGGGGTCACCCTTGCACAATGACTGGGACCCCCCCCCCTCAGAGGTGGTGAGTGCTACCTCTGCAGCAGGAAACAGGAGACCTGACCCAGGCAGTGCACAGCGCTGAAGCTCTGGGCTGACCCACGAGGAGCTCCTTTTAACCAGGTTCAGTTTTACAGACCTTACGTCTACTTCCTTTTTTTTTTTTTTAAAGTGCTGTTAAAACATTTTTAAAAGGAGAAAACAGGTTCTGACCTGGTGAGCTGTTCCCCTCCCCACGCCTGGCACGTACAGTCTGGACCTGGGCCGGTCCTCCGGTCACATTCGGGTGCTGTTTACTCCGCTTGCCTCTCTTGCCTCCTCTGCTGCTGCTGCGGCTCCGCTGACTTCCTTCCACCACCGAAACCCTCAGACATAGAAAAGAAACTTCTGAGAGGCTTCCTTGAGGAACCGTTTGACAGTTCCGCCCCGTCAGCTGACCAACAATGACTTTTATATCTGGGGCTGCTCCTCTTCTCAAAGCTGCCTGTGAAGTGCAAGAGAAAATAACTCACACACCCCCCCCCACCCCCCCAAAGAAAAATGCTGCTCGGATCTGGGAAGTTGGAAATGACCAATGAACTGCCCAAGACAAGCTTACTGTCCAAGTCCTCTGCAGCTGCACTCTGAGGCTGCCCAGCGTTCATTGCATGTTTACATGCAGGCTTTTATTACCTTATCTTCCAATACACTTCAAGCACTGAGACCCCCCCATCCCACACCGAGCTCTGCCCATGCAACTCACTCCTGCCCTGCAGCACCCCCTGTGATCCCAGCACTGAGACACTCACACATAGGACTGACAGTGCACCTCACTCCTGCCCTGCAGCACCCCCTGTGATCCCAGCACTGAGACACTCACACATAGGACTGACAGTGCACCTCACTCCTGCCCTGCAGCAGCCCCTGCTATTCCAGTACTGAGACCTCCACACACAGCTCTGCCAATGCACCTCACTCCTGCCCTGCAGCACCCGCTGCTATTCCAGCACTGAGACCCATAATCCTGCCTTTAAATCGGAAACTTTCCATGTTTGCTTTTGGTCTTTTCTTATGTCACTGTTCGAAAGAAGAACTGATTGGGGCTGGCCCCTGCGAACTCTTCCAGGTCTGCTCCCGAATTCCACATTTAGGGCTGGGATCCGGGTTGCGAGAAGGGCTGGAAGGCTGCCACGATGAGAGAATGTGGTAGCAGGGACACAGGGTGTCTTCCTCCGAAGGACTTGGTAAACACTTTTCTCTATTTCTTTTGGTGATTAATCATGAGGATGTGACATTGCCTGCCACCTTTGCTCAGTGCATCCTGCTGCTTGAACTCACCCAGAGGCAATTTGCAGGGGTGGCCTACAAAAGAGAAGTAAATATACCTAGCGTTTCTCTTTAAGTCTGTTTGGCTGAGGAATTTGGAGGGCGGGGGCTTTCACGTTTGTCTGGGCTGCCAGGTAGGGTTTGGCAAAACTGTAGCGAGAAGGTAGGGCTGAATGGAGCACTGGTCCTATTTTTCATCCTAAGGCCCGGAGATTGTTTGCCCTGCAGCTCAGGCCTCTTCGGTAGCTCTGATCGGTGCCATAGGGGAGGCAGGAGCAGTCTGCATCCCTGGCGGAAAGATCTCTGCTATTCCCTCTCTCAATTGCTCCCAGCCCGGCCGCCCCGGGCCGGGGACTCTTCCCCCCCCCCCCCCCTCCCCAGCATCGCCCCCAAGAGTCCTTCCCCTAACTCCTTCCCCCCATTCTGGACTTTGCGTTTTCTAACCATTGTTCCTCCTGGTTTCCCCTTAGTCCAAAGCTAAGGGGAAACACCTCCCCACCTCCTGAAAAAAAAAAAAACCCAACATCGGAGAGATCCCGCAGGAAAGCAGACTTGAATTCAAATGGGAAAGAAAAGGAAAGCCAGCATTTCCTGCCCTGCTAATTATCTGGGAAGGAGATATCCTCCCATTCTTTCTCCTCCTGGTGATCCCTCCCCCCCCCCCCTGTCTGACCGCAGAGAACGGCGTTGGACATGGGGGGAGTCGGGGACGCTGGGCAGCACCGCGGCTAGGATGGGCCCTGCTCAGTCCTCCCTAGCTCATGTTGGGTTATCATCCTTGTCTAATTCTTTGTGCCGAAGTGCTTGCAGCCTGTAGAGAAGCCGGCTGATGCATCGGAGCCTCCCGATGTTATTTTTTAGCCTGCGTAACACGGGGGGGGGGGGGAAGAAAAAGCATTTTATGCCAGCCGGTTCCTGTCCAACGGGGAGAGGCGTTCTGACTTCAATCTCTGGGACGGACCCTGGGCCCCATCACCAGGCTTTGCCTTAGTGTAGCCGGTGCCTTCACTACCCCCCCACCCTCGGTCTCCGTGGCTTCGGACAGCAAATGAGGGTCCCAGAAGGAGCTTGGACTCCGAGGTCTAAGGCCTCCTTTTAGCCCAGCTGCCTCCTTGTTTCCTTTCGTAGGCCGGGCTGCAAAGACTAAGTTTAGCGAATGACCACCTGCTTAAGGTAAGGGGCAGTATAAGGGAAGAATTATTCCTTGGCATCTTGGGTCTATTCAAAAGACCTAACTCCATGGCCCATCAGTGGAGGGCAGTGTACTGATTAGAACTCTGAGCTCTGGGTGCAGGAACTCCACCTTCACTGCACATCCTCTGGTCACCGTGTGGCTGTGTGCAGGTCACTCAGCGCTCCCATGCTCAGACATATGTGGCAGGCACTCCAGTGTAGGGAACTTGTTACTCTGCAGTCAAGCTTGCATGAAATTGAGAATAGGAGTGGCATAATGTAAATAACGTTGTTTACTATCTGAAAGCCTCTAAAATACTCCAAGCCCCATCGCAGAGCAGCCTCTGGGGTGCCTGCCTGTCTCTGTATAAAGGGTACCCTCCTCCAAGATATCCCACCCCCCATCACAGAGCAGCCTCTGGGGCGCCCCTCCTGTCTCTGTATAAAGGGTACCCTCCTCCAAGATATCTCACCCCCCATCACAGAGCATCCTCTGGAGTGCCCTCCTGTCTCTGTATAAAGGGTACCCTCCTCCAAGATATCCCACCCCCCATCACAGAGCAGCCTCTGGGGCGCCCCTCCTGTCTCTGTATAAAGGGGACCCTCCTCCAAGATATCCCACCCCCCATCACAGAGCATCCTCTGGGGTGCCCTCCTGTCTCTGTATAAAGGGGACCCTCCTCCAAGATATCCCACCCCCCATCACAGAGCAGCCTCTGGGGCGCCTCTCCTGTCTCTGTATAAAGGGGACCCTCCTCCAAGATATCCCATCCCCCATCACAGAGCAGCCTCTGGGGCGCCCCTCCTGTCTCTGTATAAAGGGTACCCTCCTCCAAGATATCCCATCCCCCATCACAGAGCAGCCTCTGGGGCGCCCCTCCTGTCTCTGTATAAAGGGTACCCTCCTCCAAGATATCCCACCCCCCATCACAGAGCAGCCTCTGGGGCGCCCCCCCTGTCTCTGTATAAAGGGGACCCTCCTCCAAGATATCCCATCCCCCATCACAGAGCAGCCTCTGGGGCGCCCCTCCTGTCTCTGTATAAAGGGGACCCTCCTCCAAGATATCCCATCCCCCATCACAGAGCAGCCTCTGGGGTGCCCCCCCTGTCTCTGTATAAAGGGGACCCTCCTCCAAGATATCCCACCCCCCATCACAGAGCAGCCTCTGGGGCGCCCCTCCTGTCTCTGTATAAAGGGTACCCTCCTCCAAGATATCCCATCCCCCATCACAGAGCAGCCTCTGGGGTGCCCCCCCTGTCTCTGTATAAAGGGGACCCTCCTCCAAGATATCCCATCCCCCATCACAGAGCAGCCTCTGGGGTGCCCCCCCTGTCTCTGTATAAAGGGTACCCTCCTCCAAGATATCCCATCCCCCATCACAGAGCAGCCTCTGGGGCGCCCCTCCTGTCTCTGTATAAAGGGTACCCTCCTCCAAGATATCCCATCCCCCATCACAGAGCAGCCTCTGGGGTGCCCCTCCTGTCTCTGTATAAAGGGGACCCTCCTCCAAGATATCCCATCCCCCATCACAGAGCAGCCTCTGGGGTGCCCCCCCTGTCTCTGTATAAAGGGTACCCTCCTCCAAGATATCCCACCCCCCATCACAGAGCAGCCTCTGGGGTGCCCCTCCTGTCTCTGTATAAAGGGGACCCTCCTCCAAGATATCCCATCCCCCATCACAGAGCAGCCTCTGGGGTGCCCCTCCTGTCTCTGTATAAAGGGGACCCTCCTCCAAGATATCCCATCCCCCATCACAGAGCAGCCTCTGGGGTGCCCCTCCTGTCTCTGTATAAAGGGTACCCTCCTCCAAGATATCCCACCCCCCATCACAGAGCAGCCTCTGGGGTGCCCCTCCTGTCTCTGTATAAAGGGGACCCTCCTCCAAGATATCCCATCCCCCATCACAGAGCAGCCTCTGGGGTGCCCCTCCTGTCTCTGTATAAAGGGGACCCTCCTCCAAGATATCCCACCCCCCATCACAGAGCAGCCTCTGGGGTGCCCCTCCTGTCTCTGTATAAAGGGTACCCTCCTCCAAGATATCCCATCCCCCATCACAGAGCAGCCTCTGGGGCGCCCCCCCTGTCTCTGTATAAAGGGTACCCTCCTCCAAGATATCCCACCCCCGCCTCTATTTTATTCGGGGTGATTACCCTAAATCTGTACCATTTTCCTCCAAATACAAAAATTGCAGACTTGTTTGCTATCTCCAAATGTCTATGCACCCAGCCTCTTCCAGTGAGGAAACCTCAGCCCTCTCTCGTCCTCTTCCCAGCCGGCTCGCTGTTTCCTGCAGGCCCAGAACCTCAGCATTGGCTGAATGGGGAAATCAGTGCAGGAAACAGGCATAATTAAAAAACTCTTAAATCACCCCTGCCCCTCTCTCCGTGTCACGGACAGCTGCAGAAGAGCTCTGGCTGCAGCCGGCCCCTGGGAAAGCCATGGACAATAGCCGTCAGGCGGCCTGACCCCTTCTCCTAACCCCCCTGAAGCGAGAAACAAGGACCGATGCCACGGGGGCGGGGGGAGGGTGGAAGGTCGTCGCCGGCCCTCCTTCTAGGCGACTTCCTCCTGAGACGCGGGCCAGCAGCGAGACAGGAAGCCCGCCCCGCCGCTCTTCCTGTTGACCGCCGCTCGCGTTCCGCCGTCGGCGGCGCAGAACGAACGAGAAGGCTTCCCCGGCGCTCGCGGCCCACGCCCTGTACGGAACCAGGGCCCGACGCGCTACGCATCGTTCCTCTACAGACGCACCGGGGGGGGGAAGGGCTTCAGAGAGCGTGGCCTGGAAGAGGCGGGTTCAGCCCGTCTCCCGCCCTTTCCACTCCAGCGCCTTCAGCTGCGCTTCGACTCGCAGGGTTTAGCTCCAGAAAAACCGGCTTACGTTCTAAATAATGATAAAGAAAAGAGGGCCATTCCAGGAGGCCAGGTGGCTTGTTTTTTTGTTTTGTTTTGTTTTATTGAAAGTGATAACACTTCGTGTGTATTTAACCCAGCTCAGGTTATGGTTAAGATATTGTTAAGAAAGTACTGCCAGGTAGAGATGTGAATCGTGTCCTCGATCGTCTTAACGATCAATTTCGGCTGGGAGGGGGAGGGAATCGTATTGTTGCCGTTTGGGTGTGTAAAGTATCGTGAAAATCGTTAAAATCGTGAGCCGGCACACTAAAACCCCCTAAAACCCACCCCCGACCCTTTAAATTAAATCCCCCACCCTCCCGAACCCCCCCCCAAATGCCTTAAATTACCTGGGGGTCCGTAGCGGCGGTCCGTAGCTTAAATTACCTCCGTAGCCTTAAATTACCTCTGTAGCGGCGGTCCGTAGCTAAATCGGGGGAAGGGGGAGAGCAGGAAAACCGGCACACTAAATCGTGTAGTCTTCAGCCGGCGCCATTTTGCAAAATGGCCGCCACAAAATGGCGGCGGCCATAGACCAAAACGATTCGACGCAGGAGGTTGTTCCGGACCCCCGCTGGACTTTTGGCAAGTCTTGTGGGGGTCAGGAGGCCCCCCCAAGCTGGCCAAAAGTTCCTGGGGGTCCGGGAGCGATTTCCTGCTGCGAATCGTTTTCCGTACTGAAAATGGCGCCGGCAGGAGATCGACTGCAGGAGGTCGTTCAGCGGGGGTCCGGAACCCTCGCTGAACGACCTCCTGCAGTCGATCTCCTGCCGGCGCCATTTTCCGTACGGAAAACGATTCGCGGCAGGAGATCGCTCCCGGACCCCCGCTGGACCCCCAGAAACTTTTGGCCAGCTTGGGGGGCCTCCTGACCCCCACAAGACTTGCCAAAAGTCCAGCGGGGGTCCGGAACGACCTCCTGCGTCGAATCGTTTTGGTCTATGGCCGCCGCCATTTTGCGGCGGCCATTTTGCAAAATGGCGCCGGCTGAAGACTACACGATTTAGCTACGGACCGCCGCTACGGAGGTAATTTAAGGCTACGGAGGTAATTTAAGCTACGGACCGCCGCTACGGACCCCCAGGTAATTTAAGGCATTTGGGGGGGGTTCGGGAGGGTGAGGGATTTAATTTAAAGGGTCGGGTGGGTTTTAGGGTGTTTTAGTGTGCCGGTTTTCCTGCCCTCCCCCTTCCCCCGATTTACGATTTTTTGACGATAAATCGGGGGAATTGGTATTGTATCATGGCCCTAACGATTTTTGACGATTTAAAATATATCGGACGATATTTTAAATTGTCAAAAAACGATTCACATCCCTACTGCCAGGAGAATTATTGGAGGTTCAAAAGCAGCCACTCACACCAAACCTATCCTACATCAGCTGCACTGGGCTACAGTCCAGAACTCTCTGCTTCTGCCTTTGAATGCTTGAATAAATAGTCCCCCAACTTCCTTTCCCCTTATGCCCCCCCCCCCCCCCATGGACCTCCCAAAAGGCCTCCACTTTTCTCTCCTCCTCTGCCCACCTCCCCGCCCCCTCCAGATCGTCCGGCAGGAGGCTCTCTGCTTTAAATTGGGAGGAAACTACCAGTGAAGCCTGTGCCTGGAGCCCCGCTGCCTTAAATTCAGGAGGGAAAGCTAAGGCAGGGCCTTCCCCCTCAGGGACCCTCGGCCTTTGGGCCTAACTCCAGGCTAGAGGCTTTAATTATACACAGCAGGGTCACCATAATTGTAATTACCCACTCTGATTGTAAGCTCTCCAGACGCCTCTCTTGGTCCATAAGTAAATGCCCGTTGTTATTAGATTTACAGTGCAAGCCGTGATGAAAGGTCGCTGCTGGGTGTGAATGGCTCAGGATCCCGGGGGCCTACAGCGGGTGACTTGAATCCCACCATGCCGAGAGCCTGGGGAGTCTCTGTCAGAGCCTGGGGGGGGGGGGAGGGGGGGCTCCTCGTCCCCAGGCCAGGGACCTTAAGGTTTCCTTGTCAGGCTAAGGGATCCCCGGGGACCTTTGTGGAAGAGGGAGGGCACCTGTGTCCCCTCGTCAGTGCAGGGGCCCCCCCGCGTCCTCCTATCACGTTCAGCACCAAGGACAGCAGAATCGTGCCCAGGTCTTTCCCCATGGCTCGCACATACTGGGGGGGGGGGGGAGGGGGGGAACGGGACACGACTCTCCAGAATGTGACCGACGATGCCCCCCTGGTCAGGGCACTTCCCTCCTAAACAACGTTGCCGTGGCTCCTGTACCCCACCCATGGTGAAACGGAAGGAGGAGCTCCACCAGCACCTCCGACGGTGAGCCACGTTTCCGGCATCCTTGGCAGACGGTGCGTTTACTGGGGGGGGGGCTGCCATCCCTGCCGTGGAAGGCGCTGAGGAACGCTGACCTTCCTGGTCATTCAGGCCTGCTCGGGGTGAGCCTCACTTAACTTTCACCAACCAGTTTCTGGAACAGTGCAAGAAAAAAAAATCAATGTTCTTGCTCCAGCGCTGCCCACCCCCCGTCTGTCCACCTCTCCACCGCTAATAACTTTCCTATCCGATGTGCTATCGACATCAAATTCTTAGGGAAGCCAAGCAGAGTCGGGCACGGATGTGGGGGGTGTTCCCACCCCCCCACCCCAGACCTACATATTCCACGGGAGCCCGGTCTCTAGCTCCGGCCCCCGAGGGTCATCCACGCCAGCTGATTGTTGGGGACGGGGGCACTGTCGTCTTCTGTAAATTGCTTGGGAGTGGCCTTTCGGACTCAGGTGAGGTATAAACGTGGCAGGGCAGAGAGCGCGGGGTCGGAATGTGACGGGGCTGGGGTTTGGAGCCGGAGGTCATGGTCTCGGAGAGCGGTCCGGACTCCTGAGCGGGAGAAAGGCGCTGGTTTTTTTTTTTGTTTTAAGTATTATTGGTTTCATGGCGGCTGTAACTGTACTTTTTTTGCTCAGGAGATGGTTACGCTGCAAGGTAATTTGCTTTTATCACCGATGCATCTTGGAGTTTGCTGTAGCCTGCCCAGAGTCCTTGGAGGAGGACGCTCTGTAGGCCGGAAAGGCAGCTGGAAGCGGGCGCACGTATTTGGGCCTGATGGTGGCTCCGGGATCGGTTTGGATTTTGCGTTCCCGTGTATCGTCACGGTCATCAGCGGGGGACCCCGCTCCGTCGCGTTTCTTTCCTGGCTTATCTTGTCAGAAGAAAAGGGCATTTTCCCCGTTTCCTGACCTACCGGTACGCGGAAACCCCCCTCGCCGTGCCCGCTTCCCGATCTGCCACTTCAGTCCCCACCGCAGCCTTTCCCTCCCCCCGTCCCTTACAGCAGTTCCTCTTCCCATCTCCCGGCTCAATAATTCGCATTGCATCAGCACTTTTGCTTCTCTTCCTTTCTGTGATTGAATTGTGAGTGACAGCAGGGGCTCCCCAATCTCTGCGAGCGTTGTCATGTAAAAACCAATAAAGAAATGTTTAAAAATACAAGCAGAGTAGGAATCAGAAGGCTGTAGGTGTAAGGGGGCACAGTGGTCCTGGCGACCGTCCTGATAGCCCAGTAATCCCCCTCTTTCTCATTTCCCCTCGGAGCCAGCCGCCCTCGGGGGGTCTGGTACGGCGGCGACGCTTTCTGCGGCTTCGACGTGACGGCACCGGCCCGCGTCCCAACAGACGCAGAACGTAATCTGAACGCCTCCCCGGCCCCCCCCTCCACTTCCCTGTACGCCTGGAGCAAGATGACGCGAGCCCGTTACACAGTGACCTCGCCCCCAGGCCCGCGCACTGAGTCCGGCTGGTTCACGCTGACTGTGAGCTCGTGGGGGACATCACCATTCAGGGTGCCTTTTCTGGCCGTGGTGGCATTTCTGTGCCAGGGATCACAGGGCAGCATTTCTAATCTGTACACACCTCAGGGTGATCGTTACTAATACTTTAAAATGATGGTACAATACCTAGATATCAGGGGTTATGGTTAGCGATATTTAGCCCTTACAAATCTGCATACATGATAAGGCGTGTATTGCCTGCCCTAGTACCGAAGATGCTATAGGTTAGAGAATGGGGTGGGGATTAGGGTAACTCTCCCCTGCAGACACTGTTAATGCTGCACTGTGCACTGAAGGCCTGATTTCCTTTTAATGCTCTGTCCAGGTGCTTCTCCCCCTTGGACTTTGTAAGAGAGATGTTTTGGGATGCAGAAAGAAGGTCATGTCTCTTATGGCCTACCAAGGTGTCTCTCTCATAAACAGGGACAGTTGTTAATGTTCATCCGTTTTATATTTTTTTTGGAATCCAGTGACCCGGTTGGAGACACTTTGGAGAGGGATAAGCGGAATCAGATTTCGTTTTATTTAAAACAAATTTGAAAAACAGTTTTTCCTTTTGCGAGGAAGCCCGGCTGCTGCCTCTTCAGCGGATGGTGCCCGAGTCTTGCAAAGACAGTGCCTGTGAACAGGGAGAGAAGAGAGCGAGGGAGGCATTGGCGGGGTAAAGGCAGGAGAGGAGAGGAGGAAACATAAGACATGGGAGAGCCAGAGAGAAATTTCAGAGAGAAGGAGGCAGCGAGCTGAGTTCATTAGAACTCTGTTCCCCCTGCAGACTTCAGCAGTGGTTCGCAGTGGTCTAGAAAAGCTGATGAATCCTGACTCCTCCCACCTCCTTCTTCACGGGAGCCGCAAGGGCCACCTACACCTTTTCATTAGCAGAGGTAAGAGCCTGATTAGACCGGAGACTGTGGCGAGGGGCCCTGGGACCTCTGTCTCTCCTGCACTGGCAACTGAGGGCCACAGCCCTGCCCTCGTTTCATCTCCTCTGCGATTTCAGGCCCTGGGTGAGGCAAAGAAGGAAAACCAAGCCTTGAGGGAGGGAGGGAGGGATTAGCATTGGGGGGGGGGGATAAACATAAAAGAAGGGAGACAATACTGTATTTTGTGCAAGGTTTATTGAAGCTTGTTTGAGTACAATAATTATGTTCCTGGTTGTCATGATGTTTTTGCTATTGTCAATAAAAATTTAAATTAAAAACAAAAAAAAACCTCTTGGAACCGCGGCATCCTCGCTTAAGCCTGGGGACCACATCTTGGGACGTGGAGGGCATTGCAGGGGCGTTGGCGTGTGTGTGTGTGTCTGGTGCATTTCTTTTCAGGCCTACAGCCAGGGTCAGGTTATCTCTCTCAAACTTATATTCACAACTGGTAATAAACAAATATAAACCCCACCTCTGCCCACTAGGTGTCGCCCTGGCTCTTCTCTCTGCCTCACAAGCCTGCCCCATGCAGCATTGCCCGTACAAGAGCCTTTCTGCTATGACTGTGGCTGTAAAACCAGGCCAGGCGGGAGCATCAGTCGTCCGTGCTGAGTGCCAGTGCTTGTGAGAATGCTGGTAAGGAGGATGGAGTAGGGACGCCAGAGCTCGTCACTGACTTGTGTCCAGGTCCTGCTCTTAAGTTGCGCTGGAGATCAGCATTTCCAGCCAAGGTTGCTCAGTAAACTCCATGTCAGGAGGGGACAGGCCAAGCCAGCCCTGGTTTTTTAAACTTATGGCCTCCATGGATTTGTTATTCCAGTTCCTTAAAAATGGAAACAAAGCAGAGCTACAAGTCCCGAGATGCAGTGGGGTTAAAACCAGGACTGAGCCCACATCCATGCTGCCAGATTGCCGTTCTCTGAGGTGAATGCAGGTACGGAAGAGTTAATTTGTAGAAGCACCACCTCTCCCGTAGGTCATTTTATTTATTATTATTTTTTTTTACACATATATACCGACATTTGATCTAAGATATCACATCAGTTTACATTCAGGTACTGTAGGTATTTCCCTATCCCCAGAGGGCTTACAATCTAAGTTTGTTTTGTACCTGAGACAATGGAGGGTAAAGTGACTTACCCAAGTCACAAGGAGTGACAGCAGGACTCAAACCCTGGTCTCCTGGGTTGTAGCCCACTGCTCTAACATCCAGAACTGGCTGATTCAGTCCAGACTTTGCCCTGTTGCATGCAGGGAGATGTAGTTTCAATGTCTCGTAAGAAAGAACTAGATCTCTCTGCATGAAATGGGGAGGCAAAGCCATTCCTGGGTTGACCTGGAGTTTGGTGGCGACCCTAGGACAGAGACAGACCGCAGAGGGAGATGGTGGGGATGGAAAAGGCCTGTGTGCTGTGGACGTGCCAGGGAAAGGGGGTTTCTCCCCTCCGGCTGAGTTTTGTGGGGGTTCCGCTCTCTAGATTTTCCCTGGGAGGCCGCAGATTTATTAAATGGAGCTGCTGGTTTTCAGCCCTCGGACTCCTTCTGCACCCACAGCCCCGTGAAAAGAAAATGATGTTGGTTTTAAAGTCCAGAAAGTGGTGGGGCGAGGGTCAGGAAGGCATGTGAAAGTGGGAACTCTGTTTCCTCTGTTAACTTCGGTGAGCCCTAGGTCCGGCCTCTGCAGCAGGATCCCTGAGCCCCTTCCAGGCTCCTGGAAACTCTGTGACAAAATCATTTCTCTGTGAAAAAAAAAAAAAATCCTCTCCAGCCGTTGCCCCAGCAATGGCAAATTCATCATCGGTATTACAGTTCCTCTGTTGCACGTTTTACACCTTATATTTCTGGAATATTCTGTACCTAAGCTGCTTAACTGCTGGCCTTAGAAATCTTACGCTAGACATGGACTATCTTCTTTGCATATCTTTGCGGGCATCTGGTGCACCTTGAATGTGAAAGATCTGATGCATTCAGAGCAGGGGATGGAGAAGGCTTAGTACTTAGACTGAAAGGGCTGAGATCCAAGTTCAAATCCTACTCCTGACACTATGTGACCTTTGCCAAGCCACTTTATCTGCCATTTCTTCGGCTGCCCACTTAGCTTATAAGCTCTATGGGGAAGGGACTTGCATTTGTATTTAGCTTGCTTGTAAAGCACCCTGGCATGTGTACTAAAATTAGAAAGATAAAAAAAATTGTCATATCCCGGCTCCAAGGTGCCTCCAGCCTGGACTGAGCAGGACTGCCAAATTCTGTTCCATCTATTTCATTCCTTCAGGGGATTTCCCCTCCTTATAAGCACTGAGTGTGTCTTGTTTTTCATAAGAAGTAAACAATAAAGTTTGTTCCTGGGTTTATTCGGGCATGTATCTCTAGCTAATGCCTTTATTCTGACTGCTTTTTTTTTTCTTTTTCTCCCTTATTCTCTCTGCCCCTTTCCTGGTATATTGTTTTTTTAGTAAAGTTTAGGACATTTGTTTTCTTCAATAACATGGTTCTTTCTTTTATTATTTCTTTATCTGTCCTGTTGTTTCTTTACAAAGTTGTAATGCTTTGTTAATAAAATGTTATAAAGAGTTAAAAAAAAAAAGAATGTAAAAAGTTGCCATACTGGTTCAGACCAAGACTCCATCAAGCCCAGCATCCTGTTTCCAACTGTGGCCAATCCAGGTTACAATCACCTGGCAAGTACCCAAACATTAAATAGATCCCATGCTACTAATGCCAGTAATAGCAGTGGCTATTACCTAAATCAGCTTGATTAAGAGCAGTTTATAGACTTCTCCTCCAGGAATTTATCCAAACATTTTTTAAACCCAGCTACACTAACTTCCCTAACTACATCCTCTGGCAATGAATTCCAGAGCTTTATTGTGCATGGATTGAAAATTATTTTTTTCAGGTTTGTTTTAAATGTGCTACTTGCTAACTTCAAGGAGTGCCCTCTAGTCCTTCTATTATCTGAAAGAGTAAATAACCGATCCATATCTACCCGTTCTACACCTCTCATGATTTTAATATCATATCCCCCTTCAGCCGTCTCTTCTCCAAGCTTTTTAGTCCTTCTTCATAGGGGAGCTGTTCCATTCCCCTTATCATTTTGGTAGCTCTTCTCTGTTCCTTCTCCATCTTAATTATATCTTTTTTGAGATGCGGCGACCAGAATTGTACACAGTATTCAAGGTGTGGTCTCACCATAGAGCGATACAGAGGCATTATGACATTTTCCGTTTTATTCACCATTCCCTTTCTAATAATTCCCAACATTCTGTTTGCTTTTTTGACTGCCGCAGCACACTGAACCGACGATTTCAATGTGTTATCCACTATGACGCCTAGATCTTTTTCCTGGGTGGTAGCTCCTAATATGGAACCTAACATTGTGTAACTATAGCATGGGTTATTTTTCCCTGTATGCAACACCTTGCACTTGTCCACATTAAATTTCATCTGCCATTTGGATGCCCGATCTCTTCCCAGTAGGGCTGGTAGCTGCATGGAATAGCATCGCAGCAGAGGTGTCCAGACTGAAGGAGGATCTGAAATGGCAGGGAAGAAGGTAAAAGCCTGGGCCCTCAGCAGTGGGGGGCTAAAGGTGTAGATCTGGTGAGGCCTGTGGGATTGTAGTAGGAAGAGGGAGGGCTCAGAGGGCTGAATGGGCCTTCACAGTCCGGTTTCCTCTCTAGGGGATGGATGTAGTTTCCTGCTTCTCGGGCGGATTTCTCAGTGCCCCCGTCCTTCTCTCTCACACACGGTGTCTGCGGGGTCTTAATAGGAGGGACTGCCCGTTTTTCTCCCCTTTGGGCCCTGCTTATTTTGCGTTGGTGGCGACTGCACCCTTTCCAAGCTTTGCCTCTGCTGCTTCTGCCTGGGACGATGGCCCTGGCGCGCTCTGCTGCAATCTCACGGCTTGGAGCCAGGGAGGGGGAAAGAACGGGCATAATTTAAATTAACGATTTTTTTTATCTGTCTGTCCGGTCCAAAAGACTGCCGCAGGCAGAGTACAATAAGATACATAAAACATACAGTCAAATGCGTAAAACACAGAAGCAGATTTACAGTTAAGACATCAAACTAAGAAGATTTAAATAGAGCAATATTACCTATCCCAGATCAGTAAATCTTAGACCACGTGCAGTCGTAAAGCCAGTCTTAAATCTAGATAACCCAGCGTCATCACATCTAACCAGCGCTGCCGCAGGGAATGGAAGAGCCAAGCACGGCGAAAGGTACCGGGTGGACTCCTTTGGCGCGCCCGGTCCCGGTTCCTCGGGTGTGCGTGAACTCACGGAGCGCGTGGCGTGGTTGGGGGCGAGCGTGCGGGCCCGATCTCCGGAGCAGAACGGTTCTCCCCCCCCCTGCGTCAGACATCTCGCGTTCGGCGACAAAGCCCCAATTACAGGCCGTCCCGTCTCCCTCGACAGCCGTCACCGCCGCGCAGCGGGTGGCCGGATCCCTCCCCCCCCGCCGGACTGCTAACCAGGCGCGAGACACGATAATTGGGGCCTGCGTGCCTCCTTCTGACGAGGACCAAAGTCCTCGTCGGTTATTTGCCATCAGGCCTGACAGGCAGACTTATAAATAGCCGCACGCCGTGCGCCTGGAGCGCTTCGTGTCTGCCTGAGAGAGGCGTCGGGCAGGGCTGATAAATCTTCCATGTCAGAAAGGCAGACTGGGATATCAGCGCTCAGCTGTCCAATCATGCTAATTGTTTCACATCAGGGAAGGAAAAGGCCCGGCAGCACCTACCAACCTTTTTGTCAGCTGCTTCCATCCATGGAGATGGGACACGATGGCACAGGACTCCATCCCGCCGTGGTGTCCCATCTCCACTCCCCCACCCGGAGTCACTGTACCAGATATCCAAAGCAGGCAGGTGAGCCTGGGGCGTCCACCAAATGCCTGCGAAGAGAATCCCTCAACCCTAACTGGGGATATATTGGAAACCAGGCTTGCAGGTGGCTGAGGGGGATCGAGCTGGGAGTCGGGGGGGTCCACTGCTGACCTGGATAAAATGCAAACCAACAAACCTCCTGGCTCTATTTCTAATTGGAAGGGAGGACTTCTTCTCAGCTCCCTCCTTGCTGCCCAGGCCAGTGTGAGAGACACTGACACGCTCGCTTCCTGTTATCTCAAGCTTTTGGCTTGGCCCTGGTTTTTGGACTCCCAGGCCTCCTGCCCGGCTGGGCCCGATGCCCTGGAGTCAGGCTGGCAACACTGCGGAGGTGTAAATCCCAGCCTCTCTCGGTGGCGATAACAGCAGGCCAGACGGGCTGGCCACCTCTGGGGTGGCTGCAGGTCGGCTTCCGATGCCCCCCCTCTGGCTGAAGGAGCAGGTGCTAATTCCGGGCCCCGGCGTAGTAAAAGGGGCCGGGTGCCCGGTTTTGCCCCCGAATGCCCGCACGTTTTGCCCCCAGGGCTTCATTCCTGACGCAGCGAAGGAGCTCCGCCCGCACACAGGGCACCCGCAAACCTGCACGAAACCGTGCGCGCAGATTCCACAGTCTCCGTGCAGATGCCGCGCTAATCGAGGCCCGATGCAGAGAGGCGCGGTTTCTTCACGCCGGAAGTGGAACTGCGGGTCAGAGCTGGGGTGAAGTTACTTCGGGCCAACGTTAGTCTGGAGGGGGGGCAGAAGCCGGAGCTCGTGGCGCGGGGGGGGCCCTGCTCGCACGGATCGTGTTTACCGCGCAGAGAAACGTGCATGGGCTGCCGCAACTTATTTCATGCACGTGAATTGCGCTTTGTGGGCGCAAATCGGTGCGCAGCGAATGCTTCCTGTGCAGAAAATACGGTGTTTTATTTACTTAGGTGGCATTTATAGACCAGCAAATGCCGAAGCCCAAGGTGTACGATAAAAAGACGCCGTTTAAAATAAAATACTTCCAGCCGTCGCCGCCGCGCATGTCTTTGGGTCCAGCCCGTTCTTTAAATGTCTTGAACCCCCCCCCCCTTCAGCTCACTGCAATCTGGAGTTGCCTCCTTTTGTCGCCGGCGCTCAGCTTTCTGCAGCGGCTCCTGCTCATTAGTTTTGCTAATACAGACAGACTCGCTTGACCTTTCACTTATCTTTGCTCTCAAGAGATGAACTTTTTATAGCCCAAATATTGGCCGCCAGCCCGAAAGAGAAAGCAAGAGAGAAGGGACGTGTCAGATATTGACTTCTCCTTCCTCGTGCATCCCGTACCTTTTTCTAAAGAAAGCGTCCGCTCGGGTTCTTCTGGGTCAGAGCTCGCCGGTCTCTGTGGCAAGCGGGGGCGGGGGGGCGCCAGAAGCAGCCCCCACCCCCCCGCCTGAAGAAGCCCTGGAAAAGAAGACGTGACTGAGGCAATTATGGTCCGGGGGGGGGGGGGCGGTTAGTCTCCTATTGTTATTCCCCCCCCCATATGTCTTGAAGCAGAGAAAAGTTCAGCCAAGGACAGGAAGCTGGAAAGCAACCACCCAGGGGGGGGAATTTACATCACCAGGCGATGTCCTTAGGGGGTAATCTTCAGCCGATTGTCCCCAGGTTTACCTGCCCAAAAAATGCCCTCCGGAAAATCCACCTTTTCCATTCCGTCCCAATCTTGGGAGAAAAGGAATAGAATTCCAGGCTTGCCAGGCCGTACGGTTCACTCAGCCTGATTACATAAATAACCTGAAATCAGTAACAGAGTACAGAAGAGAACCGGCCAGTCTGCATCCCAAATCTGCAGAAAGGGAAGAAATCTGCATGCATACAGGATCCAAAAAAAAAAAAAATCACAAAGGAAATTTTCAGTGGAGAAGCTGCGGATTGCCTCCGAGCCAGTAAACAGTATCCGGGATTAAAAAGGCACATACTGCACTTCACCCGGGGTTATAAAGCTCCCGTACCTGCGAATACGGGATTGGAGTAGAAAGTCCTAGCAGAAGCACGGGCTTGGTCTCTCTGGCAGGGGCAGCGCCCGTGGAAATGGTACCTACTGTGCTTGGAATGTGATCCCCTTTTTGGATGGGCCTGAGAATCAAGCAGGCCGCAAGGGCCTGTAATAACTGGAAGTCCTCTAGCGGAGGAGCAGGCGCTCCCACGGTGGGATCTGACTGGCAGGCCTACAGGGGACCCAGGAGGGCGGCTATTTGTACCCATGTGACACGATGTTTGACCCTCTTGCTTATATGGTTGGTCCGGTGGCATCAGGGAACCGTTCGGGGGGGGGGGGGTGTCGGGAGAATACATCTAAAACCAACGAAGAAAGCACGCAAGCATGACGCCTTGGCATGGAGGAGAAGCAGTGGCTAACCTATTGTCTTACAGCGACGCCAGCCTCAGAAGTACCTGCGCTTCCAAGCCTCTCTCTCTCTGCAGTGGTGGAGCAGATAGTGGCAGCAGTGACCCGGTGGCTTTGTACGTGTATCGTGACCAGACAAGGCCAAACTCCCTGGCAGCTCAGCTCCAGTTAACACTCTCTTACCCGGGTACACCTCAACTCTACACCTATAGAGGCGTCTCCCGCTGTAATTTGGTAAACATTGCACCCACGTTACACCAGCCTTCAAAGCAGCCCGTATTTGCATCAATTAATTTCACCGGGTGCACCCCGCACGAGTTCCACCTGCTAAAACATCATCCGCAGAATTTTATTTTTGAGTTAACTCTTTATTCCGTGGCACAGAAATGAAAAGCAATACATTCCGCTTTCTGTAGCACACCTAAACCGTGAACGCAAGGGCGACCATGAAGACAATCAGCAGTGAGTCACCCCTGCTGAAATCTTTCTTTCCTCACCCTCCCTGCCTCCTGACATAACCACCCCCACCCCCCAATCCCGATCCCACCTCCAAGAACTCTCACTGCCCTTCCCAAGAAAGGAAGACGTAAAGAATTCCACTAATTCATCAAAAATTAAGCGTTCATGCCACCAAATAATGCAGGAATCGGTGCCAGATTCTTCTCGGCCAGTTTAAAGTTTTCCAGAGGTCTTGGCGGCTCCGAGTTCCAGTTCAAGCCATGTACTCAATTCAGAAAGCCAGAAGGAGGGGCCGCCCTCATCCACAGTTTTGTCACCACTCTCCTACCAACAGCAAATGACTTGATGAGTAATGAGGGGTTTCTCATTATCCGAATCCGGCAGAGCACAGGAAAAAGACCCAAATCCTAGGGTCAGTGGTACAGATATCCCAAAAGTATCGTCCCAGCCGACCAATGGGGGCCTAAGAATAGCACCCCCCTCCAACATAAGTCAGTTTTGGAAGTGTTCATCGCTTTAAGTCACGTGGGCGTCGGATATGCCCGCATAATAATCTTATATTGTCCCTCGCTAAAATCTTACAGATGTCTTCTAGGATCCGATCCCAGTCCTCTACCTGGACATCCACCCCCCTGTTCACTTCCACACCTTCAGTGAAAAGCCCCAATAATCCGACTTAGAGGTGGAGAGGGGGGGATCGAGAGTTAGCAAGCCGCCTCTCAGCTACCATAGCGACATCTCCCAGCACCCGCACGACGTTTCCATGAAAATGCACCCGTGTACTCTCGCACGTCCACGCCCTCCCCAGCTCATCCCCTGGGAACGGACGGCCTTGTAAAAGGAGATTTCTGCTGGTAAAAACACTCTTTTACCCACAGAGGGCCCTTTGGAAGGCTGATAGTTTTGTGATGCTTGATGGTATGAAACGTGTTTTGGGGCTCTGGGGTGCAGGAGCTGCACCTGAATTCCCTTCCGGGACCAGTGGCACCTCTGGATGCACAGCTGTGCTGGTGTCCCGGCCGGGTGCTGTGCAGGGCAGGCTTCCTTGCCTTCGCAGTGTGGGGCTTATTCCACCTCTGCGCTCTCCTCCCTCCCCTTCTCCCCTCCCCCCCCCCCGCTTACTGTTTTGGGACTGTGGAGCTCCTCGCCTCACCCTTGTCACCGGTTTCCCCTCTCTGTGGGCTTTCAGGAAAGCTCCTCTTTGTCGTTTGGCAATAAAGCGGAGAACGGGAACAAAGGAGAAAAAACCCAACACAAATTACAGGAGAATGTCGCAAATTCTAATAATAAGTTGAAAAGCTGCGTTGGAGAGTGCTGGAAAAGCAAGGCCCGCTCTCACGCAGGGCTAATTTTGCAGTGATTTTTAAGGACGTTGCAGATCCACTCAGCATGTTCCGAGCGGGGAATATTTTCTTTGCTCCCAAGCCTGGGCTCTCATAGTGCGACTTAGCGAAGGGCCGACGGCACCTTCTGCCCACCCGCTGCTGTGGCACGAGTGGATCTTACTCCCCTACCCGGCCACAGGGACGGGGAAAGTCATTTTCTCATCTCCTAGCACCCGTGTTCCGCCTCCTTTCTCTGTAGCCCTTCCGTTTGACCAGAGGGGGGCGCTGAAGGGTGCACAGTTGTGCCAGGGCCCCAAGCTCAGGGAGGGAGGCCCCCCCCAAAGCTACAGGAACAGACAGAAAAATGTCTGCCTAAACCTAAAGTTACCCGAAACTGAGTTCAGAACTGGAAGCTTTTGATTAACAAGTCTGACACGGTCAAGGCTAAGATTTGCCAAGATTTACAGAAATGCCAAGCCCAGCCCTGGCGCGAAGCAGAATTTTGGTTTGGAAAGGAATAGAGCTCAGCTGGGTTATTTGAGAGGGCAGTGGCCCCAGTGAACACAGGGTTCCGGGGCCCCAGATCCGTTTTCTCTTAATCGGGTCTGCTGGTGACTGTACGGGTCCAGCAGAGAACTGGATTCCCTCCCCCCTCCCCCAGGCCGTGATGGCTTTTTACTGACCCAACTCAAGAACCATCGGTGGTCCTTTCTCCCCATCTGAAGACGGGCTTTGTGTGGCCTCGGAAGCTTTGTGTGTGCTGCAGCGCCCTTGGATAATTCCCATGTTACTCCAACAGTATCACACAGCCCACCACGTATCTATTTTCAAATGTAGGCACCTGTGCCTTTGGGGTTCATTACAGTTCTACAATAATGTCAGCTTAAGGGAGGTGGGAAACACATAGTAAACAAAGGGGTTAAGCAAACAAATCGGATCAGTCTTCCACTGCTGGGAATCCATCTGAGGCGGCCATGATAAGAATTCAAGAAAACCTAAAAACCTTTAAAAAAGAATTAAAAACTTGGTTGTTCAACAAAGCATACCAATCCACCCAAAGGATCATCTAAACATCGCCATCCTCCAACACAACCTCATGACTAATTGAAATTCATCACATCTATGCTTTTCTTAAATACGAAAGAACTCATAAACTGAACTTAATCATTACTTATGTTATTTCCTAAGCCTAATAACAGTTTGTACTTTACAACCATTGTTAACCCCCCCCCATTTCCCTATAACCTATTTTGTAAACCGTTATGATGGCGTTATTTTAACGTTTCCGAATGACGGTATATAAAACTCTTCAAATAAATAAATAAATAAAAATAAAATGATGGTTCCTGAGGATGAGCCAAGGCCAATCCAGTCAGGAAGACCCTCGCCCAGTAAGGAGCCAAGGCTTTCCACATGCGCTCTAGAATAAGCCGCCGGCTTAAGATCTTGTTTCCTCACTGGCTCTGGTAAAACGTTGACTTTTAATAGCATTCGATTGGATTTCTTGAAATGAATAACCATAGTCACGCAGTAAATGATGACAGGCAAAGACCAAAACGGCCCATCCAGTCTGCCCGGCATACGTCCAGGGTTGTAAATGCTGCTCCATGCGGGTTAACCCCCAAAGGTTACCCCCTTTCTTCATGTCCGACCTTTTGAATTCCGTCACCGTTCTTGTCTTCGCCAGCTCTATCGTTTGTGCCGTTCTGTAAATGAGCAAAATCTTTGGACTCACTTGTAGCACAATGTACGAGGATAGTTGGGGTATTTTTGGAACATATCGTTGCCCTAGATTTCAGGTAGGGTTCGGTTATCTTTTCATGCTGCCATGTCGATAGCTGACTTTTATTCTGTTTATGGCAGAGTTGTAGATTTCTAGATGCGTCTGACTGGTGTAATGGTGCAATCCAGTTTGAACTGGGGAACCTACTACTGGAACATTCCCAGTGTTTTTCCTTGCAGGTGGGCCTCGAATGTCCTGAAACCCACAGCCTGCGGCCTCGTATTCTGTCCCACTAAAGCCGTGTGCCTTTCTCTTCAGGAAGAGCCCATGGCAAAGGCTTTCTCTATGGGAAACACGCTTTGTACCCAGGGGCCCCTACGTTCACTGAAGCTCCCAGCTGCTTCTTGCCCCATCCCTTACCTTGGAGTCGTTGCGCTTGCCAGAACTTAAATTCCCTTCTTTGCTGGGGGACTCTTAAGATTTCATGAAACTTCTCTGGCGGTTTACTGGGGGAGTGGGGGGGGGGGGGAGATGTTAGGCCTGCCTCTGGCTTTGCCTATGGCGGTGAGTTACAGGAGCAGCCTTGGGCATCGCTGCGTCTGTTCTTGGGCAGCCTGGTGGCACCACACTCCTGACATAGGCCCTTCGCTCTCCCCCAGCCCCTTCGTCTCTCCTAAGAGTGACAAGCTGCTGATAACTCTGGAGGGGAGGGTGAGAGGGACAGAAGGAAGGCAAGAGTCAGAAGACAGCTGAACGTCTCTCTTCGGTATCTTACTCCCAGCCACAATGTAGCCTTTGTCTGATATTCCACTGAATCACGGATGGCTGTCGTGTCCATTCCAGTGCTTGCAAATTTTGATTAGGCTGTAAGCTTTGGCTTCGGTGCCTCACTTTTTCTACTACTACTAATATTCCAGCAGCGGTCTGACCTTGGAAATATACATCAGGTAGGCAGATTGCACCCTGGAGGTGGCCGTTTGCAGGTTTCCGGGATGCTGTTTGGATGGAGAGGGACTGCATACGTCCACAGTTGTTGTCATAATTATCAGTGCACCAGGAAGACTCTGTTTATTCATTTGAATATATAATTTGCTTTTCAATAATTCTCAAACCAGCATACGGTGGAAAACATAAACAGTATTAGCAGAATTAACATTCAGGACTCAGCAAAGACAGCACACCGTACACGTGGAGGCGTAGCCGAGTGCTTAGAGCAGCGGGATGCAAGCCAGGAATTCAAATCCCACCTCTCCCACCAGTGCTCCTGGTGACCCTGGGCAAAGCACTTCACCCTCCACTGCCTCAGGTGCTGACTTAGACTGTGAGCCCTCTGGGGACAGGGAAGAAATGAAGGTGGGCATGAAACTAAAAACACAGTGAAAGTGGCTCATTAACAGGAACGTGCAAACCCTCTCGCTGAGTGGCAAAAGCGAAGCCTTTTGGAACTCAAGGATGCTTAAGGCCCTGTTTTCAGGCTGCGTCCAAATTCTTTTGCAGTTTTTGCTAATCTGGCACCCACCAGAGGCCGAAACGTCGCCTCGCGGCTGGAAGTACTGGGGGCCAGCCCCTCCTCTGGGCCCCGCCTGTCCCTCCACGCCATGGCCCTACCCTCCCCCCCACCCCTCACCACTCTCTCTTCTGGGCACGGACCGGCCCGGGCAATCAGAATTTTCCTCGTTCTGCCCGGGACGCACCGACGAAGGTGTGAGGCGTCCGCTCGTCTCTCGTCTCCCCAGGCACAGACCTTGGTTGAAAAGGGACGGTTAAACCACAATTTCACATCCAGCGCCGAAGTGTTCCTGCCGCCCCCGTAACTCGCCCCTGGGATTAATGAGCAGATCTAAATTCGTTGCAGTTCACTCTGCTCCTGATTTTAATCAGTTTTCACAGCTCCCCAATATATTACGTTTTCCAAAATGAGTTCTTTTTAATCTCTGCACACCAGAGAATAATTTAGCTTGTATTTTTTTTTTGCTCGCTCGCCCTATCAAGGCCTGTGTGTGTGTGGGTGTGTGTGTGTATACAGTATATCTATCTATATATATATATATATAATAACATTATTTTCAAGTAGTCAGACATCATGAACTAATCTGGCTGATATTTATAGAACTTGATGTTTTCTCATTAAAACAAAGCCCAGGCCAGAATTCAGGCTCTGTTACCCCATTTCACCTCCCGCCCCCTTCCTCCTCCCCACCTCGAATATGTGCCAAACGCTGAAAAATGTTCTGTGTTGTTCCGTTACTGAAAACCACGGTTCTCCCTCAGAACAAATGTAATTTTTATTCAGGCCGGCGCACCGGCTTCCCTATAATGAGATCAGAGTCGATTTGTGAGAGGTGGCATTTTAATGGACTCTCTGTCACTGTGACAGGCAGCCCAGGCGCCTGCCTCGCCCACTCCCTGCACAGATGAACGGGCCTCCGTATGCCACAGAGCAACTGTTGTTGACGGCGTCCTCTTATTATCAAAGAGCGTCAGCCCATGTGCACTTGCCTGCCAGTCTTGGTGGCGTTTCCTTTACCGCAACCACCCTGTGCCAGGTGACCTTCTTATATCATAAGAGGTGCTGCCAGGCACGCTTGTTAGTTTTTGCGAGAGCACCTCTGAATTTTTCAGGTCCCCCACCCTCACCCGAAAGTCAAATATGTTCTTCCGCAGCCTGCAAAAAATTGTAGTAGCCCAGACTGTAAATTCAGGAGTCCAGTTCTCATGGCCTACAGTGAAAAGGAACTTCCTTTCAGAGCCGATCAATGCAGAATTAGCCAGCAGAAACGGCTCTGTGATTTTTAAGCATGGTCTCAATCACAAAAAAAACTGCCCAAACACTCCTGTATTCCAGAAACCCTCACAAAGTGTAACGCACTTACAAAAACAATAGGTTTCACGGGTCAAAATTTTGTTGTTTTTTTTTCAATTGTAACCACATAAATAGAAATGTAAATATGTCATTTGTAGGACCCACACTCACTGAGTTTGTATTTCAATCAAACTCAATCCGGTTTATTTAATTATTAACTCCTTTTTTTTTTATAAGGTATATTTTTATATTTCAAAATTTTTCTTTAAAACCGAATCGAATGAAGCTGACTCACGAACCCCACGTGACAGTATCTCATCGGGTAAATGGAGCAAATAGACAGATCTTCCTTTTTATAAGTCATGGAACAAGCTGCAGAGTAATGTTCCCCTAAGATGGCAAACAGTCCCACTTCAAAATCATAACTCACCTGACGCAGCAAACAGACTGTTTACATTTACATTTCTATTTATGTGGTTACAATTGAAAAAAAAAAAAAACCCCAAACAAAATTTTGACCCGTGAAACCTATTGTTTTTGTGAGCGCGTTACAATTTTTAAAGCCTGGGCCATGGGGGATGATCCTGGAGCTCGCACAGCCCTCCGTGCCAGCCGCAGTCACTCCGAGGCTGCAGCGGAAACCGCATCTGTTGAGCTTGGCTTCCCCAGCACCACCGCCGCCCCTGTCACATGGACGTGACTTTGCCATTGTTGTGGGGGTGCTGTTCTTTTCTGACTGCTGTTTCTCCAGCTTCTCAATCCTGCTGGGGTAATCTTTCGTCCATGTTTGTTGACTGGCAGCTCTAAATAGCTTTTTTTTTTTTTCGAAAATTGAGTCATGTAAAAAGTCAGATCTGTCGCAACACGACATGACAGGGATAAGGGGCCGAAACCCCAGCTTCGTAGTTCAGCATCTGTGGCTTCTCGCTGGCAGCGCGTTGAGGATCCCTCTTGTATTTCCCATCCCTGGGACTTGGAAAAAAACTTTGCTTACATCCAGAGTAGGTTTACTTACCACATGCAACCCTACGGGCCTGAAATGCCCTTGAAACCAGCTTCACATCAGTTTCAAACCCACTGGGTGAAACCAGCACTGGGTTAGACTGTCCCTGACAATCCAGAGTCATCTGGTAACTCTACAAAGGGCGTCTCGGGGCATCTAAACCGTCTTCTCGGAGGAAGCTCCATCCTCTCTATGGGATGAGGCTGGTGGCTTTAAGTTGAGTACCAGCCCAAGCCGTGCTGCACACCCACCGGCACAGGATTTAACAGAGCGGGATTGAAGGAGACCTTAACTCCAGCCGAAGCTGCTAGTGCTGAAAGCAGGTGAGAGATGTAGAGCCCGAAGGCCCTGTGTATGGGAGGAAGCAGCGCCCGATGGCCCACAGCACTCCCCTAGCCTCGGATGGGTGGTTAGGGGCCCCCAAATCACCGTCAGTCCGCCACACCCCCTCTCTTGGTCCCCCTGCTAAGCAGGTGCGGCCTACGGGAGGCTGCTGGAATCCACCGCATCGCCAGCAGGTGAGCCCGTGCCCCGCTGCTCCACCCCGCGGAGCATGCTGGGACTGCTGCTCCGGAGACCGGCTGCATGCATGGCTCTTGCACGCACAAAACCCGGATCCGCGTGACGCCGCGAAGACGCTCCGAGGTGACGGGTCTGGGTGTCAAACGCAGGCCAGCCTTCGGAAGGGGACTTCTCTTGCTTGTCACCGTGTACTGCATCGGTTGTTTGACAGTGATAAGCTAAGAGCTTTCCCGAATTTGTGCCCCTCGGGCCCTTTACCTCCCTGTGCCTGAGCTCTAATCCCAGCTGCCACTTAGGGCCAGTCACCGTACCTCTCTAGGCTTGAGTTCCAATCCCAGCTGTTACTCAGGGCAAGCCATTGCAACTCCCGTGCCTTAGTTTACCCGACTACAGCTGAGAAATAAGAACGTAAATGATAAAATCCTGATCTGGCTGCACAACAGGCTCCCCTGTAGCATCCTTTACTGACAGTGAAGACTTGTCCTGCATAAGATCCCCTGCAGCCGTCCCCCGATTCAGCACGGTGACGGACCCACGTTAATACAGTTCGGGCACCACCGAGGGTCCACCCCCCGAGGTGGCCGTGCCGCCTGCATGTTTCTGACGTGGCGGCGTTGCAAGCTGCATCGGGCATCCTGCGGGGACATCGGCGCATCCGGTTTTCTGGGTTCCTAAACGGAGAACGCGCCTCTTTTATGCGATGGCACCCCTGCTGTCCCCGGTCACGCCACCAGCAGTGCCACGTCCCCTCCCCCGCCCCGCCATCAGGCATCTCTGCCCCTCCGAGGTGGCTGCACGTGCACGACGCCCTCCGCATTTCTTTGTGGCTTTTTTTTTCGCTCGGCCCTCCAGCTCCTCAGGGGGGAGGTAGCTGAATGACAGCGGCCGCTCCAGCGAGGGGTTAATGGTGCAAGGGGGGGGGGGGGAGGGCTGAGGAAATTTTTTTTTCCACCCGCTTCTTCGGCGGGTGGGGAGGAGAGGACGCGTGCCATTAATATTTTATCATAATGGAGCCGCGCTAGGAGCCGCTTCCATTTTCATTATGCTGGAAATGAAAAATGAAAAGCCGTCGCTGGGAGTGAAATCTATTATTAAAATGATGAGACGCACCAGGACGGTATCAGCAGAGGCAAGATTGAAATCGGGAGCCTTCAGACAAGGAAAGATGGGAGGGGAGAAAAGCAGCGAATCCTTTTCTCCTTTGCCAAGTTATTCTTCGTTTCCCTGGGGCCTCGCCTTCTCTCTTGTCCGTCTTCTCCCCAGAAAAGTTCATCGCTCGTCCCTGGACCTGCAGCACCGGCTCGCTCCCCCAGACCTTCGGCGAATGGCTCTGATTAAACTGCCCGTCTGGGCTGCTTCTTTTCCAAGTGCCTTACACTTCCCCTCTAGAATAGGTGCAAACCCTCTGTCGTTATCCGGACGCGTGGCTGGAGGGTCTTGGGGGGGGGGGGGGGGGGGGATGGGCGAGCCACAGCTTGTTGGGGTTCGGTCGGCAAAAGCCACCCCGGATCCATGGCGAGCACATGCAGCTCCAGCCTGGCTGCCTTGCCTGTCTCTGTGAGAGACAGCTTTTCTTTGTCTCTCCATGATGCCACAATTTCTCTGGCCCGCACGCCTTTCTGTATCCTCCTGGTATCCACCCGATAGCTGCCGGAGCACCTTGCACAGTGCTGGAAGATAAGGTTTGCAAGAAAGAGGGGGTCCCAGAGATCAGATAATAATTCACATTCTGTGCACTGGAGTGAGCAGAAGTTGGATTTTCTTGTAGGCTCTTTGCACTCGGGTCTTACCACAACACGTGCCTGTCCAGAAACACGCATGCAGCCACCTCCAGGGTGCAGTCTTGGAAGTAAAAAATACAGAGCTGGTGCCCCTGGGGAAACTGAACACAGATGATCCTGATGGGCCCCGTCTCCAGGCGTGGAGGAGATGACTCCCACCGGGCCCCGTGGCTGGTGGAGTCCAGCCATGGTCATCCCACGCAGGCCTCTGGACGGCCCCGCAGCCCGGGCTGGCAGCAGCAGAAGGAGGAAGCTGTGCAGGGCGCATGGGCCCTGTCTCCTCCCTACACCAGCACGCTCCCAGAGTGGAGGAAGCTACTGGGACCATTTGTGGCCCCCGGCTGTTAGTGGGCGTGAAGATTAAGAGTCCCCTTTTTTCCCTACTGCCCCAGGCCCTGTTCCAGCTTAAAGACGGCCCTGGATCTAGAAGTCGGAGAGCAGCTGGGCTCAGACAGACGCAAGGTCTTGATTTTCAGGAGTGATTTTTGTCACAGGTGGGGGGACGCTGTCAGGTTATTAGGCCAAGCGCTGGATTGGAAAGCCACTGAAAAGGGAAGGACAGTGGGAATTTGGTAAATGGAGAAGGCTGTGCACATTGCAAGCAGCCTGAAGGTCAGAAGGACTGTAACGCAGCCGAGGCACTGACTCCCCCTCCTCTCTCCTCAACCAAGGGACTCCGGCTGCTGGCTCGCAGTGGTGGTTCAGTGGCTTTCCCCCGACCCTGTTGACATGGGTTTCTTCTGCAGGGTTTCCCGGTGCCTCTGGCAGGGGACGTGAGAGAGAGCACAGAGCACTCACTCGCTTCAGGGATAGACTATTCTGAACTCTTTCTCGAGCCGTTTGATTGCACTGGGAAGCTTTACTCGGCAGCATTACAAGACTGGGGGCTGGTTCTTCATTTAGGTGGGGACGGGCTGAGGGCGAAGAGGGAGAAGAAAGGTAACTTGTGTAAAAACTGGTTTGTATCATCTTTCTTGATGGATAATTCTGATGTCACATCAAGGGTCTGACATCCGAGGAGCAGCCTTACTGGCCAGTCATGTGTGAGCTTTCATCTATAACCACATTCCAGTAAGCGATCAACAGAAAACACTGGTTTTCCTTTAAAAATAGAAAAATGCTAATGGAGCGTGTCTCCAGCAAATAGTTGGAGTTGAGGACTCTCTTCCACTCTGACCTCCTCTGTGACCTTGGCCCAAATGTTCTAAAGGATTTTTCCTGTTTTGTGCATCTGGGGAAAAATGCTTAAGTCCTACAAACCCATTTATCATAATTCTCAGCTCTACCCTCGACGCTCTGTGGGATCTTCAGCAAGCCACGTCATCTGGTTTTATGAGTCTGGAGGGCCTAGTATCTGGTGAGGGCCACTGGCGTTCTCCAGCGCTGTGGAATTTCATCGCATGAAATGGCTTTTCGAACCCTTCCCCAGAGGGTCTTCCAGTAAGCACAGTCACCAGATTATTCCCGCAGTACCTAGAGCAAAGGAAATGCTGTGAGAAAAGTATATACGAGGAGGCGGAGTCAGAGGTTTGAAAAGCCACATTTTGTAGGGTGGGGGGGGGGTCATAAGACTGGTGTGGAACTGGAGGAGAGTTGGGGGGCGTGTGAGACCTGGGGACTGACAGAAGAAAGAGAAGTCAGAGCCAGTCCAAGGACAGCGGGAAGAGCGCAAACAAGACGCATCGCGTAGAGCCTGATTCGCTAAGGCTTGTCTCCCTCCCATGCGAGGGGTCTGGGAATAGATCCTGATGGACCGGGCCCTTCATAGGAAGCCAGGGAAGAGAGGGGGGGGGCCCATAGACAACAAACGCTCTGATCTCCGCTGCAGTGGGACCAGGTTAAGGAAGAAGCTTCCTGCCCTGAATCCTCTGCTCCTGTAACCCTCGGCCATGTGGCGCGTGGGTGGCAATAGCTTTCTCTGAGGGCAGCTGCTCCTGAGGTGTCTCTTCCCTCCCAAAACGACCGGCTTTTTTAAAAAAATTTTTAGCTTTCACAGGTTGGTTGGATCAGACAGCTAACAAGCAGTCAAGGCTTCCACTTCCCCATTCTCTGCAGCAAATGGGAGGGCGGGCAAGCACATTAGCTTTCTGTTCCTATTAATCTGTTTCCTGATTAGAGTGCGGCTTGAATCTGTGATCCAAACTATTGCTATTCGCTTTGCAAGCAGCAGCACAAAACCATACTGGGAAGCTGGGATCTCTGCGAGGATCCAGAGTTTACCCTTCCAGTGAAAGCCCATGGTCAAGGTCAGCTTGCATTGGTTTATGCAGTGAGCTCCCCGATCACTGAGTTGGACAGGAGCCCTTCCGATGTGCCGGTACAGGCCCAGATGTGCCAGAAACCAGAAAGGTTTCTCCCAGTCTATGCTGCCTATGCAAAAAAAAAAGTAGTCATTTTCAGGAGGTCCTGCCCAGGGTGATTCTTCTGCACAGCCACCAGGAAGGACGCCGTCTGTACTGCATGGCTGCCTTCGCTGGCAGTGGCCCCCAGCTCTCCCTTTATCTCCCATATCTGAGCCATCCTTCTCTGCCGCTCCTCATCCCCATCCCGCTGCCTCCTACCTCTCACATTCAGGCTTTGCAAGGTACAGACCTTTCAATCTGGTTTTTGTTTTTTTTTCCTCCTGTTCATCTTGGGTATTTGCTGAACCGCTCGTGGAGGTTGTACATTCCACGGCACACTAACGAGCTTCCACGGTCAGAACGAGGGGCAGATTACAGCGCTGGTTACGGCGCTGTCATTTCTTGAATGTGTCTTTTATAAGTGCCAGTAGTGCTGGTGCTCTCACCTTCTTCCATGGTGCTATCATCAGTTCAGTTCCACGAGGCTGATTTTATCAGATCTTGGGCTCTGGATATGGACATGGATCCGTTTTACCTTCCCAAAGGGAAGGAGTTGTGGGGAATCTGTACGGGCTGTCCTCGCCGTGTTGCTCCATCCCTGCACGCTTTCTTCTCATCTTCTCTTCTGCCACACCTCTCCGGGCTCCCACATATCATTCGCTCCCCTGTTGACATCCGTTCTCCTCCCCAGCACCTGTCTCTGTGTTTGTCCCTTGAACTGATGCTGAAGCCCTCGCCTGTGAAGCAAATGATGCCGAAATTGCTATCACTTCCAGGCTATTTGTCACCAGTTGCCTTCGTCTAAATCCCTGCGGCCTCACTCTGCTGCTGCTTTCAGGGCACTATCACGGAACAGATGTGATGTCTGGCAGCTGTTCAGCTTGCTCTGGGTGGCTGCTTGGGCCTTTTACTGATGAAGGCTTTCTGTTTGGGGAAAAAAACCCGACACCGTTAGTTGTCTCAATCAAGATCAAGCTTCCTACCGACTGCTGGTGCTGTTGGTTGCCTCTTTGGCACGGACTATTCCGTTACACTAGACTGCACGGTCCAGTAGACTCTCAAGTCACAGTCCACTGGCATGCAACCCAGTCATCAGTCCAGCTGTGGGTGGGGCTTACTTGGAAGAAAGACAAAAGATCTATAACCTTAAACAAAACTTTATCGTGAGTGCCTCTGGTAGTACTTATAAGGCGATCAGATTGATTCTCGGGCAAGAATCAAACTTAATGCAATGTGAGGCAGCCATCAAGTAGAAAAAGTTGTATGCGATTCCAAGATGGCTTCCTGTCTTCCAGGCTGGCTCTAGTTTCTCCGCCTTTGAACACAACTTGGAGACACAATATAGATAACTAAATATTGTCATGCAATTTATGCAGCCTCCTGGAACTTGACTTTCTCCTCTTTTCTTGTTTTTGCTTGATTGAATAGCAGGGGAGGAGGGGAAAAAGCCTACAATTTCTGAGAGTTGGCAGTAACTGAATTTATCAATCTGTCAAGATGTGACTGGCCTTAAAAATGTTTGGATAAACATCTCGCCTGCTGTGGTATAGCCTTGGAGGATTAATGTTCTATGAGCACAATCTGATCTTTCAAGGTCCCCATGTCTACGTTTTCATTGTAATTGCTCATTTTCACAAAGATTTCATTATAAGAATATTGCTTCTATGTATAAAGCAAAGGGCTAGGACTGTTTGAGGAATTTACTGTTCCTTTTTGGGATGATAATGAAATAAGACTTAATTATAGCAGCACTGCATAGCAGGCAGTGCATTATCAACATCTCAGTCAAATCTATGGGTGGAAGAAGTGAAGGGCAAATAACATAGGAAGAGAGCAAGAGAAAGCGAGGGAGAAATGTACAAGAAGGGAGCGGCCACCGATCAGCTGAATAGAAAAGGAGGGAGCAACTGCACAGGAAGTGAGAAACCAGCTGCATAGGAAGTGAAGGAGAAGCTGCATAGAAAATGAGGGAACAGATGAATAGAAAGTGAGGTAGAATTACACAGGAAGTGGGAGACCAGCTGCACGGGAAGTGAAGGGACAACACAGGAAGTGAGAGACCAACTGCCTAGGAAGTGAAGGGACAACACAGGAAGTGAGAGACCAACTGCAGAGGAAGGTGAAGTTGCTCACCTGTAACAGGTGTTTTCCGTGTTCAGTGGGCAATCCATCACAGATAGGATACGGCATCGAGTCGGGCCTAATCTAGCTGAAACGTCTGGAATCTTTCCGCCCATGCGCAGTCAGTCACCAGAGCCGGTAGCTGCTGAACACTCCTCTTGTTCGGTGCTGCGAACTGTTGGGTTGGTTCCCATCCATTATGTCTGAGGCAAGCTCCCACAGAGGGGTTTGCCCTTCTGACTTTGTCCTAGATGCCAAAACAAAAAAAAAAAGGTCATCAAGGGATCTCCACGATGTCTGTCTCCTCTGCTTAGGACCGCATCGTAACTCTTCAAACTGCAAAGCATGCGGTCGCTTGTTTCCACACAAGGGGCTCCGACTCTTCAAGACCAAAGCGATGCCAAACCGTGTACCAAAGGTATCAGACCCGTCAAAGCACATAAAAGCCTTGAGTCATCTAAGTGCTGAAAGGGTTTTGTGCCATCAAAATGAGATGGCCACACAGGAAGTGAGAGCCCAACTGCGTAGAAAGTGAGGGGATAGCTACACAGGAAGTAAGACCAGATGCATAGGAAGTGTGTGTGTGTGTGTATGTGATTTTGAGTGTTTGTGTGCACACACCTGGCACCGGTGGGCATCGTTCGACCGTATAAAGCAATGTCCTGCATAGTGAAATATTGTGTTCATGTGATTAAAATCAATTAAACGGAAACCATAGGGGAATGAGACTGCACAACGAAGGCCAAATTACCCAGGCGTGTATGGGTTCCATACCTTTATCTCTTGTGATGTCCACATTTATTGCTCTTCACGGTTCTATCTGCTGCTCATGCCCCTAAGCCCTCTGCCTTGCCGTGCGGCTTGCAGGAATCCGAGGTCTGTTCTGGCTGCTTGTTGGGATTGGGGGGGGGGGGGGGAGGGGGGCAGTTTGCTCCTCTCTGATTAGAGCAGGCGTTGCCCCTCAGTCTGGCTGGATTTAATGGGCAGAAGCAGGCAGTGATTGAGCATTATCCGGCTCTCATTAATAAGTGGCGGCAGCAGGGTTGCTCATCGGCTCCTGGGCAGCCTTGCTGGAAACATGTCGGCCGTTCCCATTCCTCGAGGAGAGAAAGATGCCCGGTTCTCTTAACCACTAGCGTGACTCTGCTTCTCAAAGTGATTGTAAACGGAGTCCCGGGAATTCCAGGTTCGTCTCTCATCAGGCACTCATTAAGGATCCACCTGTAACTATCCACTGCTACTTATCGTTTCTAAATCGCCACTGGACACACGCAGCGCTATACAGATACATATAAAGACGGTCCCTGCTCCATGGAGCTTACAAACAGGAGCCTGTGGGAAATGTATGTATTGTACAGAAGCGCTTAGAATTTAAAAGCAGCCTCAAAAAGGAGGGGGTTTTAGATTGGATTTGAAGAAGGCCAGCGGGGGGAGCATGACGCACCAACTCGGGGAGCCTGTCCCAGGCACACGGCACTGCAAGGTGGAAAGTGCAGAACTGGTGGTGGAGGATAAGGGCACAGACAAGAGTAACGAGGAAGACTGTAAGAAGAGATGAGAGGTAACAAAGAGCTGCAGCGTGAAGGCCTTTATAGGCGAGGGAGAGAAGCTTGAACTCTACATGGAAACGAATGGGGGGGTGTCCAATCTCGCAACTTGAGAAGAGCGGTTACTTGGCCACAGCCATGCCGAAGGGCAGCGAGTCATGTGGCCACATTTTGAGCAGATTTCAGTGGAGCACGATGGCTCTGCGAGAGGCCCACACACAGCAGGTTTCAGTAGTCTAAGCGGGAGGTGATAAGAGAGGGGGGTGAGTGTTTTGGGAGCATGCTCAGCGAGAAAGGGACTCCATCGTGAATGGCTTCCTCTGGCTTTTCCCCCTTTCTCATCCGGGTTTCACCATGGAGCCATTGTGCATGGCCTCTCATTTCTACTTTACGTCTGGTTCTCATCAGGGTGCCATTAGGCTTGGCTTCTAGTTTCATAAGGACATAAAGATTGCCAGTCTGGGTCAGACCCAAAGATCATCTAGCCCCATTTCCTACCTCAAACAGTGGCTTACCCCCTTTTCCATCCAAGCTCCATCGGGGAGCTGTTATTCCCTTTCCCTCTGTCTCTCATCAGGGGGTAGAGTTCCCAGCTGGCTCCAGGTCCTCGGTGACAGTCCTGGTTTTATTGTCCTGGCATGCAGTGGAGGGAAAGCCAAGCCTGGATCAAGCTGATCCGCCACCGAGTGCTCCAGTCCTTGTGCCAGGAGCTGATCATGTGCCCTGATATGTCTCTAATCATCACCTCGCATCAAGCCGCATTATGTGGCATCCAATTAAACAGAGGCGACAAACATCTGGCTCAGGGAGGCGGCCAGCTGTTCGGCGGATGGGCCAAGCGATAAGTGTGGGAGGAGATTTGGGACTCGCTGCAGTCGGAGGCCCTGGGGACTGCAGCACCTGTTAGCAGCTTCCACATCATCCGTCTCTGTAGTTCCTTTTTTTTTTGCAGCCTTTTTAAAAGTTTCACGGCTCTGGGAAATCAGGGGAGCCAAAGCACAGACTCATTTTGAAGGGTGTTTTTGCTAGTTTTTCTCCATTTTGGTGAGGTTTTACAGTTTTATTCATAGAAATAAGAGTTGACAAATAACTTTCACATGGAACCTTCTTATTGAACTTGCTATCCCTGTGTCCGGTTTTTGAGAAAAGATCTACAGAGTGCAGTTGAAAGGCCTCATCTACAGATTGCTTGCTGACCCTTTACTTCTTCATATCAAAATGTACTAGCACAGCAATCACATGGCATTCTCCATTAGAGATATTTTTTTTCTCAAAATGAAGGTGAGAGATGAGAGCAAGATATAGCATGAGAAGGAGCCGTGCAAAGCTCCCCACACACAGCTCTGCCAATGCACCTCACTCCTGCTCTGCAGCACCCCCTGCTATTCCAGTACTGAGACCCCTACATGCATCTCTGCCAATGCACCTCACTCCTGCTCTGCAGCACCCCCTGCTATTCCAGTACTGAGACCCTCATACAGCTCTGCCAATGCACCTCACTCCTGCCCTGCAGCAGCCCCTGCTATTCCACTACTGAGACCCCCACAGAGAGCTCTGCCAATGCACCTCACTCCTGCCCTGCAGCACCCGCTGCTATTCCAGTACTGAGACTCCACACAGAGCTCTGCCAATGCACCTCACTCCTGCTCTGCAGCACCCTCTGCTATTCCAGTACTGAGACCCTCACACAGCTCTGCCAATGCACCTCACTCCTGCCCTGCAGCACCCCCTGCTATTCCAGTACTGAGACCCTCACACAGCTCTGCCAATGCACCTCACTCCTGCCCTGCAGCAGCCCCTGCTATTCCACTACTGAGACCCCCACACAGAGCTCTGCCAATGCACCTCACTCCTGCCCTGCAGCACCCGCTGCTATTCCAGTACTGAGACTCCACACAGAGCTCTGCCAATGCACCTCACTCCTGCTCTGCAGCACCCTCTGCTATTCCAGTACTGAGACCCTCACACACAACTCTGCCAATGCACCTCACTCCTGCCCTGCAGCAGCTTTGCTATTCCAGTACAGATATCGCCACGCACAGGTCTGACAGTGCACCTCACTCCTGCCCCGCAGCACCCCCTGCTATTCCAGTAATGAGACCCCCCCCCACACACTGCTCTGCCAATGCACCTCACTCCTGCCCTGCAACATACCCTGCTATTCCAGTACTGAGACCTCTAAACACAGCTCTGCCAAAGCACCTTGCTCCTACTATGCAGCACCCCTGCTATTTCAGTACTGAGCCCCTCACACACAGTTCTGCCAATATAAGTTTCATGATTTCCCAAGGAAGGAGCTTTTGTTTTGAGCATGGTGGAGGCTTTGAATATTTTTCCAAAGGACCGTGCCCTGCGATTGTCTGTGGAGATACAATGTCTCATATAATCTGCTAGGCAGGTACTGATGCAGGGAAAAGACAATTCTCCCTCTGTGAGATAAAACTGACAGTGATGAACTGTGTCTCTCTGCTTTAAGAACATAAGAATATAAGATTTACCATACTAGGTCAGATCAAAGGTCCATCAAGCCCTGTATCCTGTTTCCAACAGTGGCCAATCCAGGTCACAACTACCTGGCAGAATCCCAAGGGGTAGATAGATTCCAAACTGCTTATCCCAAGAATAAGCAGTGGATTTCTGCAACTCCACCTTAATAATGCTTTATAGACTTCCAGGAGCTTGTCCAAACCTTTATAAACCCAGCTACACTAACAGCTTTCACCACATCCTCCAGCAACAATTCCAGTTTAATTATGCATTGAGTAAAAAAATTATTTTCTCCTGTTTGTCTTACTAACTTCATTGTGTGCCTCTGGTCTTTGCCCTTTTTGAAAGAGTAAACAACTGATTAATGTTTACTCATTCCACTCACTGTTTTACAGACCTCTCTCATATCTCCCCTCAGCTGTCTCTTCTCCAAGCTGAAGAGTCCTAACCTCTTTAGCCTTTCCTCATAGGGGAATCGTTCCATCCCCTTTATCATTTTGGTTGCCCTTCTCCTTACCTTTTCTAATTCTGCTATATCTTTTTTGAGATGTGGTGACCAGAACCGAACACAATACTCAAGATGAGGTCGCACCATGGAGGGATACAGAGGCATTATGATATTCTCTGTTTTTGGCTGCTGCTGCACACTGAGCAGAAGATTTCAATGTATTGTCCACGTTGATTCCAAAATCCTTTTCCTGGGTGCTGTTATGTGTGAGGATTTTTTTTTATATATTTGTTGATTATGTACATCACATTGATATATATATATGTAAGAAGTGCAGTTCATCAAAATGAATAAATAATAATAATAATGATGCCTAATGTGAAACCTTGCAATATGTTGCTCTTCCCTACAGGCATCACTTTGCACTCGTCCACATTAAATGTCATTTGCCATTTGGATGCCCAGTCTCCCAGTTCCGCAGGGTCCTCTTGCAATTTACTCCTATTACTTAACATTTCTATAGCGCTACACGACATATGCAACGCTATACAAACATTCAAAAAAGACAGTCCCTGCTCAATAGAGCTTACAATCTAATAAGCCAAACATACAGGCCAAGAGACTTGGGGCAATTTCTTACAATCTCTCTGGATCGTGAACAGGGAACTGTGGGTTAGTAGATTGACCTTCCAAGGGATGATATCTCATATTTAAAGAAGAAAATCCTGGGGGGTTTTTTTTGGTTTTTTTTTTTGCTGTCTTGACAATAAAGAAGTCCATGCAGCTGTGGAAGCTGGACTGAGGCTTTCTGAGCTGTCGCCTCCTTCCTGCCATTCACTGCCTTAAATGTCCCTCAAAACAGCCTTTGAAAGATGGCGCTCAGACCCCATGGCATTCAGACTCGACTGCTCTCTGACGCTGCAGACTGTGGAGGAGTAGCCTAGTGGTCAGGGAAGCCAGGGTTCAAATCCCACTACCACTCCTTGTGACCTCCCTTGCCCCGAGTACAAATTTAGATTGTGACCCCCTCTGGTGATAGGGAAATACCCACAGTACCTGGTCGTGATCCACTTTGAAGTGCCAAAATGTAGAATATTAAAAAAAAAAAAAGAGCTGAGCGGTGCTGCCGAGATGGACAGTGCATACACATCGGATGAATCCGGCCCACAGAAAGAAGGATGACGCTTAATCCCAGGGCCTGAACCCTTAATGAGACCATCCATGGTCAGTCTGTTGGGAAAACAAGCAAGCAAAGGAACACCATCCTCCTAAAAGCCAACGGCACCTCAGCTCTCCCCCCTGGAACCTCAACCTACCCTCCCTACACTTTTCCTCAACCCTTGTGTTGCGAGTGCCCAGCAGGGTTCATACCTGGGCACCCAGCCAGGCATTGCAACCCTCCCTCTGGGATTCACTTTTCCGGGCATCGTTTGGGCCAGGCTGCTGGCAGAACTGACTCTTCAGATTCTCTCTTCCCATCACAGGGAGCCAGGAGTGCCCCTTCTGCAGCCGTAAATAAGCACTGCCTCTCAGCACTGTACATTTAGCGATCTTCAGAGAAGGACTCTTCCTGCTGTGATAGAAAAGCCGCACGAGGCTGTGTCTGCTGCTCGTCCTCCATGCTGAATGTCTCTGTCGGGGGCAGACAGGCTTCCAGCGGTACAGAGCACGGCGTCTGCCTATGATTGAGCCAGAGGTGGATTCAGCTTGGGATGTGAGCAGCTTACACCCAACACCTTAAAAAACAATTGTTTGGTTCTGCATTCACTCCCCTCCTCAGACCTCCAGTCTGCTAAAAGTTACTGCCTGCCTTCCCCATGTGCGCTGGGATTTTAGCAGTGCCCTTGGCACCGTGCCAGGTGTGAGTATCAGCCGGGAGAAGGAGAGCGGGCTACACACAGCTCCTACAGCACAGCCGGTCTGGTGGTCCAGAGAGCCACGCTGAATGCACATGAGATAGATCTGCGTACTTTGTTTGTTCTTTGTGGATAACCTGAAAATCACGCTGGTTAGATGTGCGCACTGGAGAGGGAGGGGGCTGAGAGCCAGTGTTCCCTTCCCTGGAGGGCTTCCTTCCTTAGTGGACAGTAAGGGATGGCAGAGGAGTGATGGCTGGAAGAGTGAGGGCAGACATGATTCTGAGTTGGCTTAGAGGGAGAGGGCCATTGGAGGGAAACTATTCCTGGAGCGGAACCTTTCTTTCCAGCAAATCCTTCCACATATTGGAGACAAGTCCTTGATTTCTGGGCATTTAAATTCCTGAAAGGTGGTAGTGCACAAGCAGCAAAGCTTCTTCAGTGGAAAGGAGGTTGTAGATATAAAGCTGCAAGGGGCCAGACTCAGAAGCAGTGTCAGGAAATATTCTTTTAATGGTGAGGATGGGGGTTGCCTAGAAGACCCTCCTGGAGGAGATGATGAAGACATCAAAAACGCTTGGAATAGACACAGAGAGGTCAATGATCAGCCCCACTTAACTGGCTAGGTTTGGACTCACCCAGCTAAGTGGTGGTGTCTAAATGTCTGGCCATGCTCAGATAGCTGGATACCTATTTATCTGGCTAAACGTTATCCATCTAAGTGGTGGGCAGGACAGGGGCAGCTCTTTGGAGCTGGTCTAAAGGTAGCCAGATAAACTTATCTGGCTAACTAAAATTCAGCCGGTGGCCACACCACTGAATATCTGGCTAACTCTCCTAGCCAACTGTCTTTTGAATATCTACCTTAGAGGGTCCCTGGAGGCGAGAAGATGGTAATGAAGCACAGGGTAACCTACATGGAGCAGCAGTTACAACCCTAAGCAGTAGTGTAACGGCATCGGCCTTCCAAGAAGACTGGGGAGACCTGCCTGGAGGGACTGTCGTGAAAATCCAACCTTCAGTGATCATAGGGAAGCCAACTCTTTCTTCACCACAGCCTCTCTAAGCTTGGTGGGAGATGGTGTTTGGTTGCATGTGGGAATTTATGTGTTCATTTGCCCAAAGTGGACGAATGTCAACTGCCCGGACTGATGGACCGCTTTGGTCCTGAGCTGCCATCATTGTCGGGTTGTGGAGAGATGGAGCCTTTATTCCTGGATATGAATTTGCTCCGTTGGGAGCTGGATCCCTTTTTTTTTTTTTCCCGTTTGGAGAGGCTCTCCCTAACCCACTGGAAGGCAAACATTTGCTTTCTGGGGACTGGTTAATGCTCCTGGGAGATGAGCCCTTCAGACCTGAAGATCCTTTATTGGAAAGGCAATTTTGCCACTGTTTGCTAGCAGTAGAAGAGGCGGCACGGGGCCCTCTCACAGTAACTCTCTCTCTATCTCCTAACTGCAGGTCTGGCGTATAATATCCTGATAACCCATGAGTGATTGGACTGAACTTAACTGCACAGTGACTTATTACCCCAGCCGCGTGGCCCAGTTTAATCCAGTTCCTTGCCATTACCGGTTCCTCTGAGGCTGGCGTGCAGCGCCTAGAAGCCTGGCAGATATTTCTAACCTGAGCTCAAGGGAGCAGCACGGCTGCCTGCATCTCTGTAAAATACTTATTGAAATATGCAGAAGTGATGGCAGGAGAGGGCGTTCAGTAATCAATCAGGGACTGCCTGGGGAGGAGCAGTTTAGAGAGAAGGAGGGCAGGCTGTGTGTTAGAGATGGGTCCCCCATGGTGCCAGCATTAAATGGAGAATTGAAAGTGCATATTACTGTTCCAGAAGCACATGCAGCCTGGGTCTGTGCACTAACACCAGCCAGGTAATTACCATCTCGCTGGCGAGCTGGAGCAGAGTCGTGGCTGGTGGTTGGCACAGTGACCATGGTTATTGGATGTCTTAACTCCAGTGTCACATGTGCCGGCGTGGTGAACTGCTCCGCTGTAATCAAGCACCGAGCAGCGAAACCAAGAATCTGGCGGCAGATAAGGCGCGTGAGACCCACCCAGGCTGTCCGATTCCATTCCAGGTACAGTGCCACAGACCCTAGTAGACCTCTGGTTTTTCTCTGCTCTTACCCCAGGCTTTCTTGAATTCTGTTTCTGTTTTTACCTCCACCACCTCCTCTGAGAGGCCGTTCCATGCCCCTCTCCCCCCCCCCCCCCCCACTCTTTCCAAGAGATATTTTCTGATGTTGCTCCCGATTCGACCTCCCGGGAATCTCTGACTGTAGGCTCTCGTTCTAGAGCGCCAGGAACACCTTGAGGCTTAGATGGCGCCTTGGGCAGTCAAAGGGCGAGGGATCCCCCTCCGATGATGTGGCCGCACGGGAGCGGCCGAGTCATTGGCGGAGGCCTGGCCAGGCCGCAGACGTAAGCTCCCTCTCCGTGCGTTGCAGCTTAGTTCCTCTGCTGGAGTAACATTGGCAGCAGTGGCTCTTTAAGGAGCATTCTTTCCTTTGAAAAGGTCGCCTTCTCCTTCCGGACTCTCTGCGGTGTACGATATAGTTAAATACTGACGTATATCCGTAATGCAATTACCATGTTATAAAGCACTGGACAGTGTATATTCACATAGTGTACCTAAGCACTGAGAAATGGGTACGCATTGTAAGTAAGTAAGTAATTATTATTTTTATTTGAGTTGTATATATGCAGTATAATGACCGTAAAGGACAATTAGAACCCCTAACACGAGGCTCCGGGTGTCCCAGAGCTTGGATCTTATGTGGGCAGCCATGTTCAGCCACTGGATAATCTCCTTATCTCAAGGTGGGGCAGCCCTCGCCCTTGGGCACCCAGTCAGGATGGCGGGAGCAGAAAGGCAAGCGCCCGAGCTTGGCCCTGGGTTTCCAGCTGGACGGCATGGCGATGAGGGAGTGGCGCTGATCCACAGCCACCCAGAATTCACCTTCCAGGAGCCAGGGCTTGGCATTGGTTCTTCAAATCATCAGACTGATCTCCAGGACCTCCTCTTTGCCACTTTTTAATGAGAATTAAAAAAAAAAAAAAAAAAAAGACTGCAATTGAAAAACAGCTCGGGAGGAAATATGAAGCCTAGCCAGGTCTGCAGAACGTAGTAACAGAGAGAGAGAGAGACCCACGTGGTCCATCCAGTCCGCCCAGCAAGTTTGTTATAGTTTTATGTATTTATTTTTTCTTAGGGTAGTAACTGCATTGTGTGCAGGTTACCCCACTTAACACAAGTTACCCCATTTCTTCATCTCGCTTCAATCCCGCTTCGACTCCACACCTCAAATAGACCGGTTAGAGCTGCCTATAAAGAAACCCTCCACGGCTCCCCCACCCCCCCCACCAAATCCACTATTCACACCTCCACTAGGAAACGGGCCTTCTCCACAGCTGGACCATCTCTGTGGACCGCCTCCAGACCTACGCCAGGAACACTGCCCGCTGACCTTTAAGAAAAACACTTAAGACCTGGCTGTCCAAACAAGCCTGTCCTTAACCTTATAAAATGTTATGTTACACTCAGTAATGGGCCGATACAGTAAAAATCACGGGAGAGCGGGCAAGCGCACAGGCCACTCTCCTGTGTGCGCGATTCAGTAAGTTAATTTATGTAAATTAGGGCCCGCGGTAAAAAGAGGCGCTAGGGATACTAGCGTGTCCCTAGCACCTCTTTTTTGACAGCGGCGGCTGTCAGCGGGTTTGACAGCCGACGCTCAATTTTGCCGGCGTCTGTTCTCAAACCCGCTGACAGCCACGGGTTCGGAAACCGGACGCCAGCAAAATTGAGCGTCCTGTTTTCAACCCGCGAGCCGATTTTAAATTTTATTTTTTTTTATTTTTAACTTTTGGGACCTCCGACTTAATATCGCCATGATATTAAGTCGGAGGGTGCACAGAAAAGCGGTTTTTACTGCTTTTCTGTGCACTTCCCCGGCGCCGGCAGAAATTAACGCCAGCCTTTGGGTAGGCGCTAATTTCATAAAGTAAAATGTGCGGCTTGGCTGCACATTTTACTTATTGTATCGCGCGGGAATGACTAATAGCGCCCGCAACATGCATTTGCATGTTGCGGGCGCTATTAGTCTCAGGGGGGTTGGATGCGCGTTTTCGACGCGCTATTACCCCTTACTGAATAAGGGGGAAAGCTAGAGCGTCGAAAACGTGCGTCCAAATGCCGGTATCGGCCTGAAAGTCACAATGTAGTTAATGTATAAGTATATTATTGTTTTAACCACTATCATTTATATGTTCCTTCCTTCACTCCCTACCTTTCTTCTATCTTCCGAACTCTAGTAACCCTCTTTTCTCGGTAACTTACCCCCCTTTTTAAACGATTAAGCTAATGTTAATTCCCTTTTGTTCAATGTAAACCAATGTGATATGACGTATGTCATGAACGTCGGTATAGAAAAGAATTAATTAACTAACTAAATAAATAAATCTCCATTCTTTAGCTACTATTCTTGTCTTCACTGTGAAAAAAATAAGAACATAAGGTTGCCATACTGGGTCAGATCAGAAGTCCATCAAGCCCAGTATCCTGTTTCCAGCAGTGGCCAATCCAGGTTACAAGTACCTGGCAGGATCCCAAAAGGTCCATAGATTCCAAGCTGCTTATCCCAGAGATTAGCAGAGGATTTCCCTAGTTCAGCTTCATAATGGTTTATGGTCTTTACTTCCAGGAACTTATCTAAATCTTTTTTAATGCCAGCTACACTAACAGCTTTCATCACATCCTCCGGCAGTGAATTTCAGAGTTTAATTATGAGTTGAGTAAAAAAATATTTTCTCTTATTGGTTTTAAATGCACAAATTAGTAACTTCATTGTGTGTCCCCTGGACGTTGTATTTTTAGAAAGAGTAAACAACTGATTAACGTTTACTCGTTCCATTCCACTCATTATTTTGTAGACCTCTATCATATCTTCCCACAGCCGTCTCTCCTCCAAGCTGAAGAGTCCTAACCTCTTTAGCCTTTCTGTTATTATTTGTGATATTTGTGGGTGGATCCTTGGGCTGGTGGCAGATGACCACGCCCATGGGGAAGATGGCTCAGAGTATGGAGACAGACACACACTAGTTCATTTATTAGACAGTATAGTGAATCACCAGAGGTGGCAGTAGTGAGCTGGAAGCGCCCGGCTGGGCTGTAGTCCCTCAGGCACAGGAACAGCGATCCCAGGATGACTGAGCTGTACAGAAACTGAAATATAGTGAGTAGGCAGGGTATGCAGAGTTCAGGAACAGAACCTGGGTGGTAACACTCACACAATAGTCTCTTGAGGCAGCCCAGAGGCTGGAATGGAGTAGGCCCTCGAGGAGCGAGTACCTGGTTCCAGGGAAAGCTCTGAGAGAGAGATGGTAACTCACTGGTGTTGTAGGCAGCGGTGACTTCCTGGCAGAAGTTGTATTCGGTAGCAGGTCCGGGAACGTGAGCCCTCGAGGAGCGAGTACCTGGTTCCAGGGAAAGCTCTGAGAGAGAGATGGTAACTCACTGGTGTTGTAGGCAGCGGTGACTTCCTGGCAGAAGTTGTATTCGGTAGCAGGTCCGGGAACGTGAGCCCTCGAGGAGCGAGTACCGGTTCCAGACTGCGATCTGAAAAGCAAAAGAGAGAGCGAGACCCCCGAGGAGCGGGTACCCCTGGAAAGGTCCGAGGAGGCAGAGTAGCAAGGTTTGCGGAGAGCGAATCCCGTCCGCAGCGATACCTGGAGGAAGCCCTTGTTAACTCGAATAGCTAGCAAAGACGAAGACCTTAAGTATCCGGTGAGGATGACGTCATCTCAGGGGACGCCCCTGAGGTTCGCGCCACAGCTGGTACTTGAGTCGGGGCCGCGCCACACGCACGCCCTTAGGCCTCAGGAGAACATGGCGGAAGGCAGCGACTCTAGCCGGTCCGGGGACGCCGGAGGAGGTTGGCAAGATGACGCAGCAGCAGCCAAACTTCCATCAACCCAAGAGGGAGTCGCCAAAGAGGTAAGGAAGGGCGGAGTGGAGACGTCGGGCAGCGATGGTCGCAACACTTTCCTCATAGGGGAATCGTTCCATCCCCTTTACCATCGTGGTCACCCTTCTCTGACCGTTTTCTAATTCTGCTATATCTTTCTTGAGACGCGGTGAGCAGAACCGCACACAATATTCAAGTTGAGGTCGCACCATGGAGGGATACAGAGGCGTTATGATATTCTCTGTTTTACTCTTTATTCCTTTCCTAATAATCCCTAGCAATCTGTTTGCTTTCTTGTCCACCACTGCATACTAAGCAGAGGATGTCCATTGATCTTCATGAACGATGGACTATGGCACCTCTAGGTTAATGCACCTTAAGCTTTAAACCGTATCCTCTATTGTATTTTCTTGATTATTACCACCTTTTACTTCCTTCCAGCTACATAAGCTTCCAAGTTCTTTCTCCTTGTTGAATGTAACTTTGCCTTATTCACCTCTAGTGTTTAATTTACTTTAGTTACGCTCTAGTTATACCCTTGTTAAATGTAAACCGATCCGATATGGTTATTACTATGAAGGTCGGTATAAAAAAAAGTGTTAAATAAATAAATAAATGTCAACCTATTTCCTGACGTTGTTCCTGAGTCTAACCCCTTGGAGCTCCATATCATGACCCCTGGTACTACAGCTTCCTTTCCACTGGAAAAGGTGTGATTCTTGTGCATCATTAATTCCTTTCAGGTATTTCAAAGTCTGCATGATAGTTGCCCTGTCTCTCCTTTCCTCCAGGTTGTACATATTTAGGTTATTGTGGTGCAGATCTTGGCACCATTTTGGTCGCCCTTCTCTGGACCACCTCCATCCCGCCTCTGTCCCCTTTTGAGATGCGGACTCCAGAACTGAACACAGTACTCCAGGTGAGGCCTCACCAAGGACCTGTACAGGGGCATCATCCCCTCCTTTTTCCTGCTGGTCCTGCCTCTCTCCCTGCAGCCCAGCGTCCCCCCTTGCCCTTAACCACCGCCGTGTCACATGGAGTCTGATGACCTGAAGGCAGCAGTCGCCCCAGTGCCTCTCTCCCGGTCTGTGCACACCGTGTACAGCTCCTCTGCTTTCCTGCTCCACAAACGCATGACTCTGGCACTGAATCCCAGCTGCCACTCCTCGAGCTTTCTTACCTCTCCTCTCATTCTCTGCACTCCTTCAGGCATGGCCTCTCTGCTGCAGATCGTCGTGTCAGCCTCAAAAAAGGCAAACTTTACCGTCTAACCCTTCCGCTCTGTCGCTCACACCAGCCCCCCAGGAACGGTGGTTGGTACCCAGGTTCTGGATCATCCCGTGAAGACCCTCATTCTGTTTCCCTCCCCGACCTTCCCTCTCTGTCTTCCTCCTGGATGTCGTTTATCTCCCCCCCCCCCCACCCTTTCCTCACATCTCTGTGTTCTTCCATCCCTCTCTCTCTGGCTTCCTTTTCCTCTCCCTCTCTCCACCCCTCCATTCTCTCTCCTCGTTCTTCCTTCCTCCCCCTCCCCCCTCCCTTCTCCGTTAAACTCAGGGACCTGGGCTCTTGCTCAGCACGGCCTTGCGATGGTTTTTCTTATTATTTCTAGCTTGCCCCTAGCTCTTTGCTCATTAGAATCTCACCTCCCCGCCAGCCCTCTCTCATCTCCCACCATGGCCGGTATCAGGGCCCCCCCTGGCAGTGATGCCCCCTCGCCGTCCCCAGCGCAATAACCTGCTCATCCAGCTCAAACCAATAAAAGGCACAGGCAATAAAGAATCCAATCAAAATTAAAACCGGAAGATGCGGGGGCCAAGCTCTTCGCCCAGAGTTATATGAGCTTTTTTAATCAAGGCCTGGGTTGTCAGGGTGAGGGGATTCAGGCTTCCTGAGCCATGCGCACATCGGAGGCTCGGATGACAGCTGCTGTGAGTGATCGATGGCCCTTCATCCAGGCCTAGCTTGTCAGAGGGGCCCAGATCCTCCGCCGGATTGATATTCATCAAAAGACAGGGAGAGGACAGAAGACGATAACATTTAGCGAGATGTGTAGGGGATGGCAGAGGAAAGCATTCCTGAATTGCTCAGCTTCCTCCTGTCCCCTTATAGAGGCGGCAGTGGGGAATAAAAGCCCCACCTGCCCCCCCCCCCTTAACGGAGTAAACAGGATCCGGCAGGGTGAGCCCCCCCCCCCTCACCCCTTTTATTAAACCGATGTAAGAGTAATCCCAGAAAGGAGTCGCACAGTTTTCTGCACACTCAGGTGCCGCAGCAGGGCTGGATGGTCCTCGCAGCCCACGGAGATTCCAGTTTCCTCCGGGAGCTTAGCAGAGACATCAAGTGAGACTGTGGCAAGTCTCAGAGAGAAGCACAGAAACTAGATGGGTGGGTAGCCACGGGTTGGTGGTGGTGGCTGAGCAGGGAGGTTCATCCGCATTCTGTGAACGCCGTCTGCAATGGGTCTCCAGGAAGAGGGGGTGCCATTTGAGCTTCCGTAACTGCGGTGCATCTGATGCCTAACGATCTTTCTCTTTTTAATTCAATATGGAAATGCTTGATGCAGTTGATTCATTTTTTTTTAAACCGCTGCGTGTCCGATGCTGCATTATTGATTGCTACTGCAACGTTAATATTTGTTATCGAAAAAAGCGGATTTTTCTGGGTCATCCCGATGCCTTTTATTGGAGCAGTGTGACTAGGGCTGATCTGTCAGTTTTTCCCAGTAGAGCGAGGTGCATGGTGGAGTGCCCCGGGGGTCTGCCCTAGGACCAATGTGCCTTCAACGGTTGCCTCTCTCTCCACCAGGCTAACAGGTTAAACTTCACAGGGCCAGCACCGCAGGGCAGCTGGAGCACACCTAGCGGGCAACAAGGTGTCAGCAATCTCTCACGACGGACCTAAGCAGGAATATTAACATGATCTAGAAAAAGGAGCCAGGAGCGAGGCAATCAGATCTGCAAGTGGCACAAAATTATTCAAAGTAGCCAAAGCACACGCGGATGGTGAGGAATTGCAGGAGGACCTGGAGAGAATGGGGGACCGGGCACCTAAATGATAGATGAAATTTAGTGCGAACAAGTGCAGAGTGAGGCAGAGAGGGAACAAATATCCAGACTATATGCCCACATGCTGGGATCCACATTTTGAGTTACCATTCAGGAAAAAGGCTTTGGAGTCAGAACACTGAAATCCTTAGCTTGGCATGCGGCAGTGCTGAGAAGAGCAAACAATGTTAGGAAAAATTCAGAAGGGAAGAGAAAAATATAAACTGGAAATATCATCATGCTTCTGTACAAATCCACTGCGCGACCCAGGCCAGCGCTTCCAGAGTCCTGGGCGGTCGGGGGCTGTCCTTGGCCCGCGAAAGGTCCCTGTCCAATGATGCTACTGGTCCAGGTCACCCCCTTGCCCTCAGGGGCTTTCTCCACTCCCCTTTCTGGATGTGGGGGGGACGACGACGACTCTGGGGACCTTCTCAAAATGTGAATGTGAGTCTATTAAAGGACTCTTTATTAGGACGGCAAAATGTTCACATAAGTGGAGAAATCGCAAGCAAAATGGTGTTGGTAAACCTTATTCACTAGCCTTGCCTACATCTGCTTCAATGGCAGGGGAAAAGACTGATACTTCACGCATATCCAGCATAGCTCTCGGCTTCAACGGCAGGGGAGAAAGTCTGATACTTCACTTTCAATGCATATCCAGCATAACTCTCTGCTTCAATGGCAGGGGGAATGAAGAAAAGGGGATCTATATACAGACAAAAACCAACAAGGACTGGATTATTTAGTCTGGGTAAACAAATAAGCATGGGTGTAGCTTGCTTATTGCGGCGGTTACTGCCCCTAACTAATTAAGCTAGATATTTCAGTTAGATGCAGTTCCAACACTGCTCTCTCATTAATGGTGGGGGTGGAAGGGAAATAGAACCAAAAGGTTACTAAGAGCCAAGAGTAACAGATAAGTATGAGGAAAAAAAAAAAGTGTGAAACTTGCTGGGCAGACTGGATGGACCGTTTGGTCTTCTTCTGCCATCATTTCTATATTTCTATATGTTTCTATGTTTAAGACGTTGTACAGCTACGATAATGAGCACCTCTGTGCTCTCCCCTCCCCCGCCCAAAACTCGCACACACCTCCATTCTCGGAGCACCATTTCCACTGCAAGGTGGGACTTTCATTCTACTACATTAATGGTATTGTCTGGTTTTTTTTATTTAATTTGTTGTAATCTTCCTTGAGACGGAACCTCAAATGTCCAGCAATAAATAAACAAGATGGCGGCCTGGGGCCCAATGGAACGACAGCAGCCAATAAGAGGGACAGTGTGAGCTGCCAATGAAAGTTGGGGGTTGTCAGCAGGTGGGAAGGGCAGCAGCGGTGTGGCTTCTACCACCCCCCCCCCCCGACTTCAGCTTGGTGCTCGTTTTACCTGCCCCTTGCGATGGCTCTGGATGCAGTTCAGTTTGCTCCATCTCAGAAAAGATATAGAAGAACTAGGGAGGCAATAAACGGGTACAGAATGTCTCCCTTACGAAGGAAGACTGAACAGGTTCGGGCTCTTCAGCCTGGAGAAGAAACGACTGAGAGGGGATATGATAAGAGGTCTATCACATCACCAGAGGTGTAGAACAAGTTAACAGGGAGTAGTTATTTACCGTATCAAACAATGCTAAAAGATTAGAGGACATGCCATTAAAATAATTGATAGCAGTTTAATACACATTTAAGAAAGTATCTTAAATCTGAGAATTGTATGCAGTTCTGGTCCCACATCTCAAGAAAGACATAGCAGAATTAGAAAAGGTACACAGAAGGGTGACCAAGATGATAAAGGGGATGGAACAATTCCCCTAAGAGGAAAGGCTAAAAAGGTTAGGACTCTTCAGCTTGGAGAAGAGATGGCCGAGGGGAGATAAGATAGAGGTCTATAAAAGAATGAGTGGAATAGAACCAGTAAAACGTTAATCAGTTGTTTACTCTTTTGAAAAGTACAAAGACCAGGGGGACACACAATGAAGCCGGGCAGTTTGAAAGGCGCCAAGCCAGCAGGCGCTTGTGATGGGGAGGGCTACCCACCATTGCTGATCACCTTGTAACAGTAACATCCAAGGTAAAAAGACAAAAAAAAATTGAAAAAACTGCCTTTGAAACTGAGAAGAGATTTCTGTGGGGAAAGCCATGATTCTGAGACCCGCCCCCTCCCCTGACATCATCGCAAACGGATCCGGGCAGTTTGAAAGGCGCCAAGCCAGCAGACGCCACGCGCCAAAGGGGTGCGACAAAGGGGCACTCCCCTTTGTGCACCCCTTTGTGTTATTTGTTTAATATGCTCCTTGTTATACCTTTTGCTTAATTGTTAAGAACTTTGATTTTGATGATTTTATTTTTGTAATCTCTTAGCCTCAGGTACAAAAATTTTAGATTGTAAGCCCTTTTAGGGGATAGTGAATTACCTATTGTACCTTATTGTAAACCGATGTGATATCTCTTTTTGAAATGAACATCGGTATATAAAAATCGTAAATAAAAAATAAAATAAAATGAAGTTACTGGGCAATACATTTAAAACTAATAAGAAAAAATATTTTTTACTCAACGCATAATTAAGCTCTAGAATTAGTTGCCAGAGGATGTGGAGAAAGCTATTAGTGTAGCTACGTTTAAAAAAGGTTTGGAGAAGTTCCTGAAGGAAAAGTCTATTAAGCATTATTAAGGTGCTGAAGCAGAAATGCACTGCTTATCCCTGGGATAAGCTGCTTGGAACCTGTCTGCCCCCTGGGATCCTGCCAGGGACTTGTGACCTGGCTTGGCCACTGTTGGAAACAGGATACTGGGCTTGATGGATCTTTGCTCTGACCCAGTATGGCAAGCCTTTTGTTCTTATCTCTTCAGTCCATGCACAGTCTCAAGCTGTGGAATTTGTTGTCGGAGGTTGTGGTCAAGGCCAGTAGTGCGGCTGAGTTTCAGAAAGGGCCGAGCAGATTTCTAGAGGACAGGCCCATAAGCAGCCATTAGTCAGGTAGGCTTGGGGAGCCCTGTTAGGATCTGCTGGGTACTTCCAGGTGACCCCAACTCTTTCACAAGTTCCTTCTTCAGATATCAACCTGCAGAGATTTCTGGTTTCTCCAGGATCAAGAGGACCGTAAGAAGTGAGCAGTACAAATGCCAAACAGCAAAGGAGAGCGTGAAAAGGTTTTGTTTTTTAAAACAGTAAAGTGGGCAGACTTGAGTCAGGAGGCACTGATTGCCCGCATGCCGATCATCTGATGGGCTCATTTTTACGCACTCGATTTTTAGCTCCAAAGGGACAAGTTGGGAGGGTAACTTCAAAAGATCAGCGTGGGCGTCCACGTGCACGCAGCTCCCGGTGCTCGCACATGGACGCGCCGATTTTTATAACGTGCACGCATCGCCGCCCGCCATGTTATAAAATCCTCCACCCGTGCGCACATGCACGCCCGAGTGCCGACTCCCGCGCATAAGGGGGGGGGGATTTTATTACATGCACGCGGCGATGCGATAGGCCCCAATCCCAGTTCCCTCCCAGTCCGCTCCAATAAAGGGCTTTTAAAATTTGCAGGGCTTTTAATGGGACCTGACCTGGATAAATTCTGCTTGACTTACTGAGCAGATCCTCTCTCTCTGGGCACAGATGACTGCTCTCTTGCTGGCTCTCCCCCTTGTTTTGAGTCTTTAATTCATTTGCTCTTCCCCTGCCTGGAGTAGCTGCCCTGCACCCTCACCTTTTCCCACCCCTCTTCCTTCTGGAGCTCTTGGCTCTTTCAAGGTGCCTACAGACAGGTTACCCCCACCCCGTGCCTGATTCCCATCTACTGGTCGCTCGAGATCCTCCGAGTCTATCCCATATCCTTCTGAATTCCGCCACTGCTTTAGTCTTCGCCGGTTTTCCATCAATCTCTTCGTGAAAAAACAAAACGAATTCCTGCAGATGTTCCAGAGTCACCCCCCCTCCTGGATCTACAGCTTCCTTTCCACTGGAAAAGGTTTGATTCCTGTGCATTATTATTAAAAGTCTATCATGGCTCCCATGGCCTCATCTCGTATGGCTTTTGGTGCAGGCCCTGCACCGTTTTGGTTGCTTTACTCTGGACATTCTTTAGCCTCTCCCTGTCCTTTTAGAGACAGAGAAACATCCTCTCAAGAGTGTCCCTGGATTCTCCTCCGCCCAGCTTCACATCCTCACCCCTTATCCTTGAGTTTCTTTTTCTACCCACCTTTACCTTCTGGAACCCTGCTAGATGTCAGAGTTTCTGGGATCCTGTATATTATGAGTTCTTTAAGCCTTCCTTGCTGTCTCATTAAAATGCAGAAGTCACAGCCTTCCTATTGTTATTTTATCCCCCAAACTCCCTTTCTGGAGAGCTTTCATTTGCAGTGGGGTGTCTTCTCTCATCTCCCTGCCACTGAAGTGCTAATGCAGCTGGCACAGATCAGTGCAGCCGTTTGGGGGCCTTCTGTCGTCCGGTCCGCTCCTCCCAGGGCACCGTGCAGCATGCCATCTGCGCCCTCCTGCTTTCCTATCTGTTAAACGGGGGACGCCAAGGGGGGACTTGAAAGCTTCACAGTACGCACATTTGCATGCTAATAAATGCAAAATCTCCCTTCCCCTCTGGTGCACCAAACAGACAAAGTCACTTGAATTAAATAAAAAGCAAAGTGGCCCATAGTTACAAACTGAATTTATAAAAAGGGAATGAGGAAAAATTATTGCCTCTGGAGCTCAATAAAATATGAATAATCTTCCTTCTGAAAAGGAGATTAAACAGGACGATTTCAAACAAGCAGAAGCCTTCCGTAGAAATACTGGGTGGCTGTCCTGGCAAGGGGCTAGGGAAGGGTACAGGATCAGGTTTGCTTGTTTATTTATGTATATTTAAATATCTCCATTCCAATTACGATCACGGCAGTTTACAATAATAAAACATACATAAAATTATCAAAAAACAAAAAAAGCAATAATAAGCCATGTACCAAAACAATTCAAATAAAAACAAATTAAAACAATATTAATACATGTGACAAAGCATACAACAGTAGTGAAAAACTAACACAACATATCTGAAACCTGCTAAAAAAGCTTCTGGTTATCCCTTCAACTGTAGCTTAAGTTACCTCCTAAGCTATCGTAAAGAGCCAGGTCTTTAATTCCTTTTGAAACCTCTTGCCGTCAGCTTTTCTGGCATTGTATTCCATAATGTTGGGATCTGCCACAGACATTTATTTATTTAAAATTGTTTATATACCGACATGGCCTGGTCCTGACTTCGCTTATATGTGCGCTTCGGAGAGAGGGTATGGATAATAATCCTTCGTTGGCCGATTTTTGGAGGGGGAGTGAAAATATAAGGCTGTGCCTAGCCATTCAGATTCCTTTGTGCTCACTCTTTTATGTATAAGGAGTAGAATTTTATATTGCATTTGGAATTTTGTAGGAAGCCAGTGTAATGATAACAAAACAGGAGTTATGTGATCATATTTTTGCAACCTGTGAGAACCTGTGCTGTAGTGTTTTGCAGCATTTGTAATGATCTCAAGGTAGGTGCAGGTAGACCACAAAACAGCAAATTGCAGGGTCTGTATTGGAAAAGATCAATGTCTGAAGGATTGTGCGCAAGTCATTAAACTCTGAAAGGGGTTTCAGTCGTCAGCGTATCTGTAATTTGTTATACCCAGGTTTTATTATGGTATCTATATGTTTGTTCATAGACAAATTATCAAGCATTACGCTTAGGTCACGCATATATTCAGTAAATTCACTTAATTGTGAACCGAAATTGAAAAACTGTGGTTTATCTATTACTTTCTTTCTATGTAACCAAATCATTTCTGTTTTCTGTGTGTTCAAAATCAATCTAATGTGAGATAGTAAAGTTTGGATGGTTGCCATGAATATATTTATGGATTTGAAAGTATGATCAATAGAATTTTCTACTGAAATAAAAATACGGTAATGTAATCTTAAACCTGGGAGTAGTTTGCATAGTGACAATAAGTAAATGTTAAATAAGGTAGCAGATAGGCTTGAGGCTAAGGGTTGGATTAAGTGTGAATGTTGGGTTTAAGGCTTTGGGTTAGGGAAGGGTTAACTGTAGGATTAGGTTTAGTATTATGCTTAAGGATTAGACTCAGGGTTAGGGTTAACAATTAAGGTTAGTGTTAGGGTTAAGAATTAGGCTCAGGGTTAGTGTTAAGGATTGGGTTTAGTGCTAGGGTTAAGGATTAGATTTATGGTTAGTGTTTAGTGTTAGGGTTAATGATTAGGTTTAGAGTTGAGAATTAGGCTCCGGGTTAAGGTTAATGATTAGGCTCAGGATTAGGGTTAAGATTAAGTTTAGGTGAGTGTTAGGATGAGAAGATCGGATGCAGCTCTTTTCCTGCTGCCCTATCCAACACCTGACAGAGCACCTGCAATTGTAAAACAGCTGAAGAACTCTAGAGCAAGGACTCGGAAGTGCCCGGTCTTGCCCTGTTCTGTGCTTGCCGAGCCACATGGAGGTGGCATGTCTTATAAGAGACATCACTTAAAGATCCAGTTGACAGGCGGTGTTGGCAGATTAGGACTGAGGTGCAGTGGGAGCAAGACACAGTGTATGGCACCCAGGTACCTTCTAAAATGTTCTGCAATCCTGCAATCCCCCTTCCCCTAAGCCTTCCCTTGCCAAAACCACACCAAAACAGAGCTAAAGGATTGCGTGAAGATTCCAGATTCAACACCATTTTTAAGTACATTAATTTTATATCTTTTTATTTCTTGTTGCTTTATGATTATTGGTTTCTTTATTGTACAGAAAATACTCCATGACAGAGATAAATGAGATAAACAGCAAAGGAGGGATTCTTCTATTTTTTTTCTTTTTTCATCTTGGCTAGGAAGCGAGAACATGTTCCGTCAAAATAGAATCGGATGCATCTGGGGCCTTCCGAATTGTCTGCTTTGTCAATCCATCTGTTGATCCTTTGCAAGGAGAACTTTCTGTAATTACACAACAGAGAATGATTGTAACCGGAATTGAAACTGCTACGCAGAGCTGGTTACTAAGCTGCTGCATTATTCAGTTATTTAAATGTGAAGTTATTAAAACTGTGGCAGGTGAGAAGGGACTTTCTGAGGGAGGGGCCGTGCGCATGGAGGAGAATGCCAATCGGGCCCCCTCAGGACGGAAATTTGATTTTCTCTGCCTCCGTTCTAGGAAACGCCAAACATTTGAGCGGACGGCGCATTTGCTAGGGCTCCAGCTGCAGGCGACCACGTGCTGGGAAGCCGGGACTGGGCAGGATGAGGTCCGCAAGGAGCTAGTGTGAACATCCTGCTCTTGTACCCATCTCCCACCGTCCTGGTCTTTAGGGAAAGGGTTCTCTGCACAGGACAGGTCTTGCACTGCGAGATCCACCTGGGGTTGCCAACTGGCTCCAGATTTTCAGGACAGGTTGATCCAGTCCTGGTTTTACTCCCCTGCATGCAGGGTACTTAATAGTCCTGCTTTTCTTAGGGAATGCAATAGGGAAATCAGAATAAGCCCCAGCATGCAGTGTGGTAAAGCCAGGACTGGATCAACCTGTCCTGAAAATCAGGAGCCGGTTGGCCACCCTAGGTCCACCAGGCATTTCAGGGACCCATCACCATATGCCTCATTGTTGGGACTGGGGTGGAATTCCAGTTTCCAGGAAGCATCTGATGTCAGTACGGTGGGGGCAAGGAGTTATAGTCTTATCTAACGGACTGATTGCCCTTTCCTGGCGCACGACTCAAGCAGTGGCACTGATTGTAGGAGGAGTAGTGCCTCCTCCTTCCAGGGCCACTTCTTCCATTAGGCTAACTAGGCGGTCACATAGGGTGCCATTATATATATATATTTTTATTTTTTTTTTGGGGGGGGGGGCATAATTCTTTAAGTGCTGCCTACCCACTTTTAAGGCAGGGCACCACAAGAGAGAAGATAATGGATGCTGGGTAGATGTTGGGGGGTGAAGACAGAGAGGAAGCTGGATGGGTGGGGAAGAGAGAGAGGGTGATGAGCAGGTAAGGGTGGGATGGATCGAGAAAGAGAGAGAGGATTCTGGTTACTCCCTTCTCAGCCTGGGCTCTGAAGTTTAATTTACCCCTTTGAACATGTGCTGCGTGTCCAGCTCGTCCCCATTCTTGTCTTACCCGCCCCGTCTGCCGCCCGTGCCTTTCGGAAGCGTCGCGGGGGCTGGCGGGAGACTGACATCACGGGGCCCCTTCCAGTGCCACGCGGGACTCCCTTCTCCCGCGCCGAACACTTGTCAAAGGAAGAGGAGTACGTAAACGGCCGCGCATGGAAGCGCGCGACCTGACACGCCGGCCCCGGCCGTGCGGGAGATAATAATTGCAATCTTCGTCGGACGCTGCTGGCAGGCGTTGGCCACGTCCGAGCCAGTTCTCCTGAAAAGGTGTTAATTGGCCCCCTCGAGGACGGCAGTAAGCCCGTGTACCTGCTCGGCACTGACGGGTAAAGGAATCGTTAGCGCCGCGGTGACATGTCACACAGACGCCTGCAAAGGTCACCCGTTCTCATGTAGCATTAATTAACCTGACCTGCGATAAGGGCTGTCAGCCTGACGGCGGTGCCTTTTGTCGTGGCGCCTGCTGGCGGCGTTCTGACAGAGAGCGCGCGTCACGCGGCCCGCGCAGGCCAGGGCACACTATGGGGTCTGAAAGCTTCCCTTGCAAAAGAGTGACCGAGCGCCGCAGGGGAGAAGGAGCTGCGGGATCGCAAACGCTTGGGGGGGGGGCAGCCCCAAACGGTAACGGAAGCCTGTCAGAGAAAGAAGGGGGATCTGAAGGGGCGGGAGAGGAAACGGGGCCTTGCACTCTAGGGGGCCCCAGAATTACGCAACAGATTTTTACTTTTTTTTTTAAGGAGGGGGAGCCGTTTTAGCGAGAAAATGACTGCGTTTTATCTAAATCCTCCTGCAAGGTTTATTTCCTTTGGGAATTCGGTTATGCGGACACAAAGGCTTGCGAATGGAGGGAAGAGGATCTCGTACGGCTCTCTATGGGGTCCCCCAATAACTGCCTCACCCAGGGGCCACCACAGGCCTGGTGGCACCACTGAGAGAGGCGCGGCAGAGGAGCAAGCGACAGAGGGGGCGAGCTAAAGAGATTGGTTTTATTATCGTGCATAGTTTTTTATTTTAAGAGTCTGTCCGTGAAGGCCCTTAATGCTGCTAAGAGAACAGGTCGCCACGTGTCTAATATTGATCCTACACTCTTTATTTTGTCAAGATTTGTGACCTCGGAGCAGACCTCTGCCCCTTCTTGGCATCCGGGCCTCCCTCCGTTGGCCTTCTTCCCAGTTCTCCTATTGATGACTACTTCCATTCATGTACATTTTCCTCCCTTTCAATTCGGTGTTTGCGTTTAACGTGGTGATGGAGATAAACCGTCAGCGCTGGTCTCCTCCCCTGGGGGCTTTAATTCAGATTCTGTGGAAACCTCTGACACTGATATCTATCTATCTATCTATCTATCTATCTATCTATCTATCTATCTATCCATCCTTCAGGACTTGGAGTGGCGTTGCCGTTTGGATTTAAAAGCAATCTGTGCAGCCCTTGGATGCATGTGAGCGTCCTGGAAGGAAGGCTTTTTAATGATAGCACACACAGGAGTGAAAGGCATTCCCCCTCGTAGTATGAATACTGCTCTTAAGATGCATGGCCGGGCAGGATCCCAGCTGAACCTTGATGTTCCTTCTTTTAAATGTGCTCGGCTAGAAGAGTCTAGGGATGGTCTTTTTTTGTGTTCAGGAACCAAAATTGTGGAATGCATTCTCTAAACAGTTAAAAAAGACAAAACAAAACAGTCTTAATTGATTTTAGGGAGATGCTAAAGGCCTATTTATTTACACAGGCTTATCAGTATTAACATTTAAATACCACTCGTGATTAATTGGATCTATCAGATAATTTTATATGCCCTTTTATTTTAATTTTTGCTGTTTTTATTTTACCATTGTTGCTTATTTGACTATGTATGTTTATTGTAAATCGCCTAGAATTGCAGTTAGGTGATAAATAAATCTATAAATAAATAAATAGTTCTGCGTGGAACCGCGTATTTATTTTTTCTGACTTAACGAAACGTTAACATTGTGAACTCGTTTGAACATTGTGAACTCGTTTGTCCTTCCCTTATTTATTTGGCAATATAATCCCAGGCCCCTGCGCCGTCCCGCATGCTGAGACCAGGGCTAGGCAAAGGACATGTCTACCTATGGCCCATTTCAAGGTCAGAAGGGTCACTTATGTCCTTTAGGGTTACCAGCTGATTGTTTTTATTAGGCGTTCTAACACCTAATGTCCTAGTCATGTCTGTCTGTCTGTCTGTGACCCCCCCCCCCCCACACACACACACAGGGTCTGGGATGAGACATTGTACAGGCAAAGATGCTGAAGGAAGCAGGGGGCTTGGAGCACTCACTGGACCTCAGTCATCTGGATGGTCCCGGAGTGCAGGGGCCAGAGGGTGGGAAAGGGGGAGTGCCGGCAGCCACGCATCTGGCAGCCCGGGGAGAGCAAGCGCTGGAGGGCAGTGGTGGCGGTGAACAGCGTGAGAGAGGAGCCAGCCTGGGGCCGGACACACTGATGGTCCTGGTCCGGAAGGAGCAGTTCTGCCCCCAAGGAGGAGAGGGAGAGAATCACTGGACCGAAAGAAGGCCAGTTTCCTCCACACACCCCTGGATGTGTAGCCTTTCCGTAAACAACCAAACAACCAAATCATGTACTGGTAACAACTATAAAGCACCTTATTACCGACCCAACAAATTTTTGTTAGACCCTCTATTCACGAGCAGGCATGAAGCAGACCATCTCGTTTTTTATAAGGGGTCTTAATTACTTTAATTTTCAATTCATGAAATTTTTCTTTTTTTATATTATTGTAAAAATAGTCCCGATCCAAATTCATAGACAAAATGTCCAATTATTCAATCCAAGGCTAATAATAGTATAAAGATACTCATCCATAATATATCGATCCCAAACGTCCCGACATGGCCATGTTTCGGACCGAGGTCCTGCTTCAGGGGAAACGCTGGAAACTGGAATCCAAAAAATAAAGACTGCGGTTATACTCCGTGCATTTCCTTTTCTAGACGCGAGCCACACTTAGCTCACCGAACAGGGTGGGAGACTGATCTTGTGCTAGGCATGTCAGTAACGGTAGTTCCCGAGCCCATGAACCTGGGGAATCCGACTTGCTCCGCCCGGCCTGGTGCCGCTCTGGCCCTCTTGGCTTTCATTTGCTCAGGACCCTGCTATGTTCATTCTTCTGTTGCAGATTTTGTAGAATGTGGCCGGAGGCAGAATCGGAAGCCAGCGAGCACAGGCTGCGGGCACCAGCTGACTGCTGACCTTGGTTTGTCCTTGCCGCCACGGAAACTTTTGCCCCCCCCCCCTCGTGCTTGCCAGGTCTGGGGGCGGACAGTGCTGGGGTTTGTGAAGGGCTGCCAGCGCCGAGGAAAGATGCAGAGCGAGCGATTGCTGTGCAGATAATATCGGTTTCTCACTGGAAGGGTGACAGCTTCCGCAACGTCCTCTCATTCAGAAACCCACAGCAAACAAATCCTTCTACGCCTTTATTCTGTCAGCTCGAAGGCTCCCGGTCTATTTATGTCTGGGAATAACTCTCACATTATTTTATATTTTGCTTCGGTTAAATGTAGTGTTTAGGAATACTGGAAACTGGCATTGGCATATCCACAGAACTGATACCAAAGAGCAGTTAAAAGTAATCTTTCCTTATAATTAGGCATGTCAAGCCTCACTCTCTCCTCCCATCAGCGACCTCACACACCATGATGGAGCCTCACTCTCTCCTCTCATCACTGACCTCACACACCACGATGGATCCTCTCTCCTCCCATCAGCGACCTCACACACCATGATGGAGCCTCACTCTCTCCTCTCATCACTGACCTCACACACCACGATGGATCCTCTCTCCTCCCATCAGCGACCTCACACACCATGATGGAGCCTCACTCTCTCCTCCCATCAGCGACCTCACACACCATGATGGATCCTCACTCTCTCCTCCCTTCAGCGACCTCACACACCACGATGGATCCTCACTCTCTCCTCCCATCACTGACCTCACACACCACGATGGATCCTCTCTCCTCCCATCAGCGACCTCACGCACCATGATGGATCCTCACTCTCTCCTCCCATCAGCGACCTCACACACCATGATGGATCCTTACTCTCTCCTCCCATCAGCGACCTCACACACCATGATGGCACCTCACTCTCTCCTCTCATCACTGACCTCACACACCATGATGGAGGTTCACTCTCTCCTCCCATCAGTGACCTCACACACCATGATGGAGCCTCACTCTCTCCTCTCATCACTGACCTCACATACCACGATGGATCCTCACTCTCCCATCAGCGACCTCACACACACCATGATGGAGGTTCACTCTCTCCTCCCATCAGCGACCTCACACACCATGATGGAGGTTCACTCTCTCCTCCCATCAGCGACCTCACACACCATAATGGATCCTCACTCTCTCCTCTCATCACTGACCTCACACACCATGATGGATCCTCACTCTCTCCTCCCATCAGCGACCTCACACACCATGATGGATCCTCACTCTCTCCTCCCATCAGCGACCTCACACACCATGATGGATCCTCACTCTCTCCTCTCATCACTGACCTCACACACCATGATGGATCCTCACTCTCTCCTCCCATCAGCGACCTCACACACCATGATGGAGTCTCACTCTCTCCTCCCATCACTGACCTCACACATCGTGATGGAGTCTCACTACTTTTTCCCATCACTGACCTCGCATACTGTCACTCCTCCCATCAGTGAGCTCACACACACCATGAAGGATCCTCATTCTGTCCCCTCACCAATGACCTCACACACTGTCACTCCTCCCATCAGTGTCTTCACATATTGCGATGGAGTCTCACGCACCCTCACTTCATTCAGTAGTCTCACTCACTCCTCCCATTTGTTATCCTCGTACAGTTTGATGACTGTAGGGATCCCCCAGGAGATCTGCAAAGGCCATCACAGTCGAAAGCTTCACATCGAACAAGGCCTTCAGAAGTGGCAATGGGGAGTACAACCCGAGGATCCCCATTCTGTACAGGAAACTGAGCCAAGGACGATCCTGGGAGACCTTTATGATGAGCCATGGGAAGGGGACAGCATAGCTCCTAAACCCGAGGCATTCATACACCGCTAGGAAAAGTATCTCTTCTAGGATCCGTTAGGTGGAGATTGTGGTGATGCCATAGGCACCTTGGGACAGAGAGCAATAGCCACGACCTTCTCCTTAAATGTCCGTATGTGAACAGAGAGAGAGAGAGAGACCGCCCTACTCCCAATCGCATAGGAATGCAACGGCAGAAGGAACACTTCTAGGGAACCACACAAAAGTGCTAAAGCTTATAGCTAAATAAACAAGGCTCTTTCTCCTCTGGGGGAAGTGTTGGTAGCTCCCTGGAAAATGTTTGCCTCTTTCGAACGTGAAGGAGGTGGTGGGTTTTTTTGCTGTGTTTTTTTCTCAGTTCAGGAACAAAACTGTTTCTTTCTTTCTAGTGCAGTGGCCTGGACCGATCCTCCCTCCCTCGCTGGCTGAGCGGCGCGATGGACAGATTGTCTTCTGCCGCAATGGAAATATACATGTCAGAAGTCAGCCCAGCAGAAACCATCTGTGCTGAAGCGGCCTGTAAGGTGAGCTTCTGTGCACGGTAATTGCGTTAGGCGGAAAATCGATGGCAAATCAATAAATTATCAAGTCGGGCTTGGAAGCCAGTGCTGGATGTGTGAGGCAGAGCAGAAAGTATTAAAGTTGAGAATACTCCAGTAAAGTGAATCTTTGAAATCCTGCTAGGGGGAGAGGAACTCATTAAGATAAGACCCTGGTTTGAACCCTAAGACAGAGTTGTCTTCTTAATTTTCTTTTTATTTACTTGTGTAAATCCAACAGATTCTCAGGAGAAACAGAAAATGTAAACTGATATTTTTGTTGAAGGACTAGATAGTTCATAGCATTGGAAGATGGATACAGAGCCTGTCACCTCTAGGACTGGAGGGCTCAGGGGATGGGAGCAGGGATACAGAGCCTGTCACCTCTAGGACTGGAGGGCTCAGGGGATGGGGGCAGGGATACAGAGCCTGTCACCTCTAGGACTGGAGGGCTCAGGGGATGGGGGCAGGGATACAGAGCCTGTCATCTCTAGGACTGGAGGGCTCAGGGGATGGGCGCAGGGATACAGAGCCTGACACCTCTAGGACTGTAGGGCTCAGGGGATGGGAGCAGGGATATAGAGCCTGTCACCTCTAGGACTGGAGGGCTCAGGGGAGGGGAGCAGGGATACAGAGCCTGTCACCTCTAGGACTGGAGGGCTCAGGGGAGGGGAGCAGGGATACAGAGCCTGTCACATCTAGGACTGGAGGGATCAGGGGCTGGGAGCAGGGATACAGAGCCTGTCACCTCTAGGACTGGAGGGATCAGGGGATGGGAGTAGGGATACAGAGCCTGTCACCTCTAGGACTGGAGGGATCAGGGGATGGGTGCAGGGATACAGAGCCTGTCACCTCTAGGACTGGAGGGATCAGGGGATGGGCGCAAGGATACAGAGCCTGTCACCTCTAGGACTGGAGGGCTCAGGGGATGGGCGCAGGGATACAGAGTCTGTCACCTCTAGGACTGGAGGGATCAGGGGATGGACGCAGGGATACAGAGTCTGTCACCTCTAGGACTGGAGGGATCAGGGGATGGACGCAGGGATACAGAGCCTGTCACCTCTAGGACTGGAGGGATCAGGGGATGGGCGCAGGGATACAGAGCCTGTCACCTCTAGGACTGGAGGGATCAGGGGACGGGCGCAGGGATACAGAGCCTGTCACCTCTAGGACTGGAGGGCTCAGGGAATGGGGGCAGGGATACAGAGCCTGTCACCTCTAGGACTGGAGGGATCAGGGGATGGGTGCAGGGATACAGAGCCTGTCACCTCTAGGACTGGAGGGATCAGGGGATGGGAGCAGGGATACAGAGCCTGTCACCTCTAGGACTGGAGGGATCAGGGGATGGGGGCAGGGATACAGAGCCTGTCACCTCTAGGACTGGAGGGATCAGGGGATGGGAGCAGGGATACAGAGCCTGTCACCTCTAGGACTGGAGGGATCAGGGGATGGGTGCAGGGATACAGAGCCTGTCACCTCTAGGACTGGAGGGATCAGGGGATGGGGGCAGGGATACAGAGCCTGTCACCTCTAGGACTGGAGGGCTCGGGATGGGGGCAGGGATACAGATCCTGTCACCTCTAGGACTGGAGGGCTCAGGGGATGGGAGCAGGGATACAGAGCCTGTCACCTTTAGGACTGGAGGGCTCAGGGGATGGGTGCAGGGATACAGGATCTGTCACCTCTAGGACTGTGGGCTTGGAGGTTCAGTGTAACTGTAGGAAATATCACAGTTAACACAGTATATTATGCAGGAAAGCTGTGCTATAAATAATGCTTCTGATTTTAGGTTTTAACACAAACCCTAATGCTCCTGATGCAAACAAAAGGTAAACTAGGTGTTTATTAGATATGCATAAGAAGAACATCCTTCCCCTAGGGCTGTTTCTCCCCTGCTTTGCCTACCCTGGATCCTTCGCTTTGTTTTTCTGCTTTTTTTTCACATTGAGGACTCCTCAGCTGCAAAAATATAGGGATTGCTTGATGGAGCACCCAGCAGTAGTACCTGCAGCGTGAAAGCACAGAGTTTTGGTTCCCCCAGACGATTCCTAATTATCTGGAAGATAAACAGCTAAATTCTCAACTTATAAAGAGCTAATAATCCAAAGCCCTAGCTGTAAGAGAGGCTGAGGATGTGCTGAGTCCGTAAGCAGCGCCGTCTCCATATGGACTTGTTTTTCAAGCAGTTTGTAGAGGAGGAAAGATCACTCTCTCCTGACTCGTACTTGTTCAGCAGCCGTGGAGTTAGCACCAGCAACATTCACAGCCCCAAAGTCTCTTTGTCCCTTTATAAATTCACATTAAGAGCCTGATGTCCTCAACATTTTTTTCTGTAGACACAAAATAGGAAGATTCCCGTTAGCGCATCTGGCCCCACATTTGTTGATTTTTTTAATGAAACGGCGGAACCGTGGGCCTTATCGACCTCCTCCCAGCATTCAGGCCCCAGTGCATGGGGTGGGGGGGGGGCGGCGTTTAAATCAATCGCAGATTTTAATCCGGGCACACCTCCCTCCTCCCGTCTTCCAGTGGCTCCCGGAGCACGCGTGCGTCCCCTTGCCGGCTCTGTGGAAACCCCAGGTCCCTGGGAGAGAGGAAGGAAATTGTCATCTTGTGGCTGCTGTCGGACAACCCTCAGCCCACCACCGCCCCCACCAATTAAGACTGATACATTGACCGCCATTCACCACTCAAGTTGATGACTTGTTTAGAAAGGTAGGAAGAGAGAGAGAGAGAGAGATGGTGTGGATGGGGATACCCACGACCGGGAAGGAGTCCCATGATGAGAGAGCCCACGTGTCGAGGCAGATCTGAGGGCTTTACCTTCCTTGGCTGCCGGGGAAAAGGAATTCAACCCGTGGAGGAAGGAATCGCCCCTGGGACCATTCTCCGTCTTGTCTGCGCAAGCAAGGAGAGACCAAGCCGAAGTCCCCTTCCCTGTCAGACTCTGTCCTGGCCGTGGCATTCACAAGGGTAAATGTATTTTTATACCACGATGGCAGCCTGGCTGAGAAGTCATCCGGAGTGAGGAAGGTCATCCCAGACCCGCTGCCCCCATGTCATTTGCTGTTGTGTCCATCAACAGCCATTTCCACATCTGCTCAGGCCGACCTTCTAGCGCTCTCTTGTTTATAAATGTGTTGCCTGGGATAGAGCCCATTTTAAACTGGGCCCTGGAGGCGCAAGGACCATGAGGTGACTCCCCCCAAGGCCACATACAGAGCGTCAGGGGCGGAACTGGGATGAGAACTGAGGCACAGGCAGATAAATCGGCTCATTCTGAGGTCACACAGGGGGTCGGTGGCAGAGGTGAGTGCTTTGCTCATAACCTGCACTTCTGGCTCATGGCCTGTGTTTCAGCTACCGGGCCGTGCCCCCTTTCAGACCACACCCCCCTTTCCAACCCCACCCTCTTCCTGACCACACCAATTCTGCCTGACTAATGGCAAGCAGCAGCTGGAACTGGATAACGTTGCTCCCTTATCTTTTCTCCTCTGAAAGCCTCTTTGTTGTCCAGGTGCCAGGCCATGCACCCCAGAGATGGCTGCATGTTGTACTTTTATGTTTCTCAAGCAATAAAAATTGCAAAGCACTGTAGGCCCTATGAGAGGTGCCTATGTGAATCCAGTTGCTCCGTTTCTTACACTTACTGCTGGAAATCAAGATCCCAGACTGGGTTTTGAAGGGTGGATGGGCCTTGTCTTGGCTCTGATTTGAGAGCGAATCCTTGCTTCTCTCAGGGATTCGCTTTGGCATCCGAAGGAGCTGCAGAACAGCTGTTCCTGCAATTTGTGAGCAAAAAGCAGGATATTTAGGGACTCATCTATAATTAAGTGTAGAGAGAACAGGGGCCTGGTATCTGAGCCAGCCAGCAAGAACAGGGGAATGAATTTAGTGCTAATTTTAAGGAGGACTGCTAAGAATAATATAGCTGTATCCCTCCATTGGGAGACTTTTGCACGATAGCCCTTTGGACGCCTGTGTAACTGAGAACGGCTAGGTGTGAACAAATCTTGACAGTATACCGTTGTAATGGACTGTGAAAGCTGAGGACCCAGATTCCAGTCCTACCTCCCTTCCCCATTACTGAGCACCAGCTGGATGATCTTGACCAGGTCGCTCTAAAATCTCGATGCTAAAGCTTCTATTTGCAAGTTTTATGGCCATTCTTGGAAACTGAATGCAGTGCTGGATCAGTTATTTATTTATTTATTTATTTATTTATTTATTTATTTAAAGCTTTTTATATACCGGCATTCGTAGGACACATCATGTCGGTTTACAGGTAACTGAGAAAGGAAAATTACAATGAACGATGCATAAAAGGAGAATTACAATGAACGATGCATAAAAGGAAAGTAATGACACAGAGCTTTTGGATATAGGAGACGGCTGGATCCGATGGCGCTCCGGGCTTCCTTCAGTTTAGTCAGTGATGTAATTAGCGGGCCTGTGCCAGAGCGCACCGGGACAGGGCTACCTTGAGGGATTAACGAGCGATGTGGGCACGGGAGGTGAGCAGTTTTGGGTCCGATTGGGAGAGGTGTGAGGGTGATGTTGTGGTACAGAGAGAGGTAGTGCGTTTTGTAGAGTGGGCCCTGAAGAGGTAGAGAGGAGAGGCCCTGCTGAATGGAGAAGGCAAGAGGGTTTACGCCTGGCGAGGGTGGGGGAAGGGCAGAGAGTCCTGTGGCAGAGCACAGATTGCAAGACGGGGATGAGTGGGAACGTGGAAGATGAGTTCAGGGTGTTGGGAAGGAGAACCTGAAGTTAATGTGGAGACTGCCGACGCAGGACTAGAGGGGTCTGAAGGAAGAAAGAGGAGGGTGATTCTTGCTGCTCCTTGCTCCTTTCATTTGAGCAGCCTGCAGTACAAAGACAGTCTGCTCCTCTGATGGCAGGGAGTCACACTTGCTTACAAGCCAGGAGAGAAGTGCCAAGAGACGCTGCCTTCAGATCTCAAAGATTTTTGATATTCAGGCTGAGCCAGAGGCAACCGGTCGCAGCGCGGTTGCCATGCAAAAGGTCCCTGTTTGATCCTTAAATGGGCTTTTCTTCTCCCCTGGTTGGCCAGGGCTGGGATGCTGCGGAAGTAGCATTCACAGCCCCTGGGGGAGAGAGTGGGAACAGAAGGGGGGGGGGAAAGTAATGGTCATTGCTCAAGAGTGACACCTAGTGGCTGGTCTCAGAGCCCATGGCCTTAGCGCTCCCAGCCCCGGGTACGTTGGAGAAGGGGAAAAATCCCAGGAGGGCTGCGAATGGCGCTGGATCCCGGCCCTTCTTCCCACTGAGCTAGAGTTGCCCGGCCAAGAAAATAAAACCACCCCCACGTCTGCTGTTCCCATGCCTTTGACCTTTACTCCTCGCCTTGTCCCCTTTCTCTGTCACATCACAATAAACTCAACATTTTCTTCAGCCGCTGATGCTGGGCCTGGTGCCAGTTGTATTAATTGGTGATATGGGATGCCAGCCTTCTGTGTTGCATATGCATTGGATGCCCTGGCATCCCTGATCTTGTGCTGTTCGCTGGGGAGCAGAGGGGGCGGTCCTCAGTAAACATGCAACTGTGGTCCTGCAGGTACAGCAAACACCAGATGCTTCCTAACCAAACATCCAGATGATGAGGCGCCGCAGTGTCCTCCCCGGATCGGGCTGAAGGACAAGATTCTCAGAATCCATCACCCGGCCTGTCGCTGTGCAGCCGGTTACAGGCACAGGGGGCGCTAGCGCAGCTTCGGGATGCTGGTCCTGCCGGGGCACCATGTTGCTTTCTGATTTCCAGCTCCCCGGTTGAGTGGCCACAGCGGGATTGATGAGAGTGGTGGGGGTTGCTTAGCAACACAGGAGAAGGGAGGGAGGGGCATGTAGTGGGGCAGGGGGGCCTGTGTGGAGGGGAGGAGGGGGGAGCAGGTGGAGAAGCCTGAAGGTCACTGGGTGTCACCAAGCATTAGCTTGGAAGCAGTGGTTACTGTAGGTGTGAACTGGGTTTGGATTTGATTTCTCGCCTTTACAACAGTCAGGTACTGTAGATATTTCCTTGCCCAGAGGGCGCACAGTCTGTCTGTACCTGAGGCAAGGAAGGATAAAATGACCTGCCTAAGGACACAAGGAGCAGCAGTGGGGTTTGAACCCCTCTGGCTTCCCAGCCTCGCTGCTCTACCCACCAGGCTTCATCTCGTGCTCCTAGACTAAGCCAAGACAATAGATTGCCTTTCACATTAGCATGTTCTGAGGCTAATGTGCTGAAGAGAGGCTAAAAAAAGAAAAGTACATGGAGATAGACTACAGAGAAGGCAGAGTCTGCAAATAAAATAAATGCTGCCTCACAGCAAGTAGAGCAAAGCCTGCCGGACATAAATAAAGAGCAAAGAAGAGAGAGGAAGTTATGCTAAACAGCAGACAGAAATGAAGAAGCCCAGAGAGCAGAAGCAGCAGAGAGAGAACGTGTGGGGGGGGGGGGGGGGGCAGCTCAGAGGGCCACACCTCATAACATGCGGGCATCTTAAGCAATAAGGCACCCTGACGACTATCTGCCTCCCCACCCCGCCCCTGAAAACCTGGACTGCACCCAGAGCTTCCTGAAATACAGGGAGCAGCTAATTCATATAGCCCAGGGAGGAGCTAATTATTATTCATATAAAGAGCAGCCCAGGGAGGAGCTAATTATTATTCATAGTAAGAGCAGCCCGGAGCCAATTATTCAGAGCACCCGTGGAGGAGCTAATTATTATTCATATAATGAAAAGCCCAGGGAGAGGATAATTATTATTCATATAAAGAGGGCCCAGGGAGGAGCTAATTATTATTCATATAAAGCAGCCCAGGGAGGAGCTAATTATTATTCATATAAAGAGCGGCCCAGGGAGGAGCTAATTATTCATAGTAAGAGCAGCCCGGGGAGGAGCTAATTATTCAGAGCACCCAGGGAGGAGCTAATTATTATTTATATAAAGAGCAGCCCAGGGAGAGGCTAATTATTCATATAATGAACAGCCCAGGGAGAGGCTAATTATTATTCATATAAAGAGCAGCCCAGGGAGGAGCTAATTATTATTCATATAAAGAGCGGCCCAGGGAGGAGATAATTATTATTCATATAAAGAGCAGCCCAGGGAGAGGCTAATTATTCATATAATGAACAGCCCAGGGAGAGGCTAATTATTATTCATATAAAGAGCAGCCCAGGGAGGAGCTAATTATTATTCATATAAAGAGCGGCCCAGGGAGGAACTAATTATTATTCATATAAGAGCGGCCCAGGGAGAGGCTAATTATTATTCATATAAAGAGTGGCCCAGGGAGGAGCTAATTATTATTCATATAAAGAGCAGGGGGAGGAGCTATTATTTATATAAAGAGCGGCCCAGGGAGGAGGTAATTATTATTCATAGAGCAGCCCGGAGAGGAGCTAATTATTCATACGAGCAGCCCAGGGAGAAGCTAATTATTATTCATATAAAGAACAGCCCGGGGATTTGTAAATTATTATTCATATAATGAACAGCCTGGGGAGAGGCTAATTATTATTCATATAAAGGCCAATCCTGGGAGAGGCTTGTACACAGAGGCATACCTAGAGGATTTGGCACCTGGAGTGGATACTTTTTTGGCACCTCCCACCAATATATAATTTTAAAATTTCCTAAACATTGATAAAATATTTCAAAACAACAGAATCATCAAATAACACCCAATAATTAAAACTAATAAGGATTTTAAAAATCTCCCGCTCTCCATACCTGTTACTGTGAGATTGCCGTGAATTGGGGGAACACACCCACATACAGAGACTCAAACGAAATATGCTCCCTCTCTCTCTCTCTCGCATACAAGCTTGGTGAGAGACAGAGGGAGCTTGAGTGTGTGTATGTGTGTGTGTGTGTGAAAGAGACAGACACACATTTCCTCCGTCTCTCTCTCTCACACATACACGCTTCTTCTGTATCTCTCACACACGATTCCTGTCTCACCCATGCGCACATACACATGCTTACTCTCTCTCACCCCACCCCCGCACACAGGCACCCTCTCATACACACACACAGGCACCCTTTTACACATTCCTGCACTCACAGGTACACACACACTCACTCTTCTTTACACTCACTTTCTCATACACACACAGGCATCCTCTCATACGCACACACACACCCCCTCTCATACATACCCACACAACTCATACACACCCTCATACACACATGCACACACCCTCATACATACCCACACAACCTCATACCCAACCTCATACCCTCTCATACGCGTGCACACACCCTGTCGTATACACACACCCACACACACTGGCACTTATTCTCACAGGGCCAGTCTGTCCCTTCTTCGGCCACCGGTGGTACTGCAGGAAACTGTTCGGCGCTGGCGGCAACACTAGGTTTGTTCTTCTGCCGCCGGCTCCCGGAGCACGGCAGCAACGCTGGGCCTGTTCTTTGCCGCCGCGCAGGCTCCAGGAAGTGCCGGCAGCGCCACTGGCCTCTGCCACTGCAGGTCCTTGCTTTTGCTGGTGGGGTTTCTCCCCCGCCTCGTCACTGTTCTGCGCTACCGCAGGACCTTCCTGCCGGCCGCAGTGGCACCTCCCCTCCCCCCCCCCACCCCAGCACGTACATGTTCATGCTGTGCTAATGAATGCCTGTGCTGGCATCCCGAGAAGAAGGCGGGGGTTGGGGGCTCCACCCAGCACAGGGAAGCGTGGAGAAGCTCGGCCAGAGGCTCAGGCCTGAACATGGCCGGCTGTGTGGGGAGAGGGACTTGGGCTGAAGCCGCCTTATTGTGTTGAGGGGGAGATGGCAACGAGAAGGAGAGATGTTGAAGGGGGAGAAACACATCCCTACTCCCCTATAGTGGACAACTTCTGAGAAGTCTGGCAGGATTATTCCTGACACCCGTGAACCCTTCCCCCGCCTCCCAGCTTTCTCAGCATTTAAAATCATTGGGAAGGCCAGCCGTGTCCCTCCCTCCCTCCCCCACCCTGGAAATGCCCTGTGTGGCGCGTTTCTTGACGCGTTTGGGATCCCCTGCTTCAAGGGCTGTTGTCTGAGCCAGGGCAGGAGGGTCGAGGCCTGGGCCTTTGGAGATATGCCGGAAGGCCTGTGGGCCTGGCCATCCTCTGTCTTAGCCCAGCCAGGGGGGACTGAAGAAAGGGTGCGGCCTGCGTTGAAAGACAAAACAGTGGGGCCATAGGTTGGCCGCGGGAGCCTTCGATCTGTCCTGTCCTCTCCTTCCCCACCCCATGTCCTTTGCAGACACCACTTTCCTCTCCTAGGGAAAGGCTGAGAAATGTGGGAATGGGAGGGCATGGTTCTGGGGGGTGGGGAGTGTTTCTGGCTGAGGATGCAGGAGCGCTGACCGGCCTAGATCCCTGGCATCGCCCCCGCACCTGTTCGCTGCCTGCAGAGCTGAATAATGCAGGAGAACCGTCAGAGCTTGGGGGGGGGGGGGGGGAGTTGAATACATTTGAGAAACGCGTTATGTTTACGAGAGCTGAGATTTATAGCAGGACTTCGTGCCGGTTGGGAGAAGATTACGTGGCAGAAGGGAAAGTGAGTTATGGCCCCTGGAAGAAGAGACGCAGGTTCACTTCCCACGCAGTCGTTAATGTGATGTCATCGAACTTCTCTGCGCTGTCCCGGACGCTTTGGGCAGTAAATATATAGACGGCGGCTGTCTCCGGCTTCAAAACTGGAGACCTCCTGGGGGCAGTTCAGAGATCCTCCTCCCCCCCCCCCCCCCCGATTCTCTTCCTATCACCGCACCCCTCCTTTGACGCCGTCAATTTCTGGACTGTATCGTAGCAGCGTACGTGTTGCTGGCACCTCTGCATGCCAGAGGCAATAGATAATGTCAGACCCTGGCTTGCTGTAGGCTGGGGGGGGCATCTGGCACATAGCCCATGCAGTCCCGTAAGCCAATAGATCCCCCCACCTCCCCGTCCCATCCCCCACACACTGGTCATGAAATAGAAAGTGCTACCAGGTGGACCATTTTGGTCTTTAGCTTCTGTCATTTGCTATGTGGCTATGTTGTGCGTTTTTGCAAAGTGGACGAGGAGGTCTCTGCTGGTTTTATGGGGTCTCTCTGGCTGAGCACTTCTGTCCATTTCTTCTTGGCTCCAGGAACTGCAGAGATAACAAATACAAAATCACTGGGCAAAGGGCAGGCCAAATCAATCTGTGAGCTTTTGAAAGCCAGAGGCTGGAGCTTTCAGTGTGTGTCGCTGGAAGGAACAGCTCCAGCCTGCCGTGAGAGAGGTAATGCCACTGCTGCCGGGTGGGCATGGCAGGTTCACAGTGCGGACCGGGTTCTCATCTCAGCTCTGTCACTCTTATTACGACTGTAGGTGTCACCTTGAACAAGTCCCTGGATCTCTCCGTGCCTCAGTTCTAATCCCAGCTCTGCCACCGACTCTCTGCCTGTCATCTTGGGCTGAGTTCCTTTACCTCCCTGTGTCTCAGTTCTAATCCCAGCTCTGCCAATGACTCTCTGCCTGTGATCTTGGGCCGAGTCCCTTTACCTCCCTGCGCCTCAGTTCTAATCCCAGCTCTGCCACCGACTCTCTGCCTGTGATCTTGGGCCGAGTCCCTTTACCTCCCTGCGCCTCAGTTCTAATCCCAGCTCTGCCACAGACTCTCTGCCTGTGATCTTGGGCCGAGTCCCTTTACCTCCCTGTGCCTCAGTTCTAATTCCAGCTCTGTCACCGACTATCTGCCTGTGATCTTGGGCCAAGTCCCTTTACCTCCCTGTACCTCAGTTCTAATCCCAGCTCTGCCACTGACCTTCTGCCTGTGATCTTGGGCTGAGTCCCTTTACCTCCCTGTGCCTCAGTTCTAATCCCAGCTCTGCCACTGACCCTCTGCCTGTGATTTTGGGCTGAGTCCCTTTACCTCCCTGTACCTCAGTTCTAATCCCAGCTCTGCCACCGACTCTCTGCCTGTGATCTTGGGCCAAGTCCCTTTACCTCCCTGTGCCTCAGTTCTAATCCCAGCTCTGCCACCGACTCTCTGCCTGTGATCTTGGGCCGAGTCCCTTTACCTCCCCTTGGCTAAATTCAAATCCCAGCTTTGACATGGACTCGGGCCCCATCGACAGTTCCTGATCAGTCACCGGAAAGGGTTTACCACACTTAAAACTCGCTTTCCGTGTTTTTCCTAGCGTACAAATGTTTAAACCAGGCTGCAAACCGAGCAGGCAATCTGATGCAGGATTAGTTTAGGTTTCTTAATATCCCAGCTTTCTCAAAATCAAAGTGACTAATACTAAAAAAAAACAGAGAAATAATAACAACAAACAATAATACATGACCATAGAATTAAAAAAAGCGTAACATTTTGATCTAAAACCAGCAAATAATATGAAATTAACAGAAAAAGAAGTTGAAACATACGCGCACAGCATTTCGAAAGTCAAACTGAGAGCAAAAGAGCTGCAGGACGGAGCAATGCTGTATCTGGCGAGGCCTCGCACCTCTGTGAGGGCCATGTCCCGAGTCCTGGGGTAGCCATTCGCACGTTCTTATTTCAGGGAAGCTTCCCGGAGGAGGGGAGTCTTCCTTTGAGAACTGCGGGGTACAAAGTGCACCAGGTAAAGCACGTTTTCCTGTCTTTCCTTTGCTGCTTACGTGCTTGCCGCTGGTCTGAACGAAGCTGTGCAGAATTTAAAAGGGAGGAATGGCAGCACCTGTAGGGTGGAGGAGGCAGGGAACGGGATCTAAGAAAGACCAGCTGGACAGGTGCCCGCCTCACTCGTGAAATCCCTCACTCCTTCCTCACCGCGGCTGGTGGTGCCTTCAACGAAAACAGGGAGCCTTGTAGGCAACAAGGAGGCAAGCCTTCGCAGGCGCCGTCCCCAAGCCTCATCGGACAGGCTCCAGACCTCCCACCCTTCCGGAAACTAGCGCAAACCCGGCGTGTTGAGGCAGCTTTCGCAACCAACTGATGTCATGGGCCTCTCGAGACTCTGCACAAACTAACACCTCGCCTGTACCTCCAGCACTCCAGGGTAACTTCGCCACCAATTGATCAGCCCACCAAACCCCTGCACATAGCCCCTAATAACGGTGCTGATTGATCCTTAAGCTACAAATAATCGACGGTGAACCCAAGGACCCGTACTGCTGTATATAGCCCTAATGTCCTGCCCCAACTACTCCTTATACCACTGATGCCCCCCCCCCCCCCATCCTCTCTTTGTATATTATATTGACTATGAACCTTGGAAGCATGTAAGGAAACCTATGTTATAAGGCACTGTACTGAGTGCAACTCCAGGGCAGGCGCAGACGATCCTTAGAAATCACCCGGAATCTGGCATCGTACCAGGAAATATAAGTTGGGCCTTGGGGGGGTCGGCATATTCTCTGTTTTTATCTTACAGGCTGCCTTCAGCTCTGAAGCTGCTAAGTTTTATGACCAGTTGCTTGCAAGTAGTCTCAGGATGGCCCAGTGTTCTTGAGGTACCCGGAAAGCAAAGAGGAGCAAAGTCACCCAACCCTGACCGTGCCAACTGGACACTGCTGCTCCCTTGAGGCAACGGCACTGGAAGTCCCAGAATGCTCTGGGGGCACAGAATTAGGAAGCAGGAGGACGTCTGGAGAAGGGGCAGCAATAGGCAGCAGCGTTACAGCTCCCAGCATGCACTGGGGTGGGAGCTAGAAAACCCAAACTGGTCCCACTTGTTCCTGCTGACCTGGAGTCGCAGGGTGACCATTACCTTGGCGCTGTCAAGAGCACCGGGCGCTCCGCAATCATGCGGTCGCGCCTGGGTGCATGTGGGAATTGTTGAGGAGGTTACTTTAGCCATGAAGTTAATAGTATTGCTTATTAAGTACCGTAATGAGGATTAAAATGCAGCATGGGGGAGTTCAGAGACTGCTCCCTTAATAGCAACATCAGATGCAGATGGATGATTCTGCTCAGGGTTACTGGGAAGACGTTTCAAAGACGAGCGAGCGTGATGCATCTGTGGTAACTATGCGAAAGCTTCACAAAGCCGACTCGCTCCGGGAGAACCTGAGCCCAGGGCAATGGGAAGATTGCATTCCCCAGAGCCTGGGCAGGGAGGGTGCTCACAGGCTTATCAGAGGCTGACTTTCACCAAAGAGAGGTTATACTGATGCTTCAACTGTAACCGAGGAGCCTCCTTGCTGGAAGCATCCGAGTCCCCTGGAGTGCTGGAGGAGACTAATCGTGTTCTTTACCAGGTCCATGCCCCAGAGAACTAGCAGGCATAGTGTAGAGGGAGGGTAAGGGCTTTGCTGCTGGAATTGGAGGTAGGGTCTCCTGGTTTCCCAGCTCACCAGGCCGCACTGCCAGCTGCTATGCTGGGACTGGATGGCAGCCGGGGCCAGATCTTTGAATTCCCACCAGGGCACACACACACAGACACACACACACACACTCTTTTCAGGTAACTGATTATCCTTTGGCACCATGGCCAGCTAGCCAGGACGAGATGCTTTGTCAGATACAGGAGGGAGCTGGTGGATCAAATCTACTGTATAGCTGTGTTTCCTGACCTAGCCCTGCAGCCTCACCCAACAGTTTGATTCTCAGGATATCCATAGTGAATGCTGTAGGTGTGAGATGCATTTGCACAGTTGGGCACCAGTGATGTATGGCACCTCATCACTAAAATCCAGATCTGTGCCCAAGACTACGTCAACCTAGTTAGCACCAGTTTTCTTTCAGTGCAGGGTGAGCCAATAATGTTTCACCCCAGTGCATGCAGGGATCTGTAGTCCTGATTTTCATAGGGGAACTCTATACTGCACGTCCAGGCAAGCAATGGGGTAAACCTGTCCTGAATACATGGAGCCAGATGATCACCCTGTCAGCGACAAGTTTAGTCGGGTTCCCTTTAAACCATCAAAAAATTGTTTCTCATTATCAAATGATCCTGCGTTAAGCTGTTCATCACAGTTTGCTGTGTATTGCAAAGCAGATCTCTGCAGGCCCCGGATGAGTCTGAAGCTGATTCTCTGTGGCTGGGGGCTTTTTACAGCTGATTAATGGCGCTCTAGCAGCAGCTGGCCCCCTGATTCTCTGGCTTTACCCTGGGGTTTCTCTGTCATCTGCCACAAGCACAAGATATTCCAAGGCTGGCTGAGGTGTATGCAGGGAAGTTTCAGGAGTCCTTCAAGTCGCTGATGCGAGGTTAGAGAAGAAGCTTGCGTCTGCTGAGCCCTGCTTCTCATTCTAGTTTGTCTATGGGTCTGGTTCTGACTTGGCGGATGTGTTCTCTCTCTTTTTTTTTTTTTGATCATGGTCCGGTCACTGGTTCTGAGTCTGCCCGTTTGGGTGAGGGACCTCCCTGGGCATGTTTCTGGTTCTTACTCTGACTCGGTTGTATCACTGACCCCGTCTGATCTGACTGTACCAAATGACACCATGTACAGATGGGACAGAAGATACTACAAGCCTGTGAGGATTTCAGAACACCCATAGCGCCACAGTCTGAGTGGATAAGGGTCAGTCATATTGAGGTCACTTAGCTTTAACCACTCCCAGCCCCAGCGGGACAGACATTCAGACTGATTTCAGGTCCTCACAGCCTGCTCTTCCCTAGGACAGTGACTGGACAAGGTCATTTCTGATCCTTGTTCCCCTCCCATCTCTGAGATTACTAGGGAAGAGGCAGCAGCTGCAGAGGGGCTTCCTGGTACTACACTGCAGCTTTGTTTAAGCTTTCCACAGATTGCTGAGGGCAGATAGTGTCAAATTAAAGGCAGGAAGTAGGATGCTTGGTGCTCCATCACTGGAAGGGAAGGCGAAGGTTAGATAGTGTCAGGAAGACAGCAGTTAATCAGGAAAGGTGCTGGGGGAGAGGAGCAGGAATGTGTGACAGACAGACAGAGAAATGACTTGAGAGGCTGACATAATGCACAACAAGGAATAGAGAGAGGCAGATAAAGGCAAGGAATCCAGGAGCAAAAGTCGGCAGAAGAAGGGCGCAGAGAGCCAGATTAAACAGAGATATGCAGCTCTCTCTCAGAGCCACCTCGGAGAGCCTTTGAATGCCATCACTTTTGCCTGGTCCACTTTTGCTGATTGTGGGAGCCCCAGAGGGGACGGGAAGGGGGGATGCAGGTGTGAGCTGCCCAGTCCGGAGATAACCGGACACACTCTCTGTGTCCAGCTCTAGGTCACTCCTGAGCCCTTCCTAACCATCCCCACCGCCTCGGTGATGTCTGCGCTAGCTGGACGGTGCAGGAGGGATGCTGCTGCCTCCGTTCAGCGCTCGGCTCAGGGCCGCATTCTTGGCAGGATGCGAGAGAAGAAGAATTTAGCAGAGATGCAGATGAGCTGCTGGCAGCAGAGGGTCCCATCGTCAGGTGCCTGGGGTGGGCATCCTGCTCTCCGGGTAGCTTTTGACCACCGTGGGGGAATGATTCAGGGGCGGGTGGAGGAACCTTAGCCACAATCCCGTCTGTTCTCTCCTCGCCGTGCAGCAGGGAACTTGGAAAGGGGATTTGGTGTTAGGAGCCAGCACTGAACTGTCTTTCAAGAAGAAACTAAAACCAGTTATTACAAATCTGCCTATTGTGTAACCAATCAGGGAGCGCGTGAACTCTAGAGAACCTATAAATCAACTTGCAGGCCTCCTAATACGCTGGAATTCAGCATTAGCAGGGCTCAGTTTCCACAGGCCGTGGAAATTATTTCAGGCTGCAGAAGAGCCACACTTTTTTTTTTTGACAGTTACAGAGTTATGGTTTCATTTTTCAGACACTAATAAAACAGTAGCAGGAAACCCCGGGGTACTTTTCTCTCTCCCATCCCTGAGAAGGAGGACCCTCCTGTCCCAGACTCGGGACATGGCCCTGCAGCATTTTTCTTTCTGCGCGGGCCCTTGCCCGTTAACGCAAGACTTAAGATTTGCGCATCTGGAACGGTCTGATGGGGTGTGAAAGCGCGTCGGAGCGCGGGGTCTCGCCGCCTCCCTCTCCAACAGAAGACCCGAAGCTGAAGCGGAAAGGCGACGGTAGATCGCAGAAGCGCCCCTACAGGGTAAAGGGGGGTTGTGTGTGTGTCTGGGTTACATTCACACGGGAAATTTCAAAGACTGTTACCCGGGGAAAAACAGCTTGGCTGCAGGCTGGGGTGCCTCGGCCCGTGGACCTTCCATAGCGAGCGTAGGCTTTAACCGGGTTAAAACTCTCGTCCCTGGATCCCCTTTTGAATACCATCAGGTCTGCCGACTTAGAATGGATGGGGAGGGCTCGAAGTCGAACTGGCCTCCATCCCCCTCTCCTTTAAGTCCGGTGTGGGGAAAGTCCGGAGGCCGCCTCATCTCAGGCCGCTGACGTGCGCTGGTGGTGCGAACGTGGGCCAGCGGCCTCACCGTGCCTCTTTGCCAGGCTTCCAGGAGGCTTCTTTGCTCAAACGGATTTATCCCCCGCTCTTCCTGTTTACAAATATTTACGGTTAAAAGGCTTAATGAGCAAAGCTCCGACCAGGGAGAACGGCAGTACAGCACAAGCGAAGGTTTGTGATCCACCGTGGTAGGTTCTGGCTTCTAAACTAAGAGCCTGATTTTCAAAGCCTTAGGCGACTGCATTGGCCCTTTTTGAAAATGTACTAGGCCTGAGAGCTAAAGAGTGGGCGACTGTGAGGGTGCGGAAGCAGAGTTAGGAGCCGAGCACTGATTTTCAGCACCAGGCCCCGTGTCTAGGCCTCTAAATCTAGACAAATGGACAGCAGGCGTACATTTAGGAGCTCAGCTTTCCTGTATTAGAAGCAGATTGCTTTGGTAAAAACATTGCCATAGAAGGGCCTGGGAGAGGGACTGCGCCCGGGAAATACACGGTCACGGATGGATGGGAAATTTTGAAAAAGAAGCTGTGTGAGGATAATTCTACGGGCGCCAGCGCACAGGAAAAGAGCCCTAACCTCTCATGAACTCCTGTTGGACTCTAGCAGCTGGGAGGCAAAGAATCTGGCTCCTGGCGGCAGAGGCTCCTGATCCTCGCAAGGGGGTGGCAGTGTCCAGTCGTCCAGAATTTCTGGATAAAGCTGTGCGGTGGATTCGTGAAGTAATAGGGCAGACCCTGCTCTGTTGCCGTTGGGATCCTTAGAGGGACAAGTCCCCTTTTAGATGTATGAAAAGGCATCCCCTTTAATGAACCACTTGCTGGTAGCGTGGAGAAGGATAATTGCTAGTCCCTGAAGTAATCCTACTCTGCCTCCTCCAGAGGCTCGGATACTTTTGATAAGGAATACGTGTGCACTGGGCCGTCTAAGCTGACATTAAAATAAGTGCTGGAGTGCCGAGGTGATTTGGAAGCCACTTCTGGACCGGGGAAGGAGGACAGGAGTTTTCTGTCTTGGTCGACTGAGCATACTTGAATTGAATATATTTTGGACATTTACATGTTTTATTGATTTTCATTTCGTCTCTTGACAATGTTGTACTGTTTTTTTTTTAATTTCGTGGATGTTCTTCGTACTTAATGGGGGCTGGTTCCTTCCAGCGTGACGAGGAGGAGGGTTAGTGAGGGGGTTACCTCTGCTGGAAGGGCGTTGCGTAAACGTTTTTTTACAGATTATAAAAAAAAAATGAAAGCGAGGCACTCCGGCGGGAGTAAAATAACACGTGTGTATTAGATTTTCAAAGCTGACTGTGGGTGGTTTCCCGAGCTAAAAGCACTCGCGTGCAATCTTTTTCCGCTGTCATCTGCTGCGTTGCTGTGTTAAAGGTAATAAATAGAATATTTCTGCTGCCTGTGGCTTTTCCGTCCATGTGCATTTAAAACTCGAGTTTTTCCTCTCCCCTGTTTGCATCAGGAGTAAGAAAGTAAGGAGTAAGAAGTAACAATCAACACACATCACCATCAATATCACTGTTATCTACCTCCAATCAACGTTCGTTAGCCATATTTAACTAATCTTGTACTTTCTTTTCCTTCTTCGCCAAGTTCTTTAATCCCTGTTACATGTAACTGCCATTTCCGCACCATAGTTCTAGTGTTAAGTTTAATTCGCACCCCTGTTTTATGTGAACCAGCATGATGTGACTGCTGTCTTGAATGCCGGTATATAAAAGACCTAAATAAATAAATAAAAAAAATAATATAATATAATATAATATAATATAATATAATATAATATAATAAAATAAAAAAAATAAAATAAAATAAAATAAGAGCAGGTGGGGCAGAGTCTCCAGCCTGACCAGCAGCGAAGCGTCTGTGGAGTCCGCAGTTAGCAGTTCTGTCTTCATGGCTTATCGGGTGCGGCCTTTTCCTATTGCCCTGCTCGTAATTAGCAACTCGGGGATTTACCCTGGCCTCTTACTGTAAAACTGTGCTTGGACTGGGCCTTTGGGCCAGAGGTGGGCAAGCCATGGCCCCCCCCGGGAGCTCTTGGGTCCAGCCGGCAGCGGCGAGGGGCCACACGGCCCATTCGTCACTGCATCGGGGGTGGGGGCGTGACAGCGCGTTGCCTCTTCAGACCCCCCTCCCCCGCTGCTCCCTACCCTCCTTGGCCCCCTGTTTCCTGGTCTGGGCCCCTAATGTTGCTCTGGAGCCAACATGGTTTGCCCACCCTGGTGCTGTAATCCCTAGTGGGTTGGGGAGGGCATTCGGCAGAGCGCGCCAGGGTTGGGGGGAGAAGGGGAGACCCTGATCGGGAAGCAGGGCCTCCGCAGTGCGCTGGGGCATCAGTCATCCGGGCCGCCAGCAGGCTCTGATAGACTCATCCCGGGCTATTACAGTCATTTCAATTGATTGCGCTCTCCCTCCCCTCCCCTTCCACTGCTCATTCGGTTTTGTGTGTGCAGTTCCAATAGTTTTATTGCATTAATAATGAGTCTGTCTGTAATAGACTTTGAAAAGATAAGGGAATAGACCTGATTGTATTTTCCAAGCCAGGGAATTCATTCTCTCTTCTGCTCCCTCTTCCTCCTCCCCCCCTCCATTGCTACTGACAACAGGGAGGGGAAAAGCCATAAGCAGAGTCTCTGAGCTTTTTGACATCTCACCTCCACTAGGCCATGGACCCAGGGCTGCATTTCTGGAAGAAAACTCCAAGGATCCCCCCCCAGCCTTCTCCTCCTCCCCCCCAACCAAGGCAACGTGCCAGAGGGGGGAGGGGACAGGACGGAGCTGGCTTGGATTTCCACCAAGTTTAGATCCGGGGGCGGCTGGCGCTGAGGCATGAAGATGAGAGGCAGGTCGCGAGAGAGGAGGCCTGCAGGGCTGCAGAAGTCCTCCAGCCTGCATATGTTTAAAAACTCATTTAAATAAAATATTCAGGTTCAGAAGTCAGCCAGGACGGCTTATTTAAAAAAAAAAAAAAAAAAGCAGCAGCAGTCCTTTAAAGTCTGCCATGGGCTGTGATTATATCCGAACCCAGGCTCCTGCCGGAGTCCCACACAGGGCACCGAGGAGGGCCGCCTCGACCTTTCGCCCCACTTCTGTCCCGTCCTCTCCCCGTTCCCCAGCCGGGGGCGATCTTTCTCGCTCGCTGTCTGGAAGGACCCATCGATGTCTCCAGGGCCGTTTTAACCACTTCCAGGGGCCCCTTTCATTTTTTTTCACCCCACGTGGGACTGCCTGCGGGATTTGCTCACTTGACCACGTCGGTCATTAACAGATCTTGACAGCGCATTCGCTTCTGCCTTTTTTTTTTTTTTTTTTTTAGATAGTGCATAAAGGCACTTCAGCTGTTTTCCGCAAATGCTCAGAATAAAAGTAGGGGGTCGGACTCTTGCGCCGACACTGGGACGTTTCCAGTTTCGCTGCCCCTTCGCTTCCCCCCCCCACCTCCCCTCAAAAAAGCAATGTTTGGCGCCGTAGGCAACCAACCCTGCCATGTGGCTCTGTTGGAATAAAGGTTAACAAAGACGTAGATGAGCTCTTTATTGGCCTGACTCAGCTTTCACATCCGGTCAATGCCAATTGTACTCTTCCCCCAGTATAGCACTGGCCTCAGAAACTGGAACCACGAGTCCATGCAAGCAATAAGGCAAAACCAGGACTGGGGAGGGAAATGTTCTTCCAGACCTTCAGTCAGTGCAGGCATGGTGTGGCCTAGATGAAGGGCTCAATGGACCTTGGTCTGACCCAGCGTGGCAAGGCTTATGTTTTAAAGCGTCTACCGAGGGTTGCTAGCTTCTGGCAAGCCCAGTGATGTATGGGGTCCTGGAAAGCCTGTGTCTGTGTATCTGCTTGTGTCTGTGTGTCCTTGTGTCTATGTGTGTCTGTATGTGTCTGTGCGTGTCTATGTGTCTGTGTGTGTTTGTGTCCTTGTGTCTGTGTGTGTCTGTGTGTCCTTGTGTCTGCTTGTGTCTGTGTCTGTATGTGTCTCTGCGTGTCTATGTGTCTGCGTGTGTGTGTGTGTCCTTGTGTCTGCGTGTGTGTGTCCGTGTCTGCGTATCTGTGTCTACATGTCTGTGTGTCCTTGTGTCTGTATGTGTGTGTGTCTGCTTGTGTCTGTGTGTCCTTGTCTGTGTGTGTGTGTGTCTGTGCGTGTCTGTGTGTGTCCTTGTGTCTGTGTCTGCGTGTTTGCGTGTGTCTGCGTGTATGTGTCTGTGTGTGTCCTTGTGTCTGCTTGTGTCTGTGTGTGTGTCTTTATGTGTCTGTGCATGTCTGTGTCTGCGTGTGTGTGTCCTTGTGTCTGTGCGTGTGTCTGTGTCTGCGTGTCTGTGTCTACATGTCTGTGTGTCCTTGTGTCTGCATGTATGTGTGTCTGCTTGTGTCTGTGTGTCCTTGTCTGTGTGTGTGTGCCTGTGCGTGTCTGTGTCTGCATGTGTGTGTGTCCTTGTGTCTGTGTGTGTGTCTGTATGTATCTCTATGTGTCTGCGTGTATGTGTGTGTGTCTGCGTGTGTGTGTGTCTGTATGTATCTCTGTGTGTGTGTGTGTGTCTGCGTGTGTGTGTCTGTATGTATCTCTGTGTGTCCTTGTGTCTGTGTGTGTGTGTGTGTCTGCGTGTCCTTGTGTCTGCGTGTGTGTGTCTGTGTGTGTGTCTGCGTGTGTGCGTGTGTCTGCATGTGTGTGTGTGTCTATGTGTCTGCGTGTGCGTGCGTCTGCGTGTCCTTGTGTCTGTGTCTGTGTGTGTGTGTGTCTGTGTGTGTGTGTGTGTGTGTGTCTATGTGTCTGCATGTGTGTGTGTGTCTATGTGTCTGTGTGTGTGTGTGTCTGCGTGTGTGTGTGTCTGCGTGTCCTTGTGTCTGTGTGTGTGTGTTTGTGTGTGTTCTGGGTATACAGTGTCTAACTAAGACAGGCTGTAGGCAGTGACTGACCCCTGTCCCACTTGTGTGCCTCTCATCCTCCTCACCCCTCCTTCTTTTTCCTGGCTATCCCACTTCTCTTTCTGGTTTGCATCTTTACCTCCTTCCCTCTCCCTCTCCCTCTCTCTTCTCCACCTCCAGTCTGTCTGCCTCTGTGCAAGCCTCTCTTCCTCTCTCGCTCTCTGTTTCCCTCTTTCCAAGTGGGATTGTGATGTACTTGGAAGAAAACAGGAAGCAGATGGCGAGTTTGATTAGAAAGAGTTTTATGAGTCTGTGTGTGGAGAGAAGCAGGAAGTCCAAAAAAAATATTTGGCAGAAGGAACCCCCTGCAGCTGACCCGCTTTCAGTCCCAGGGTGAGCCAATCCCTGCCCGTACCCTCAACCCCCAGCCTGCCCTTTATGCCCGGAGAGGAGGCTGGATCTGGCATCTGCCCATCTGCATCCTCATTCTGACCCCCCCCCCCCAGACATGCCAGGATAAGGGCAGAGGGGAGGGGATGGCAAGGTGATTGAAAGAGGGGGAGGGGGATTTCTTTTGCATTTAGATTTTGGAGCTCATGAGCTGCAATCACACAGAAGCAAAGGAGCGCTGAACATGTGTGGCAGCGTGGAAGGACCTAGATATGTGATGCATAAGAACATAAGAAATTGCCATGCTGGGTCGGACCAAGGGTCCATCAAGCCCAGCATCCTGTTTCCAACAGAGGCCAATCCAAGCCACAAGAACCTGGCAAGGACCCAAACACTAAGAAGAGCCCATGCTACTGATGCCAGTAATAGCAGAGGCCATTCCCTAAGTCAGCTTCATTAATAGCCATTAATGGACTTCTCCTCCAAGAACTTATCCAAACCTTTTTTGAACCCAGCTACACTAAATGCACTAACCACATCCTCTGGCAACAAATTCCAGAGTTTAATTGTGCGTTGAGTGAAAAATAATCTTCTCCGATTAGTCTTAAATGTGCTACTTGCTAACTTCACGGTAGGATGGGTGTGCATCAGGTGAGATCCCTAAGTATTCTGAAGGGGAGGGAGTCGGGCGCATATGCCTGAGCGTGGGAGTGCTCCATGTGCTGGATGCGGTCAAGGACTCTCCATCTCTGGTCTCCCTCCCCAGGGGTCTCCATCTCGGGTCTCCCTCCCCGGGTTCTCCAGGGACAGTGGGGTGAAGATGTCGAGCTGTAACTGACAGTCAGGCAGCAGTTCCCTTCACCCCACAAAAACAAATAACAGCACCGCAAGAGACGTCGGTCAATACTGCTCATAAAATCCTGCCAGGCGATCAGACGAGCCCAAGCAAGGCAATGGCTGACCTGGTAATTTGGTTTACCAAAATTCAGTCCATCAGCTGGGTGTTTGCAGGCGGCTGGTTTCCAGGAGGGGGGAGGGGGGGGGAGAAGGGCCCTGTTTTGTAAAATTGTCAACTTCTTGCCCCCAGCCCGTGTACTATGGAAAGAGCAGGATCCTCTCTTGCACGGTGCCACCTCTGCTCATCAGTGCAACACCACCAGCCCGCGAACAGGTTTTCGGGGAAGGGGTGTGGGAACGGCGAATCGAGGATTCTACCAGCTAATTTTAACTCGGCTGTAAAAATAAACTCCAAACTCGGGGCATAGCAGTGGAGAGCAGAGCCCTAAGCCGAGTGCAGGCCTTGCTGTCAGAAATGATCCCTCAGGAAACCCGGTGCTACCTTTCTCCTGAGATAGCCTTGCAAGTGGATTATTAAGTATCATAAGGATTGCTTGGGGGGGGGGGGGGGGTTTGTTCCAGAAAAGCTAAAAACTTTCATTGACTCTAAGAAACTGCTGATGCCGATTGGCTTGTCTAATGTACCGTCAATTTAATTGTTAGCTAAATGATGTGGGATTAATTTCATGTTACGCTGTTTCCTTAACTGGTTTCCTTATTGTCCTCCTCTTATTTCATTCTCCTCCCCCCCCCCCCTGAACTTCAATCTGTGGGCTGCTGAATGTGTTCTTATTTCCTTCCTTTGGTTTTTTTTTGAGTGATTTGATTTGCTAATAGAAGATTGAAACGCTGGACGGGTGACTCGGTGGCACTGCCATACGGAAGGATCCGGGTTCCGGTTTCTGGCTCAGGCCAGCCGGGGCTGAGGATGCTGTGGAGGTAGCGTTCAGAGCCCCCACGGGAGGGGGGGACGACTCCCAGTCGACGCTCAATGGGTGGCGCCTGGTGGCTCGATTTGGAGCTCGTGCTCGCAGGGTTCTGACAGGACTCCCTGTGCATGCCCCCCCCCCCCCCCACCGGCCCAGGACACCATTGCAATGACTGGATTCAAGTCTGAAGGGGGTTGCAAAGTGGGCAGAATGTAGGCAGATAAGTTAGGGGCGTTCCGGGGGCGTAACTAGGAGGAGATGAGTTAGCCGGATAAGTTATCCAGCTAACGCTGGTCAGCCCGTAGACTTGTCTCGAAGTTAGACAGATAAAACTTATCCAGCTAACTTAAAGATAGCCGGGTAAATGCAGTGGGGCGGCCCGTGCCACTGAATGTATACGCTTATATATAAGTTTATCCAGCTAAGTAGCCGAGCCACACAACGGCTGAACATGGACCTCGAAACATCCATGCTGAGGCATCTAAACTCGTGATGTGCAATACTGAGGCAGCCTCAGCTGCTGCACGGCTCTGCAGCTCCAGTCCTGCTGCGGGATGGTAGACACCAGCGGATTTCCAAGAGGATGTACCGTTCTGTCCAGACGGAGCAGGGCTGCCTCGTTGGAAGTCAGATCCCCTTTTCTTTCAGATACAAATACAGTACCAAGGAAGCCTCCCTTACCAGGACTATTTTTTTTTTTGAGTAATTGTATGTGCTCTGCATGCCTGTGCCACGCCTCCATTTCTCTTGGGGCGGAAATAGTCCGTCAATGAATACATTTCTTCATTTGGTTCTAGGAGGAAATGAAGGGCCTTCTTCAGCTCACCTGGTACCCAGTTCAGACCTTGCAGGGGGGAGCTGCTGTATCCGCACCAGGTCGGCGTTCTACACTGAGGCATCTGCGTTCAGAGCTTCATGCTGTCTGAGAAATCACCGGGCACGTTCTGCTGAGTGATTCTGCTGCCTATTTAACGAGGGTGGCTGATGAGATGACCGCAGGGGAGGGACCTGTGATGTTCTGGGGAATACGGGACTAATTCTGACATGGAGCTCCATGGAGGAGGACGTCTGCAGAATGGGCAGGCCTTCCTCTGACCCGCACCCAAATTCAGATTTGTGGACTATTAAAGTTAGCCGGGTCAGGCCTGCATTGTATTTGACCAGATAAGTTTTAGCTGTTATCTTTTATTGAACTTATTTAATGTATTATTCCTTAATATGTAAACTGTAAACCGCTGTGAAGGCTATTGCCAATATGGCGGTATAGGAAAATTAATAAACTGTAAACTATATAAACTATAAGTTGCAATCCCTGTAAAGAATGCCTTCTTGACCGTTCCCCCCGCCAACCTCTGATTTATGGAGAGCCTTTTCCAGTGTCACGCCAAGGGATAAAACCCGTGGCAAATCAGGTCCTGAATTTCCAGGGAGGAGCTTGCTCTAGGAATACTTAGCACAGGAGGACGTAGAGTTAGGAGGCTTCTGGGTTCCAACACTGACTTTGGCCGCTGACCAGGAGTGCAGGAGAAAGTTGTTTTCCCCTGGATTCTGAGTAGAAGCAGATGTTGAAAAGATTAGTCTGCTGAAGGGACAAAAGATGGGCTTTGGTCCCAGTGGGTCCTGGTGCAGTTGTGTTGAAGGCATCAGAGTGGAGATGTTCAAGAGGCCATCTCGATGTGCTGTCAGTGTGATTCCTTCAAGTTTAGCGCCAGATTTTGCCAGACACTTGAGCAGTTTCTTTCTCTTGGACAACTCTGCCTGCTCTCTAATCTCTTAGTTTTCTATTCTTTTTTCTTTCTTTCTGGTGAGCAGTCTACGTACCCTGCTATAGCCCTATAGCAAGAAGACATCGCGGCAGCAAACCGTCCATCAGGTCGCCATGGTGTGGTAGGATGCTCTGGAAGTTGGGGTGCTTTGCTGACTTTGGTTGGCCATCATGAGACTCCTCCAGTTTGCAGTTGGGTCTGACCACAGGTCGTTCTCCAACAAGAGTTTGGCAGACAAACCATGACTACCAGTATCACTTGATGAAGCCCGTGGAGCCTGCTTCCACGCCATACAACGTCTGGATTTTCTCCCCTCTCCTGACTCTTGCTTTCCCAGTATCCCACAATGCAAATGGGCAAACGTCTTCCTCTAGAGACTGGGTAGCTTTGCTGTGGATGGTCCACATTTTGTGGAAGTTCTTAAGTTCTAGCCATGAGAGTAAGAGTTAAAGTTGCGAGGTCTCTGAGACTCACCCCTTCCAGTCTAACTTTTTTCCTGTTTTATTTGACTTTCATCTGACTCATTCCATGTCCTCAGCAGTGGGCAAAATTGTCGGGTTTTTTTCTTTTTTGCAGGTACATGGGTGGCTTCTTAATGGAATTGGCTTGCAATCAATTCTGCTTTCTCTCCCAACTGACGGATGACCGCAGCTCCACAATGACCCCCCACGAGCCTCTATCAGAAAATCAGACTGGAGCCGCTTGGCATGATCAGTTGGGCCACCTTACTTCTCATCCTCCAAAGTCCATTTGCTTTCTCTGGGCAGGACTCTGCAGCCACGATATTTAGTGTGATTTTGAACAGCTCTCTATCCGAGTGGTGGTTCTTCTACACCACTTTTGCCCTTGTTAATGAAGCCGTCTTTGGATGTGTCTCTTCCCGAGAATTTCCTGCCAGTCTCAAACCTCCTTCACTTAGGAAGGTCATGAAACGTGCTGTCCTGGTTCCGCCCGAGTCCTTTTGTGCAGGAGACTCATGTTCTCGATTCCCCGTCAGTCTGGATTCAGAGTGGGTCATGGAACCGAATCCTCGTTGGCTGGCCTGAGGGTGGATGACTAAAACGCCTTACGGTGCGACTTTGCTGGGTCAGTGCCCCGCGTGTGATCTGGTGGGACCATTTTTGGCTCTTGCAGAGATTAGCCGATTTGGGTATCTCCAGCTCTGTGCGTGGGCAGTTCACCTCGCATTTGTCTGATCGTTATTAGCAGGGGGGACTTTCGCTCTGCCAGATTTTCATCGTCTTGTGGGGGTCCCTCGGGGCTCCTTGTTTTCTCTGGTATTATTTAAAAACTTCTTGAGACCTTACAAATTATTTGACAGTTTAACATCAGTTTTCACTTTAATTGCTGACGGAGTTCAGCTTTATATACCTCATTGGGATCTGACACGGGAAGGTCTGTTGATTAATGTAAATAGCTGCAATACAGGAGTGGTCATTTCAAAATGGGACATGCCTTAATCCTCTAAAGTCAGAGGTGACGTTGGTCAGTCTTAATAGTGATCAACCATGCAGTTATCAGTTTAAATTAGCAGATACATTTCTTCCGTTAAAATGAGTGTAATTCTCCATGAGAATTAAGGTTTAGAATAATGACTGCAGCTTTTTCAGCTACAAAATATTTAGAAAATCAAATCTTGGTTCGAGACTGCAGCCGTGAGACTGTTGTTTCATAAGCATGTGAAAACTTGGAGCTGTTCTTTTTTTTTTTTTGCAAGCCTTATAGAGATTTCAGGTTTGGTGGTTGAGGCTGGTTGCAGATTAGCATGAGCAGCTGACGCTCTTGAATGGCGTTGTTGTTACTGAATTATGTACATTGTTCCTGTATTCCTAATGTGACGGGGTGTTTTCATCTCTTTTATGTGATGGGGCGTTGGTTAACTTCAGCTGTATAATTGGGATATTTTATTTTTAGCTACAGATTTTGAGAGGTATTAGGTTTTATGCTTTGTAGTTGGGATGTTGGCTGATAGTTGGAGTGGGAATAATATTGCGTGCGTAATGTACTGTACATAGGTTTCATTACCCATCGTTGGGATGGCTTGTGAATAGTGTGGGTGTATTTCCTGTGTTGAGGAGATATTTTATGCTATGCTGTTACCATCTGTACATTTCAGTTATGGGTTGCTGGGCTGGAGCTCTAGTTTCTGTGGGGTTTTTGTTATAGGGGTTTCGAACGGTAAGGTGGGTTATAATGTATGACAGTTGTGGTGGTTTGATATTCATTTTCTTATTTTTATATGCACTTTTAATACAGTGCCCATGCGTCGCTTACGGCTTCCGAATGAAAGAGTGCAATGAATATTTTAAATAAATAATTGCACAACTGCGTGCGATCCATAAGGACTGCAGGTACCTTTCCTGCACAGACTTTACCCCGAATTTTGAAAGCAAACTTTGCTTAGAGAATTCGTGGCCAGTCGGACCTGGGACGCGCACAGAATAACTCTCAGAAAGTTGCACCCGCTCTGCGGAGAGGGGAACTTGTGTGGATGTACGTTCCAAGTCCGACCACCATCCCCTCTTCCCCCGGATCATCTCTCCCCCATTTGCATCAGGCAACACACAAGAACTGCCCCAGAACTGCTTTCTAGCAGCCATTTACACACATTAAGCAGGGTTTTATGGGCCTAAAACTCTGGGCTTTGAAAACTCTGCCCAACATTGTCTGGCACCGATGGATTCATCTTGCCCTGGAACGATCGGGTTGGGCTGAATCCTGCCCGCTCAGTAAGAGGTAAAGGCTGAAAGGCGTCGTCCTCTGTACCCTGTGCCCTGGATTGTGGTGGGTTCGGGTGGGAAGAGAGTTGGACTTAGGTCAGTAAGTGGGCAGGGAAAGAAAATGGAGGGCCATTCTCTTCCGGGAGGTCACCGGTTCCCTCCCCGGCCAGAAGTGATCACGAGCTGCCTCGGCCCGGGCGGGAATCGGGCCTCTCCGGAACGAGCCCCAGACACACGTTGACGGGGCGACGCGGGGAAGCTTGCACTGCCGCTATCCGCGCTGTTACCTGCTCTGTGGATAACAGGGCCAGGGGATTGGGGGGGAGTAACAGCTTTCACCGGCAATGAACAGGGAATGTAATGATGTAAAGCAAGCCTACCCTTCACAGTAATGCATTAAATGAAATGGACTGCACAAGGCTCTTCCCAGCCTGTCCACCAGCTTTAATATTTACATAACGGTTGTGTATGTGTCCCTTGGGGCTGCTTTGAATGCAGATCTCAGAGGAGAAAGCTTCTGAGTTGTTTTTGATGTCTTTGGTTAAGTCCTGTCTGACTATTAATTGTGTTTGAGTTTCAGCCGCTCTTACCCTGCAGCCTGGGTTATTACTTACACAAGCAGCTGGAGTGTGTCTCTGTGTCCTGGCACAGCTGGAGGGTGGGAGGGAGGGAGAGAGAATTCCTGACACTCGGCGTTACAGCGACTTGAGTCAGGACGGAAGCCAGGGAGCTTTCTGGGGTGAGGGAGATTTACCCCCCCCCCCGAGCTTGGGAAAGTCAGTCACAGGTAAGAAACTTGGCGTGGCTCTCTTGGGGGAGGGGGAGCTCTTGGCTAGGGTGCCAGGCCTGAAATATCACTTTACCGGTGCGGCGGTGGCCAGAGCCTGTGTGTCTCCTAGAGCTTGGGTGTGCGCGCCCGCACAGAGGATTATCCCCGGCACCCTCTGCTTGGTTCTGTTCAGCTCCCTCTGCTTGGTTCTGTTCAGCGCCTGCACTTTTCCAGGATACGGGAAGTTGCCCGTCGGTAAGGGCATAAGGGAGCAGGGGGAGTGCGAGGTGCTGGTTTGCGGCACAGCTTCATGGTAACTCTCTCTCTTCCGGGCGACCTTGTGCTTCCCTACATCTGTCTCTGCGTGGCGAACCTGGACGTCACCGGTCTCCACTTCAGCAAGTCCCTGGTCCGTTAGTGAAGCCAGCCCCGGCCTTCAGCTTAAGAGACTGCATCCCACCTCCACCTTGGCTCCGGTGTCTCTCCAGTGCCTGAAACACGCGGCTATCAGTCCCCTCCCCCCCCCCAATTGCTGCGCCAAACTTTAAAATATCGGCCTCGGACGTGCCGCTGGCCGTAGCTGCATCCTTTGGTGCTTGGAGCAGAGCGTCCTGGAAATTTGTGATAAATATTTTATTTTTAGTGCGTCGTCAGGCCTAGTCCGGGATGCTGAGGTCCCACTTGATGTCTCACCCTCTGCAGGTGCGGTTTACCAGCCGGCTCCATGTCAGCCGGATGGGCAGTGCCAGTCCTGGGTTTATCCTGGTGAAGCCCCAGTCCTGGTGAAGACTAAAACTGTGAAAGATTTCAAAGGGGCATGGGATAAACGCTGTGGAACCCTAAAAGGCTAGAGGATGGGAATAAAAAAAAAAAAAAAAAAGCTTGGGGGTAACCTGCATGGAGCGGCAGTTACTACCTTGGGAAGCTTGCTGGGCAGACGGGATGGACCGTTTTGGTCTTTTTTTCTGCCGTCATTACTGTGTTGCTGTGCTATGTATATCCTCCCTGCATCCATCGGACTGCTCATTTCAGTTTTTCCAAGAAAAGTGAGATTTACACTGTCCGGGAGCAGTGTGGCCCAGCGTGACCACCTCCTGGCTGTGATGCAATGATAGCATGAACTAGCAGCGGGGTCCGTCTGGCAGGCTGCACGTTCTGTTCCCAGAGTGCCATAACCGCACCCCTCTAGCTTGGATTGCTGGCACGGGCTCCTCCTTGGCACAGGGATTTCTGCCTTGGTGCCTTTCAAAATTTGGCTCCCTTGGCAACTATATGTTTTCTGTGCCTGGATCCGGGCCTGCACGTAGCCGGGTCTGTCTGGCAAGCCCTGCAGGGGGACCTAGGAGGCTGCCGGTTTGGGCCTCAGCCCTGCTGGAATTGGGAACGACTGAGATTCCTGCAAAGTTTTGTGGTTAGGCATGGCGAGGGAAGGGTATTGAGCGGGGAACCAGGTGGAGGAACTTGTATCCGCCCACAGTGGTCGAGTCCGGGATAAGGAGAGATCTCTTACAAGCGGTCACGCTCTATGGCTGACAGCTGTGAGATGTCTGTAGCAGCGTGGAAAGGAGTAACTGGACAGACTGGACAGGTCAGTTTGACCTTTCCTGTCCTCATTTACTATGACCGCTGTCTTAGAAAGGGAGAACTGGCTACCCTGGATCTTCTCGGGGAGTGGCCGAGGGGGTGAACCTAGTGGGGTGATCAGGGAGCCTTGAGGGAATGATGCAGTCGCTCCTGGAAGACAGAAACTAGCCCCCCAAATACAGAGGAAATCTGCCCAAAAACATTTTTTTTTCTTCCCCGCTTTTCTTAGAATTTTCTTGAGAAGCTGAAAATCTCAGAGCACATCCCGGGCTAGGAAGGTTGGATCATGAAAACCTCAAGAGCTCAAGGAAGGGGTTTTGTAGCTGCCTCATTGGTGCGCTGGAATTTAGCAGAAGCACAGATCCCAGGATGCTCTAATATGGCCCAGGGACCCCATGGCAGCCAGGGCTCACTCTGTGCTGGAGAATTCAGGTGGCGCCAGTGTGGCTCTGGCATGAGTCCTGATGCCAGCCTCTTAATTTCCTCCAGAGAGATTTTCAGAGAGCAGTTGAATGCCTCCCTCGGCTTTCAGCCACAGCCCTCGTTCCTCACGGCTTGGCATTTTTAATCTGACAGACCCAGCTGGTGTTGTCACTGGAGTTTTGTGCAAACACTAGGGGCCAATAAAATAAATTGTGTTTGAGGGTTACAATCCATTCTACGTGCTAACGCATCTCCACCGGCTCATTCCCTGGCCTAATTGCCCACGTTCCCATCTTGCATTGGAGAAAAGGACGGCCACTCCACCTCTGCCAGAATTGGCGCCGTGCAGTCAGCCGGGGCCCATTGGTCCTGGCTCACTCCTGACTGGGGTAATCACAGCCTGCCCTTGCAGAGAGAGGCACAAGCGATGCCGGTTCCTTCCCCTCTGGAGGGGACGCTTAGAGGCAGAGCCAACAGGGATGAGGAGGAGTCCACGCTGGCATCATTAGGATATTCCTGAGTGGTCTTCCATAAACAGCTCTGAGCTGGCTTCGTTTTAACCCTTGTACTGATCTTCCTCGGTAAAGCAGGAACTTGGGGTGGGCTTGGCCCGATGGCTGCGGCAGCGCCGCGTCCTGCCGCGAAGAAGATCACAATCCCTGAGGTGGGGAGAGGGAAGGAGCTATGGCAAGGTCCCCAGCCATCGCTCAAAGGTGACCCCCCCCCCCCATTGACTGGGTTTCAGAGGGAAGCGCAGCCTCTAGCACCCAACCAGGGACCATCCCTGCCGTGGCTGAGCTAGGGAAGGTCGGAGAAATGGGTGGAAATTCCCGAGGAAGTTGCAAATGAAGGCTCAGGGGACCAGATCCCAGCCCTGTTTTTCCGATCTAGCTGGAAGTGAAAAGAAGCAGGAGGAAACAGAGGGATTTCTTTCTCAAAAGGACGGATACAGAACCCTTCCATGTTGCCATTTGCATTGGGTTGGACCCAGGTTTCAGTAGAGAGTCCGAGCTTGTCAAGCAGATTTAATGTTCTTTGAGGCTGGAGTGGGCGCTCGTTAGCGTGGCAGTACATAGAGTTCACTCTGAAGAAACCTAGTGGAGGGGCCCAAGCCTGTCCTGATATTACGGAGGGCTTAGGAGGCGAGGTTTGCCTTTTCTGCGGATGCCGCTAAGCTCTGCAGCAGGATGGGACAGGGAGAGAGAGCAGACGCACTGAGACGTGGTCGGCAGCTGAGGTCCAGGACTGCAAAAGGCAGAGTTAGGCGCTTAGGGCTGAGAAATGAGTGAGCAGTACAGGATAGGAGGACGTCCACAAAGCAGGAAAGGCGCGATTATATCCAGTGCTGTCAAAAGGAAGAGAGTGCAACAAGGCGATGGCCAAAGCAGGCGGGGGATGCTAGAGTGCATGGGAGGGAGGTAGAAGGGGATGGGCCAGAGGGTAAAAGGGTGGATGACGAGGGGTTGCAAGGGCTGCTCCGGGAGGACAGGGCAGTGGCAGGGCTCTTTGCTATGGTCTTTACTGAGGAGGATGCTGGGCACCTGCTCACAACCGGTAAGGACATTTGAAGGTGATGAGTCGGAGGAGCTGAATCAAATTGCTGTGAAACTGGAGGGCGTAAGAGAGCAGAACCCCTGAGCTCTTTATTTCAGGGTATGTTTGAGAGTTATTACTTATTATTACATATTCATTACCCTCTGATTTCTGGTTGCTCATCATGTGACAGTGAGAATGCAGGAAATCTAATTTTTTTGCTAAATTGAGCAGTCGAAAAAAATGTCTAGGTTGGGATTAGCCAAGTTGAGAAATGTACAGAGGAAAGAGGATGGTAATTTAGAGTCTTCCAGTATTGCTGTGATTTTAGTTTCGTTCCCTTAGCCAGCTTCCCGGCTGTATTTTTTTTTTGTACAGTTTTCTTCTTCATTCCCCTGCAGGCCTGCCCTCCCCACTGATATTTCAGTTTCCTAACCACGGTCTTTAGAAACTCCCAACCTTTCTGAACCATGAATGTAAGATTCACTTTGATTTTATCATCCTGTTTAAAGTACGAGAGGTACTTAAACGACGCACAAATGGAGAGTAACAAGGGGTGAAGCCTTGATGACTGAGGCTAGGGATGACAAATTTCAGATTTGTGCTAATTCAACCCTTAGAGCACCCCTGGCCAGCCCCTCTCTCTCTCTCTCTCTCTCTCTCTCCCGCTCCCCACCCCACTCCTCCTGCCCGTCCCTTTTCATATTCCGCCTTTTTCCAGGAGCGGTCTCCAAGCGGATTGCAGTCACCTTTACTAGACCAGCAAATCTGTTAGCTGAGGTGTGGTGAGCAGTCGTACTGGCATGCATGTCCAGGCAGAGTGAAACACAATTCGTTATGAGTGGACTGGCTGGGGGAAGCTCTTTGCTTTTTCCCGGAAAGTGAGCTGGCAGGGTCCAGCGTGAGCAGGTAGCGCTGCCTCCTTCAGTCTCGTGCGGGCCGCTTCCACGCACGTCGGTGGGGGAGGATGGAAGGGCCTTCTGGGGAGGATCAGAGTTCTCTAGTGGGGGGCGTGGTGGGGGGGGGGGAGGGCAAGGAGAAGGGAGAGTGAGAGAGAGACCGAGGCCTGCTTGGTTCCAGGGTTCTGAATATTTTCCTGGTTTCTTCTGGGAGCCAGTACAGTTTGTGAGACATTCAAATCCCTGGGAAGGTATTAATAACGCACCAAGGGCCAACCCTTTGGCAAACGGAAGGGGAGCTCTAGAATAAGGGGCCGTGACACGAGGCTCCAAGTGGGTAGGCTGGCGATCAGTGGATGCATGGCACGCCCTCCTAGAGCCAGTGGTGGAGGGCGTTCAAGAGAGCATGGGACAGTCACCAGAAAAGTGGAGAGCAGCTGGGTCCGTGCGGTACAACCACAACGCATGGTTTCCAGCAGAAGCACTGGAACTCATATATATATATATATAGCCGGGTCTGTCGGGCAAGCTGCGCTGGCAGAATGAAACGAAACGCAGGCATTAGAAGACTTCGTGCAAATGCAGCCGGGCCTCTTGGCAGCTACCTGCTCCTCGTGTTGAGCAGGTCCATGTGGTGGTGGCAGTGCCGTTCGGAAAGGCCCACAGGGGACCTGGCCATGCTGCTTTCGATAAGGTTGGCCTGGACTATTCTGAGACTTGCAACTGGTTCCCGGGAGGGGAGGGAAGATGGTGCATGATCAGCCGTCTGGGGAGGGTGGATAAGGAGCGATATCCCATGGGGGACTCGTACCGTGGCTGGCAGCCGGGCTAGATCCTTAGCAGCGTGGACAGGAGTGAAACTGGACAGGTTGGATGGGAACATTAGTCTGCCGTGCTGCTCTATTACTATGAGCCACGGACTTAAGAGAGCTTTCTGGGGGGGGGGGGGGGGGGGGGGGGGGGGGGGGTTCGGGTTTTTCTTTAAAATTCCAATCAGCGAAAGGGTTTCCAGTCACGCACGGCAAGATTTTGGAAACAAGGGAGGCAAAAAAAAAAAAAGATGCTTATTTACATTACAAACCTCTCTCATTCTCAATGATCTCTGGAAGAAAATCATTTACAAATCCTGACGAGCAGTCAAAAACATTATCTCGGATTCATAACGAGCGAGGCTTCCTGAATGATATTAGAATAAATTAGATGGGGGTTTATATATAGCAAATTGTGGTTTCTTTTTTTTTTTTTCTGCAGTCGGCCTTGGCTTCATTCTTACGGATAAATTAACTTTTATTTCCTTTTTTTTTTTTCTTTCTTGTTGCTTTTGTCGTTAAGTAAACCAAAAGGCTGGGAGGGGGAGGAGATTGATGAAGGGGAAAAACCGCGCTCGTCAGCTTTTAAAGCCGAATGGATAAACTGGAAGCGTGATTATTACTGTAGGTGGGAATTTATAGCGTTGGGAGCTGGGGGAAAAGGCTCGACGTTTTCAAAGGGGGAGGGGGGGGGGGCAGCCCAGCGCCAGGCTCACCCGGATGCCGGCATGGGTCACTGGGAAGAAGGGATCCCGTGGCGATCCGACCAGAAACCTCCCTGCCGGCAGAGGGATGATTTAATTAGCCATCCCCTTCCCCCCCCTCCGCCGGCCAAACGCCGACACTGGGACATAGTTTTTCAGATTTGAATGTAATTATTTGCGAGGAGCTTGATGGACCGTGGAAGACACCCCCCCCCCCCCCCCCGACAGCGCCACTACTGATGGACACACGACCGGGGGCCACAGGACCTGCAGAAGTACAAGAAAGAGAGGCCCAGAGACCCCGGAGGGGGGAAAAAAAAGGCCCGTGAAAGAGCTCCGACAGGCACGGCATAAAGGGGGACCGGGCTCCTGTCCTCGGGCACTGCCACCCCCAGGATAACGGGACTGCGGCAGCTCCCGAAATCAGAGCCAGCGCGGCGGGGCCCCCCTGGACAGGAGGCTGTTGGCGCACTGCCTGCCTGTATTTCTCCTGGTGCAGTGGCCTTAGCCGGTGGCTGCACCCGAGGCTCCTCTCTGCTTATCCCCGGCTTTCTTGAATTCTGTTACAGTTTTGGGTCGGGTCGGGTCCTCCCCCCTTCACCGGGAGGCGGTTCCGTGCATCAAACCTCCACCCACCCACCCTTTATCGTGAAGAAATATTTCCGGGTCTCGCTCCCCAGTCTTTTCGCTGCCGTGATGCCCCAGGGTGACAGGCCCTCCTGCCTCACCTCCGTGCCGGCGGCCTGTCCTGCTGGGCTCCAGAGGGGCTGAAGCCAGTTTCCGGGAGATGGGGATGCGTCAGAAGTAAGAGGGGCTTCAGGGGATCCCCCAGACTGTGACTGCAGGGAACTGGAAAGGACTGAGCTGGGCTTAACCAGGTTCCTGTAAGCACCGGCGGCTTGCCGCCCTCTGAATAGGGTGCCTGGGACCCAGGGACCTCTGGCCTGACCGAGTGTAGTAGTTTAAATTAATCCCGCGAGGTAGCCAGGCCCTTATTCAACGGGGTTTATTACCCGCGCAGGCTTGGGAAAGCCGCTGCCTATCCTGGTGGTGAGCAAGAGGGTTTGCAATCCTGACGGGGACTTGTGACCTGGACTGGGCCCCCGTCAGAGGCAGGATGCTGGGCTCCAGGGGTCTGACCCATTATGTCATTCCTTTCTTACAACAGTGATGGGGGCGAGGGGGGAAGGGGTTTCGTTAATAAGACGCTTAATGTTCCAAGGAAGCTTTTTTTTTTTTCTTTTTCTTCAACCGGCCCATGGCATGTGATGGCAGGTTTTGCTCATCCTTTTTTTTTTTTTTTTTCATGGCCGAAAGTGAAGTCAGGTTCCTCCTCCGTATGGATCGCTTGGCGGGAGCCGGAGGCGAGCATGATGAACCAGTGTAGAAAGTTAACGAGGGCAATCAGAACCGTAGCGCCCTTGGATCTGTTCCGGGGGGCAAGCTGAGGTCACGGGCCAAGGCCCTCGGTGGCTGATTAAGGGAGAAGTGCCCTGGCCGGCGGCCGCCGCCGTGTCCTGGCTGTGGACATTGAGTGACATGTCAGCTCCAGAGCAAGAACCCCAGGAGGGGGAGGAGGTCTCTTAATCCTGTCACCCTGCAACACAATTAATGCAGGAAGGAAAAGGCTGCAGGAACTCCTGGCCCTGCTATCCTTCTCCCGCACTCGGAGAAATGAAAGATTAAAAACCGGCACTGGATCAGCCGGCCGGCAGCGCCACATTTGCGTTGACTTCTGGTTAATTCCCACTGCTCGGCCCCCTCCCAGGAGTGGGGAAGGTTTCGTGGAAACTGAGCCCTCTCTTCTCTACTGAGGGTTAGGGGCGGACACAGCCTGAACCTGCTTCCACCCTGTTGCATGCAGGGGCCTGTAGTTTCGTTCTTTTTCTACGGGTCCAGGCTCGGGCTGTCCCTGATGATCTGGAGCTTGCCAGCAGCCCTGAATCTTTACCCGATTGGCGACAAGTGTTGTGTTTTTGGCCCGTCTTGCATTGTCTCGCGCGCGCACGCAGGACCGATCGGGCTGCCAGCGGATTTCCCATTCGATGGTGGCTGTTGAGTCACGATTCTAACTCACTCGTGTCCTAAGTTTTCCAGATGTGAATAGATTTCCCCTTTCTATTTCTCCTGACTCAGAAGACATATCCTCAGCTATTTGGCTGCCAGTGGGGATGGGGGGTGCTTTTTTTTTTTCTTGCTCCTTCTCTTCCTGCGTAGATGCTGAGGACCTGACAAGAGACACTGGCAGCTGCTGGATTAGGAATGTCCAAGGATCTTCAGTGGCAGACTGTATATTAACGCCCACCAGTACATCCTTCCTGTACAAGGATCTGTGTGCGTAGAAAGATCATTTAATATTTTTCTGCCTCTCCTACTCTATAGTACAGGTCTGTCGTAAAAACCTAGAAAGTGGCAGTAGATAAGGCCCTTCCGGATTCATTGTCTCTGCTTCTTTCTCCTAACCCTACTGAGATAACTCCCGGGCCCCGCTACCCTGGCTTCTCCGCTTCTCTTCTTGCCAAGGTCTTAACCCCCCTCGCTGCCCCACCTCTGAGGAGCCTCGGGACCTTTTTCCTGAATTCTGAATCCGTTTTTGCCTTTGCTGCCTCCGCTAGGAAGTTGGCTCCCATGCCAACCCCCTCCGCCCACCCCAGCTGTTCTCCTTTGTCACCCTTTCATCTCTGATATCCGCCCAATTGTCAGCGCTGCCTTTTGCTTTTCCCTCTCTCTTGACTCCGCCACCCAGAATGCGGGTCGGCTGTGCATTGTGCTGTGGCGAGCACTGACTTTCATTGATTGACATGGATTGTACTGCACTGCACGATGAGACGTTAGGCAGCCGGCATTTCTTTCCCGGGCTGTGTGGACTCTACAGAAACCATCGACTTTAATGAGTTTCATTGTGTACATCTAGCTGTGTGTGTGTGTGTATGCATGTGCGTTTGAGAGGGAGGTGAGTTAGGGAAATGGTTCTGGCCTGCAGGTCCGTCCCCCCCCCCCCACCCCCTCAGAGGAGGTAATGATGCTGTTGTCGGAATGTTACTCGGTAATGATGTTTAACGATGCTCCCTTCCACCGCATTCCACATCTCGTTTACTGAGAATATATATTCGGGGCGCACTGTGTGGTTATGAGTTTTCTTGGATGGTTAATAGCATAGAAAGAAGGAGGTGTTGCTCATCCTCGTGCTACTGGAGATGAACACCACTAAGCAAATATTACTTCTCTTCTACAAAGGTGGTTTTTCCCAAGGCTGATGCGCTGGCGTCATAACATCCCGGCATCTTCTGTATTATCAAGCCGGCTTGAAGTAACACGACCGGGTAGTGGTGTATTTTGAAGATGGATATTTCAAAGGAGTTAGTAGGAAAGATGCATCTTTATGCGGATGATGCCAAGTTGTGCGATAGAGTGGACATTCTTGATGGCATAGACAAAGTGAGGAGTGGTCGAAGAACTTAAAGGTCAACTGCTTGACGTTTCCAATGAAGAAATCCAAGGGCGCAGAACACGATGGGGTGAGGGGACAGATAGTGCTGTCCACTAAGCAGGCAAGAGACCTCTGGGCGATTATATCTAATGATTTCTGGGTAGTTAAACAATGCGACAAGGCAATAGCTAGAGCAAGAAGGGATGCTTGGGCGCATAGGAAGAGGCATAACAAGAAGTAAAAGAGGAGGTGATAATGCCGCTGTACAGACCTCAAAGGTCCAATTCTGGAGCCCCTATTTCCAAACTGGTATAGACCGCCTAGCAAAGGGCCACCAAAATAGTGCAGAGTCTGCCTCCGGAGCCCTACGAGTCTTAAATATGTCTTCTGTGAAGGAGAGAGGTGGGAAGCATGATATCACAGCAACCTTTTCCCGTGGAGAGGATGTACTACAAGGAGTCATGATACGAGGCGTAAAGGGAGGGGGAGACTCAGGAGCAGATAATATTTCTTCTCAGAGAGGGAGGTGGATACATGGTGCGGCCTCCCCGGGGAGGTGGTGGAGGTAAAAACAGTAACAGAATATAAGAGAGGCCAGGAGGAGATCCCCAGTTGTGAAGGCGATCAGCCGGGCTCCAAGACGTATCGCACCCGGAGCTGGGCCGAGCCCGGATCTGCCTTCCAGTCCTCAGATTCGGTCTCGCTATGCAACATTTACAGGGACTAATATTAATCAGTGCCGAAGCCGACCTGCCGCAGGAAGACAATTTCATTACTCACACGGAACTGGGAAATCTACAGAGATTTAAATTTCATTAGCATGTCTGTGTGTGACCGATGATGAAAACCAAGATTCTTTTTTCTTTTTTTTTTTAAACATAGCAGGATGAGCAGGGATTGTAAATCTAAATGCAGAAAAAAGCCTGTCCGATGTTATTTAGTGTTTCTGTTAGCTTTTATCTACCTGTGTGTGTGCGTGTGCCTGTGTTTTAAGCTCCGATTGTGAAACAAATTGCATTCATTTTCAGGCACGGCCTCCTAAGGTCTTCCGCTGCCTGCTGTATTTTCTCCCCGCTGTCTGTCGCAGCTCTGCGGATTATTTCCTAGAGCAGTAGGGACAGATCATTAATAATCACCCCCAGGGTTTCATCGCCATCTTGGGGTGTCGCCATCCCGCCACCACCAAGAGCAGTCTGAGACTCGACTGCCACTGATGCAGAAAGCCGGGGACGTCCAGGGGCCACATCCAGGCCTTGCCTCTGGCTCCACGGGACTTCCTTTTCACTTTTACAGAATTCCAGCAGAGCCACGGGGCACTGGCTTGTGGATTAAGGAAGCCCAAAGTGCTTTACAATCAAACAAAGTCCTTTGTTCAAAATGCAGGGAGCACTTCCTGTCCTCAGCAAAGAAGCCAGGCTCACCCCAGTGCTGGCTGCCTACAGAAATACAGAAACAGGCAGAAGCCAGGAACGTCTCACTCCGATTTCCCAGGCATGCCAGTGCTTCCAAGTATACAGAAAGGAGATTTGGGGGGGGATTTAAAAAATGTCTGATTCAGCCTCAGATCTCAGGCCCCTCGAGATTTCTAGAGGTTTTCAGTGGCAGCGTTGAACTAGCTCCATTCTGCCAGGTGCTTACAGGCTGGAGCTGTGGCCTGCCCCCCTCTTACCCTACAGGAATCGTTCCATGATGGCCACGAGAAGCCAGTTTTGGCTGTTCCAAAGGGTAGGATCCTGAAACAGGAGCTGAGGGCGGTCCTCTTTGGCTGAGACTGAGAACCTGCACAATATGTGGGGGGGTAAGGCCCTGCCACCTGACTCCCGTCACCAAAGCAGGTGGATTGCATTTTCTGAAAAAGATGGATGTACATGATCCCCCTCTTGCCCCTGCCCTGCTTTAAGAGTTAAATCTGGGAGCTAGGCTTCACTGTCTGGAGGTGGAGGAGTGATTGCGCCCAGGGAGGGCAGCTCATTAGCAGGGGCTGCAGATAAAGGCTGGTTTTAATCCGGTTTCCGGGATAGCACCTCCCGGAGTGCCTGGCCCCTCTGCTGCATCCCTGCGCTCCATTAAAGGTGCAGGCTGGGGAGGGAGGGAGGGTCCTGCTCTCGGCTCTTTCTACAGGCTTTGAGCAAGGACCCCCTGCTAGCCTTTGATGAATTTGGTCCTGCTGGGGGGGGGTGATTTGATGTGAATTTTTTTTTTGCAATCAGCCCCTGAGGGCGACGGGAGGGAGGGAGGGAGGTTGGTGGCCGGAGCTGCTCAGGGAATCCTCTTCCTCAGGTCTTCCCTCTCTGCTCCCACCACACCCCCCCTCCCCCCCACCAGCACAGGCTGTCATCAGGCACAGAGCAGATAAGGAGGAGTATCAGGCGACATAAGATAGGCCTAATATTCTACATTGGTCATGTTGGCAACCAAGAAACTGGATTTGAAATGGAGCTGTCTCTTTAAAGGGGCAGAACATGGTCATGCACAGATAGCGCACCAGCACAGTCAGTGCTTTGGTAAGTACTCACGACGTGCACCTTCTCATGCCGGTGCACCACGCGTGCCTGTGCGTGCGTGTGTAAAAGGAAGGCAGCTTAGTGGGAGCCACTTGTGTTTTTTCTCCTTTGCTGGAAGGTTAGCCTGTCCTTATCTCCGGCTTCCTTTTCACAGCACCCATCGATCAGCAGCTGGAGCTGGCACGGTGCTGCTTCTGTTGCTAGTACAAGGGCCTCGCCATTCTCCCCCCCCCCCCCTCCCAAGGTCAATATGGAGCATCGATTGGCAGCCTAGGATGGTCAGAGGAGGAAGACTCCTGCCTCAGCCCCAGACTACTTCAGGCTGCCGATTTCCCACAGGTTTGGATCCTCTGAGAGGCAGCCGGTGCTGCGGAATCAATTTATGTCTGGACGATGTTCATTCACTGTCTTTTCATCAAAGCTGATCTCCTTCATTTATACGGCAAGGGAAAGACAAGCTCCTCTGGCAATGAAAAGAGCCAGGTTACCAGGCACAGCCCCAGGGAATCTGTGACTCTCTCCGCACGAGATTATGCCCGTCTGCTCTCAAGCTTCCTGGTTTTCCATGGAGAGCAGCGCTGATATGGTCAGATTACCCTGGGGCTTGCAGGTGTATGATCTCCATTCTTAGGGGACATGTTTGCCTAACAGAAGAACACAACTGGCATAAAAGAGGGTGTTACCAGTCAGGTTTGAAGTGTATTGGAGCTCAGTACTGTAATAGCAGGGGCTGCTGCAGGATAAGCATGAGGTGTATTGTCAGACCTGTGTGTAGGGGTCTCAGTACTGTAATAGCAGGGGCTGCTGCAGGATAAGCATGAGGTGTATTGTCAGACCTGTGTGTAGGGGTCTCAGTACTGGAATAGCAGGGGGTGCTGCAGGGCAGGAGTGAGGGGCATTGGCAGAGCTGAGTGGGGGTCTCAGTACTGGAATAGCAGCAGGTGCTGCAGGGCAGGAGTGAGGTGCACTGTCAGACCTGTACATGGGGGTCCCAGTACTGGAATAGCAGAATGAGTGCAGGGTATGAGTGAGGTTCATTGGCAGAGCTGTGTGTAAGGGTCTCAGCACTGGAATATCAGAGGCTGCTTCAGGATAGGCGTAAACTGGAAGAAGAATCCAACAGAAGAAAATAGGATAAAGCATAAACATTGGCAAGTTAAATGTAAGACATTGATAAGACAGGCTAAGAGAGAATTTGAAAAGAAGTTGGCTGTAGAGGCAAAAACTCACAGTAAAAACTTTTTTAAATATATCCGAAGCAGAAAGCCTGTGAGGGAGTCAGTTGGACCGTTAGATGATCGAGGGGTTAAAGGGGCACTTAGAGAAGATAAGGCCATCGCGGAAAGATTAAATGATTTCTTTGCTTCGGTGTTTACTGAAGAGGATGCTGGGGAGGTACCCGTAATGGAGAAGGTTTTCATGGGTAATGATTCAGATGGACTGAATCAAATCACGGTGAACCTAGAAGATGTGGTAGGCCTGATTGACAAACTGAAGAGTAGTAAATCACCTGGACCGGATGGTATACACCCCAGAGTTCTGAAGGAACTAAAAAATGAAATTTCAGACCTATTAGTAAAAATTTGTAACTTATCATTAAAATCATCCATTGTACCTGAAGACTGGAGGATAGCAAGTGTAACCCCAATATTTAAAAAGGGCTCTAGGGGTGATCTGGGAAACTACAGACCGGTTAGCCTGACTTCAGTGCCAGGAAAAATAGTGGAAATTGTTCTAAACATCAAAATCACAGAACATATAGAAAGACATGGTTTAATGCAACAAAGTCAGCATGGCTTTACCCAGGGCAAGTCTTGCCTCACAAATCTGCTTCACTTTTTTGAAGGAGTTAATAAACACGTGGATAAAGGTGAACCAGTAGATGTAGTATACTTGGATTTTCAGAAGGCGTTTGACAGAGTTCCTCATGAGAGGCTTCTAGGAAAAATAAAAAGTCATGGGATAAGTAGCGATGTCCTTTTGTGGATTACCAACTGGCTAAAAGACAGGAAACAGAGAGTAGGATTAAATGGACAATTTTCTCAGTGGAAGGGAGTGGGCAGTGGAGTGCCTCAGGGATCTGTATTGGGACCCTTACTTTTCAATATATTTATAAATGATCTGGAAAGAAATACGACGAGTGAGATAATCACATTTGCAGATGACACAAAATTGTTCAGAGTAGTTAAATCACAAGCAGATTGTGATAAATTGCAGGAAGACCTTGTGAGACTGGAAAATTGGGCATCCAAATGGCAGATGAAATTTAATGTGGATAAGTGCAAGGTGATGTATATAGGGAAAAATAACCCATGCTATAATTACACAATGTTGGGTTCCACATTAGGTGCTACAACCCAAGAAAGAGATCTAGGCATCATAATGGATAACACATTGAAATCGTCGGTTCAGTGTGCTGCGGCAGTCAAAAAAGCAAACAGAATGTTGGGAATTATTAGAAAGGGAATGGTGAATAAAACGGAAAATGTCATAATGCCTCTGTATCGCTCCATGGTGAGACCGCACCTTGAATACTGTGTACAATTCTGGTCGCCGCATCTCAAAAAAGATATAATTGCGATGGAGTAGGTACAGAGAAGGGCTACCAAAATAAGGGGAATGGAACAGCTATCCCTATGAGGAAAGACTAAAGAGGTTAGGACTTTTCAGCTTGGAGAAGAGACGGCTGAGGGGGGATATGATAGAGATGTTTAAAATCATGAGAAGTCTAGAACGGGTAGATGTGAATCGGTTATTTACTCTTTCGGATAGTAGAAAGACTAGGGGGCACTCCATGAAGTTAGCATGGGGCACATTTAAAACTAATCGGAGAAAGTTGTTTTTTACTCAACGCACAATTAAACTCTGGAATTTGTTGCCAGAGGATGTGGTTAGTGCAGTTAGTATAGCTGTGTTTAAAAAAGGATTGGATAAGTTCTTGGAGGAGAAGCCCATTACCTGCTATTAAGTTCACTTAGAGAATAGCCACTGCCATTAGCAATGGTAACATGGAATAGACTTAGTTTTTGGGTACTTGCCAGGTTCTTATGGCCTGGATTGGCCACCTTTGGAAACAGGATGCTGGGCTTGATGGACCCTTGGTCTGACCCAGTATGGCATTTTCTTATGTTCTTATGGCTGAGCTGTGTGTGAGGGTCTCAGTACTGGAATAGCAGGGGGTGCTGCAGGGCAGGAGTGTAGTTAGGCATGAAATGGTTATGTAGCTTTATCACTATTCCATATCTGATTCCAAGCCAAGTCATTTTGCCCTCCTTGGGCAGGCTGTTTTCCCAGCTGTAAATGTGTAATAGATTTCCTTCACCCAGTTGGACACATAGCATGGGGGATCAAACCCCGCTCCCATGCACCTAACCATCAGAGGAGGCGGCCGCTTGCTTGTATCTCAGCTACACCCATTGGGGGTCCCATTTTGGATAAATGATGTTCTAACCGATTAAACAAACCAACTATCCCCATTATTCTCCTTTTAGCTGCTTTCCTTGATAAACATTGCCTCCTGGATTTCAGACCATTCCACATTTATTTCACTGACCCCGGATTAGGCTCCGCAGCTCCATCTGTGCTGCTTCTGGCAATAAGATGTGAGGGGGGGGGGGCGGGGGGAGGTGAGAAAATGCTCTGTGACTTATGACTTCACCAGGAAAAGCGGCTGGAGGAATGTTAGCAAATAAAGCCGGGTTCCCGTCTGGGGAGGGGGGGGGCTTCTGGCTGAGGAAGGAGCCCAGCACCTTAAAGCTTGACAGGATTGAAGTTGGTTTGGAGGGGCGGGGGGAGGCTTTACTGAATGAGATTAGAAGGTCAGACTGGTCCCCCTGTGTCTGTGAGTTCAGAGACCCCAGCGCTGCCCTTTGTCACCGGGAGGGGGGAGGGGGGGAGCGCTCCTGACATTTGGAGTGCACCCAGGGGGAGAGGAAGAGAGGGTGGGGGGTGCTGCAGCAGGGATCTGTGCCTTGGCATTGAATGAAAGGGAGCAGGAGGTGCCAATGTGGAGCAAACAGAAGAGCTGCCAGCTGTCCCTGCCCGTCAGCAGCCTCTCCCCATCCCCAGTGCATCGGGCGAGAAGCCAAGGCCAGTGTTAGCTTCACTGGGAGCCACGAAGGGTCTCTTTCTGGGAAAGCAACTGATTGCTTTTCTAGGTGTCTTGTCTTTCGTTTCCTTTTCTGGACGGCGACATGGTGGTGGTGGCGGCGTTAAGAGCTGTGGTAGACGCACAGACACGCCTTTCCGTTCCTGCCCAAATGAACACCCACCTCCGAGCCTGTCACGCCCACTGCAGGCTTCCTTACAGGGCAGCCCTGGGAGGAGGGAAGGGGGGGGGCAACGAGACATGGGTTATTGGTCTTGTGGTGTTGGAAGCAGAGAGCACTAATCAGATACAAAATGTGTGCCCCGTCGTCCCTCCTGCACACGGTAGCCTCGAAAATGTTAGCATCACTTTTAGGTAACTCTTATGTTGGTCCTTGAAAGGATGCCAAAGCTGATGGAGAATCCAGTTCTCTTCAGGGTCTGTGCAACTGCTGGAACTTTGCGCTGAGGCCACTAAAAACAGCAGGTCTGGGCTTTTGTTATTTAGAGCTCGTGTATCACTTGTTCTAGGCACATATATAATAAAATCATAAATCGTCCACAGACACAGCCCAACATCAACAGACTAACTTCACCACAACCTCAGGTCACATTCACCGCTCCAGCACTTACTTCCAATCTTAAATATTTTTCAAAAGCTAGTTAGGAATGTAACCGTCTGAACTTTTTCAACAAACTCAAATCTCATCTCCAGAGGCCTTTTGAAACAGATGTGCTTTCAGCAACTCGGGTAGGTCATTCCAAAAACAGGGCCCAGCCACACCAAATAGCCTTTTGCTCGATTCAGGTAATCGGACCTTGCAAACATGAAATAGCTAATAAATTCTGTGACGATGACTTCGGTGCATGAACTGGCTGGTAGCCCTCTAAAACCGAATTGAAACAATTAGGATCAGGGCATGAATAGCCTTGAAGATGAGCAAAATTACCTTAAATTTAACTCTCCAGCTTACAAAATATAGGAGTAATATTCGTTGATTGAGGCAAACTAACGTATAAAGCATTACAAGCTGCTGCGTTGATTGAGGCAAACTAACGTATAAAGCATTACACGTGCGTTTGGGGAAAAAAGCTGAGACCCAACCATTCCCTTATAATAAAAACTGTTTACCAGATGGTCAACCCAAGCATAACTCGTGGTTATCCCATTTCTGTCGAGCAAAGGGCATGAAGTAATGGGCTTAAAAGTTTTTTTGCAGAGGAGGTTTGAATTGGAGATTAGGAAGAATGTTCCTTCTAACTGAGGGTAGGCAAGCACTGGAACAGATTGACAGAGCAAGTGGCAGACTTTCCATCTCTGAAGGTTTTTAAGAGCAGGTTGGGCAACCCTTTGTCTGAGATGATGTAGGTAGAAGAGGTTCTGAATAAGGACAGGGCATAGATTAGGTGACTTCTTGAAGTCAAATACAGCAGTTCCTTCATATGATTTTGGTTGTCCTTTTGAGGTTCTTTCCAGCCCTAGCTTTCTATGACTCTTGATATCCTTTTGAGGTCCCTACCAGCTCATTTTTACATGATTGTGGATGGACCTTTTAGAGTTCTTTCAAGCCCTAGCTCTCTATGACTCTTGCTGTCCTTTTGAGGTCCTTTCCAGCTCATCTTTCCATGATTGTGGATGGACCTTTTGAGTCTCTTCCAGCCCTAGCTTTCTGTGAATCCATGAGAATGATTGAGATTGACTATTTTAGTTTTGTCCATATGAAGGTTGGCAATATATACATTATGAGGAAGCCTGAAGCCTTAGCTTAGCTCCAAAAGGAGAAATTTATCTTTGTTTGCTTCTGTCCATGTGTGGTTCCATCGGCGCTGGACCCAAGCTCAGAGTGAAGAAGGGCAACCTTGTTCTCGGGCCAAAGATTAATGCACCTGGGCATGATGAAACAGCAAGAAAACCTGAAGGAATTATTTTTCAATTAAACCCACTGGAAATCAAAGCAATGCATTAATGAAGCACAGGCTCGTAATATTCCAGCGAGGCTCTGGAGCCATGCAGGGTTGTATTAGGCAGCCCCAGGAGCTCAGCTGGAGTCTGGTAGTTAGCAATGAGGCGGAGGCCTTGATGAGCAGTTCCGTGTGTCTGTCTTGAACCATTTGACTTCATCAGTGTTGAGGCGGTCTCAGTGGGGCATTTTTCTCTCTGCTAATTCCAGAATTTGTTCACCCAGTAATTGACAGCTGCGCTGACGTTACATTTACCGGGCTGGGATGGCTGCAGCTGGAGGCGCTGGTAATGCTGAGCACTGCTGGGGAGCTTTGCTGCCTTTCAGAGGGGATTTGCCGTTTAGTTCTCAGAAACTATTTTGGGGCATGAGTGTTGGCATGAGAGATGGCACAGAGGCTTTTTATGGGTAGTTGGAGGTAGGGGAAGAGGCAGGGCTCCTGGAAACCTCCATCATTGCAGAACAATTTGAGGGAGCAGTGAATGGAGCACCAACCAGTATGTCATTTGGGGCAGGCAGGCTTTGGCAAGGAATCTGGCATGTGTTGCCACAGGTGGATAATATTCCTGCCTACCCCAGTGGTGCAATAACCCCGTCTCAGTGGGTCCCTGCGAAGGGCTCCATCTCCTGCCCACAGGCTGCAGTCTCCCATTCCTTCAGAGCCGGTGCAAGAACGCTGGGGTCTTTTTTTAATGGATGAACACAAGGACTGTTCAAAGACAATGTTAGACCGGAACTTTCCAGACGCCGTCTTGTTTCTACACAACTCGGGTATGCCACGCTCTTTGGGACATTTCCCGTCTTCGTGTAGAACGGTGGTACCTTTCCCTCACCCCCAACTGATTGGGTTTTTATGATATCCATAATGAATATGCATGAGTAGTATGGAAGTAGTGTATGCAGAGTTATCGCTTGCATTCTCATTGTGGATATCTTGGCGGTGCCTTGAGGAAAGGGTTGGAGCAGTACTGCTGTATCAGTATATCAATGCTAGCAAGGAAATCTGTCGCTGAAAAGCAAACTTTGCGAAGCTGCTTATTTCTTGTACCGCATTCCCTAAACTCATTCTAGGAAAACTCTGTCGCCCTGGCCTCAGCAGTACCTGGATCCTTTCCATGATCTGGTTTATGATGATATAGGGTTTTCTGAGCAAGGCAAAAAAAAAAAAACAAGTCCCTGGTGGTTTGACTGGAGATTTGGCTAAATAGGAACTTGCTATGTATTTAACTCTGGATGTTTTAACAGGGTTTTGCTAATCTTCAGTTTGTTAATGCAGGAAAAAAAAATCTCTTTGTAAACGTCAATGATGTCAACCTTCCAATTTTTGGAGGATTTTAAAGATAAAAGTTTAACCAGAGCTGTGTGTGTGAGACCCCTGCAGTTCTTGCTGATGTTCAGCTCTGATAGGCCAGAGACAGGCCAGTGACTAACCTATTCCCTGCATGAAAATGATGACATTGCTAACAGGCTCCTTAAGGTCGGCATACATCTCTGCGTATAGAAATAGAGAATTCGACGGAAGATGAAAGATCATCATTCTGTTGCGGACGTGGACCCTTAGGCCCAGGTAGAGTTGGCACTACTTGCAGGTCTCCACCGTCGCCTGGCGGAGCAGAGGTCCAACTGGAGCTTCATCTATACTAGCCCTCGTTCCCCTTAGGTCGAGTCCTCAGTTGCTGGGGCCAGCAGGACTTAGTCGCGGGCCTCTGATGACGAGGTGAAGATCTGTAGTCAAGTCACTAGCCAGGGTCCGGGGCAGGCTGGATACTGATGGCGTCAGTCAGGCAGTGGTCAGGGCAGGTGACATTCTGGTTGGTCAAAGTCAGGTAGTGGTCATTGGCAGGCAGAGTTCTGTCGAGGACGAGAAGCAGGCAGTGGTCAGTGGCAGGCAGAGCTCAAACAGAGTTAATCAGCAAGCCGAAGTCAAAATCAGAGAGCCATCCAAGGGAAACACAGGGCAGGGAGGCAAGGAACAGCACAGGCTGGCAGAGGAAGACACCAAAGACTTGAAGACTAGGAACTGAGGACCGACACAAGACAAAAAAACCGAAGACAGGAAGTCAGAAACATGTACCAGGAACTCAGGAAGAAATCAGGAATGCAGGAACACGCAGAAGCAACTCGCTCTACCCAAACAGATAGTCGACCCACTGCGAGGCAAGGGAGGGCTTCTGAGGTGGCCTCTTATAGGCCTCCGCCGGTGACATCATCATCAGGCGCCTCAGATGGTTTCCTGCCGTGGGCCTTTAAGAGGGACGTTGTCGGCACTCATCCCTAGAGAGGGCCCAAGGCAGAAGCGGGGTCGGAGGCAGGCCAGTCGTGGCGGCCCGCCGCACGTTCAGGCACGGGTCCGGCCCGGCATCGGGGAGAGCAGCAGAGGAGGGAGATTGTGTGCACGGGGAGGTCTTTCTGGGCGCGGGGGCGGGTATTTCAGGTGCGTGCCCTTGCCCCGTGGATTGCTGAGCGTAACACAGGCCCCATCCAGTCTTGCCCCAGTTCATTCCTGCTGCGGTGCCCTAAATCCACTTGATCTCTGGCTTCCTTCTCCCGTCTTTTAAAGGAGGGATCCTCCGCAGCTCTCCCAGGCCTTGAATTCTGTCACTGGGAGGCCCTTCCCTTTCCCGTGCCACCCTTTCTATGAAGGGAATAGTTTGTGTTCAGGCATCAAGGAGCCAGGCTGTGGCAGCAGGTCCTCCAGCGAGTCGCCAGCAGGAAAACAAGCGATTTGAGGTGAGGAAGGGTTCACACCTCGGACAGCTCCAGCTGTTTCCTGCTTCTCCTTACATTTTGGGAGTCACAGCAGACCCACCATGCAGGTAAGACCACTCTTTAGCACGTTTTGCTGCAGGAATCCAGCCAGAGCTGGTCCTCGCTTATTAAATCTGGGGCTTGTCAGCAAGTTCATCCTTCTCTAGTTTGCATTCTGGACACTGGTGTTCTCCGGGGCAGGGTGTTAGCCAGCCCTGTGGTAATGCGCACAGCACCAGTCCTCCCTGCTTGGAGACGCTCGTGGAACGGACGTCTTTCATATTTTTTGGGGGGTGGAGGGCATGGGATAGCGATGCTTTTCACTAGCTGTGGAGTTCCATTAGTTTCAATGTTTTCAATCATGAGATTGAAAACACACTCAAAAAATTCAAACCTTCCTCCCACCCATCAGACCCAATACCAACAAATCTCCTCATCGCCATACCAAACACCATCTCAAAACCAATTGCAGAAATTATCAACGCATCCCTTTCTCAAGGTTTAGTTCCTAACCAGTTAAAATTGGCAATACTGAAACCATTACTAAAGAAACCAAACGCCTGCCCTTCAGACCCTGCCAATTTTAGACCCATCGCAAACTTACCACTTATAGCTAAACTGATGGAAAAAATTGTCAACAAGCAACTATCAGATTATTTGGAAGATCATAACATTCTATCCCCAGCCCAATATGGATTCCGAAAACGCCTAAACACCGAATCTCTCTTACTATCTCTCACTGACACAATCCTCGTTAATCTGGAGAATAAACAATCTTACCTGCTTATTCTTCTGGATCTTTCCGCTGCATTTGATACGGTAAAACACTCCACTCTAATAGACCAACTAGCCAACATAGGGATCAAAGGCACAGCCCTTAGTTGGTTCCAATCCTTCTTAAGCAACAGATTCTACAAAGTAAGAATAAACAACAAAGAATTGCATCCAATCTTAACAGAGCAAGGAGTCCCACAAGGATCATCACTTTCACCTACCTTATTCAATATCTACCTCCTCCCTCTCTGCCATCTACTCTCAAACCTTAAGCTCACCCATTACCTCTACGCAGACGACATACAAATCCTCCTTCCGATTACAGAATCCCTTCAAAAAACCATCACGTACTGGAACGAATGCCTACAGCCCATCAAAAACATACTCTCAAGCCTCAACTTAGTATTGAATGCTAATAAAACCGAAATGCTCATTGTCTCCCAGGATCCACGCACAATCTCTTCCAGCCTTTCTCTACCAAACACAAACAACTCATTCTCATCTGACGTCAGAGACCTTGGAGCATGGCTTGATAATCATCTAAACCTAAAAAAGTTCGTAAACAATACCACAAAGGACTGCTTTTACAAATTGCAAGTCCTCAAAAAACTTAAACCCCTCCTTCACTTCTCCGACTTCAGGCTAGTACTACAATCCATCATTCTTTCTAAACTCGACTATTGCAACTCCTTGCTACTAGGTATACCCGCCAACACTATCAAACCATTACAGATGGTTCAGAATTCAGCGGCTAGAATTCTAACTAGCACCAACAAAAAAGATCATATCACCCCAATCCTCCGGAACTTACATTGGCTCCCCATTAAACAAAGGATACTCTATAAGGTACTCACTATCATCCACAAAGCAACAAATAAACTAGCTCCCATCTCATTAAGCTCTCAACTACAACCACACACCTCCTCCAGACCAATCAGAAGCGCATACAGAGGAACACTGCATGCTCCACAAATTAAATCATCATTGAGCAAACGAGCGCTATCTTCAGCAGGCCCTCACCAGTGGAATATGCTTCCCCCAGATCTTAGACTAGAACCCAGTCATCAAGAATTCAAAAAAAGATTGAAGACATTTCTCTTCCAACAAGCTTTCCCAGACGATTAATTTTACGGTGACGAACAGACTTCCCAATTCCTAAGTATCCTAATTACCCTAATTATGGACACTGCATCAAGTACTAATTTTAGAATCTGCTACTGGACAATTACCGTTGAGCTCAAAAATTTACTATATTTTATATATATATTTGGCATTGCTTATATTTATATTTATTGATACGTTAAACAGTTAAACTGTCTTTATAAAATATTATATTGCTTTATTTATTTCCAGTTAAACTATTATTACTTTATTTAGCACTATGTTAAATTGTCAATCAGTTATACTGTTCCATATGTTCCTCGGTTCCATGTAAAGCTCCGCTCTCTGTTGAGCAGTTCTTCGTTTTATGTAAACCGGATTGATTTGTAGTCCATACAAGAACTTCGGTATATAAAAATTAAAAATAAATAAATAAATAAATTAGTGCATTTAATTTTCGCTGGGCAGAGGGGAAACTGCCCTGGAATCCCAGCTCTCGCTGCCTACATCTGTGCAAGATTTTATTTTATTTTTTTAATTCTCTCCATCCAAAAATGCAGCCAGTAGCATCAGAGCAGCATCCCACTATGAAAAGGTGTTGAGGTCAGCCCCATCCTCTCTGATTCTTCACTCCTTTCACCTCTTCCCCCCCCCCCCAAGCACACGTCCCTTCTCACATTCCACCTATTGTAGCTGAATTACTCACGCCATAAGCCGCCATGAGCGTTGTTCAGAGATATTATTATTATTTGGAATTCCAAAATGGTGGATGTTGTGAGACCCTGCTGCGCACACATCCCCGTGAAATCGCCGCAGATTGATCCACACTCAGCATGTGCATCCATACCCATCCGTACAGCGAGTGTGCCCTGCGTGTGCCGTACACACGTGGGACCCCAGTGTGCTCTGCATGGCCGAGCGCTGGCAAATTAAGGCGATGATGAGCTCTTACATAGAGGGAACAGAAATTAGACTCCTTTTGCAGGCCCTGACAACTTTGGCATTGTTATCTGTCAAAGGCAATCAGGGGAGGTGAGCCCTGCATTTCACTTAGCCGATGAAATAGTGCACTTTTTAATCAAGCTTACAGCCTGTCCAGCTCACTCAGGAGAGAGGCTTAATAAATAATAGTCTCTTGATTAGTGCGAATCGGGCTCTGATTGATGAAACCGTTGTCTGGAGGAGGACCCCCCGCGCATCACCGCGCTCCCCTGGTAGCAGTGGCACCCAGGCCACCCCCCTCGGGCGCTGGGCGATGCCGGGGCAGAAGACGAAAGCAGCCAAGCGCATGAATATTTCCAGGCTGATTAGAGATGAGGGCTTGAGCAGCGGAAAGATTATGAACCTGCTGGGAAAGAAATGCAAAATGATGTAGATCAGACAGGCCTGCAAAGCAGATCTCAGGATTCCTGGGACACGGGGCCACCCAGAGATCAAGAAGGTCATTTTTCAGCAGCCCCCATCAGGAAGTCTGCAAAATCCCTGCCCTCCCCCCCGCCCCCAAATCCGTAAATTGCACCAGTCGTCAAAGCGGACATATGGCCACAAAGTTACAGCTGCTCAGTGAGGCAGATGCAATACCGGGCGCTCAGGCTAGCGCACAGCTTAACCAGCGTTTTGGACGCGCTAGGCTAACACCCGATGCAATAAGGTGATTAGCGCGTGCAAAATGCCCATCCAAACTCACGCAAAGCTAATAGCGCTCATCACTTGCACGTGCCATATAGAGGAGGCTATTAGCTATTGCCCCCGATGCAAAAAAATTGCCTGTGTGCACGATGCATACTTTTTAACAGGGCAAATTTAACGCCAGTCGCGGAGCTGGCAATGTCTTGCCACGTGTCAAGGGCTTAACTTAAAAACAAAAACTCCTGCTTTCTGTGCTTCCTCCTACTTTTAGTATTGTCACGATACTAAGTAGGAGGAACCACAGAAAGCAGCAACATGGAAAAAAAAAAAAAGTTTTTATGTCAGTTAGGTTAGGAAAACGGACGCTCAGTTTGCCATCGTCCGTTTTCCTAACCCGTGGCTGCACGCACAGCCACGTCTCCTGGGTGCCCGATGCTAGGGACGCAGCATTGATCCCTGGCGCAGCCTTTTTAGCGTGGCACCTCATTACCATACTGCATCGGGCACCCAAGGAGATGTGGTTGTGCGCACGTTAAAAAAAAACAAACGGGCGCCCAGTTTGGATGCACGTTTTCACGAGTGGCTGATTGCATCGGCCCCTTTGCAGGGCGCCATTTGTGCGGGTTAATGGGCCCGCATGCTTTTCAAAATCAAAAGCATGTGCACAGCTCTCAGCTCTGCATGCCCCAGAATGCAGGGGATTGCTTTTTTTTTTTGTACACAGAAAAAGTATGTGCGGGAAGTCGGGTTATGTGAATACCTGCACAATTTTATAAGAAAACATTTGCAGGCATAAAGCATGTTTTGTATTCTAATAGAATTTTATAATAAACCCAGATTTTATGCATGCAAATTGTGTTGAATATTATTCCCTTTAATCTCTCAGCTGGGCAAAATAATTATGTAAAGAAATCTAGCCCCCATTACAGTCAGGACAGGAGAGCAACTCTATGGATCATTTGCATAGTTAAATAGGGTGCAGACCCCCCGCAGAGCTTGTAAGTCGGCTCGCTCATATGGTTTTGAAATGGCTCATCTTTCCAGGAAAGAATGTGATTTACTGTGATTTCTGGTAAGGGAAGAAAAGGCCACAGGAAAAGCTTGTCCCCAGGGGCTGAATTCTAAGGATCGGGCACAGAGTCCTCGTGTAGGTGCATTTTCCCTGTCATCAGCGCTCAGACGTCTAACAACTCAGCAGCAAAGCACCTGATTTGGATAACATCACCTCATTAATCTGTCTTTGACTGAGGGCATTGTACCTACGAGTTTGAAGAAGGTGTTGTTTGTCCACTTCTCAAGAAGGCTGATTTGGATCCCTCAGATCCCAATAACTATAGACCTATTTTGTCCCTACCTTTTTTTTCGAAGATACTTGAGGCTTCGGTACTCTGTCAATTAACCGACCACCTGGAAAAATTTGATTTACTTGATCCCCACCAATATGCTTTAGACATGCCATGAGTATGGAACTTCTTTTACTTTCACTTACCGACACTTTAAGGAGAGCAATTGACAATGGGTCAACAATTTCTCCTCGTTTCTCTTGATATCTCATCCCCTTTCGATCATGATATCCTTCTTTTTCGGTTACAAGAATTTGGGTTAACAGGAACAGTTCTGACTTGGTTTGGCTCCTACCTCTCCGATCGCCCTCAACATATTAAATTCAGTCATGAAATTTCCTCCGTTTCTCACATAAAAACTGGTATTCCTCAGGGTTCTGCTCACTCTTCTACTTTTGTTCAACATTTATCTAACGCCAGTTTGCAAAATTCTTTCTAATCTGTCAGGTTGCTGCAAGGTATACGCTAATGATATTCAGTTTGTTCTGCGTATTCACTTCCTCTTGGAGTGAAACACTTGAACATCTTAATATATGCTTTTCTGTGGTTAAAACTTGGTTAAATCGTAATAAGCTGTCGTTAAATATGTCAAAGACTAAGTTTCTTGCTGTTTTTAGTCTTTACTCCATTTTCACTGAGAAACTATTCAGTTGGATAATTTACAGTTTCAGATCAAGAGTCGAGTCCGAAGCCTTGATGTTGTTTTAGATAGTACCATGTCATTTCATCCACAAGTCACTCAATTATTCAGACAAGGCTTCGTTAGGCTACGTGTTATTTCAGGTCTAAAGAAATTTTTACATGCCTCCGAATTTCACACTGAACTGCAAGCTTCAATATTCCCAGTTATCGACGACTGTAGCAGTCTTTATGTTGGCCTTCCATATGCAACACTTCGACCATTACAGCTTTTGTTAAATTCCTCAGTGCGCTTAATCAATGGTTTGAAATGATTTGACCATATCACCCCAGTTTTGATTGAGTTACATTGGTTCTCAATTGGTGAAAGAATTAAAAATAAAATTGCTATGACGATTTTTAAATTGATTAATGGGCTTGATTTAATTGTCCATGGGCTAAAGCTATTTTAAAATTTTACCAATGCTCATGAAACTTATGATCCTCTCAGCGGGGCCTATTAGACGTTCCGTCCCCTAAAATTGCAAGTTTACATATGACTCGGGGATGCTCTTTTTCAATTGCCGGCCTAGTTCTCTGGAACACTTTACCAATGGAGCTATGTCAGTGTGATTCGATCAAAAGTTTTAGAGGGCTTTTAAAGACCATCCTGTTCCAGTCAGCTTATTTTTAGTGTTTTATTATTTTAATTTGCTGTTTTTTAATTCACTGTATTTTATTTGGTTTCTCGACTTTAATTATGTATTGTATATTTTATTTTAGTGATTTTAGTTTATTTATTATGTTTTATTATACTTTTATGTATGTTATCTTGTATATCGCGTAGACATATTTTTTAGTGTTAGGCAATTCTTACATTTTAATGAATGTAAAATGTAAATGTAAAGGTTGTCAGCCCATGCCGAGTTTGGTAAAGATCGGTCCAGTTTTCAGCCCATTTTCCTGGCCCCCAAATCAGCTGGAGACACGCCTTGATGTCACGCTAGGAATGCACTGTTATCCCACTTATTGCAAATTTTGCCTTTTTGTTTGCCTGGTTTATTTTTCCCGGAGAATGTTTTCTCTAAAGAGAAGTTTCAGGAAATTTAAATCCAAAAACATAAACCTTGGCCTAAACATGCTCCATTTTACAACTTTGGGGGCTGATGCATGACAGTGCACTCAGCCAATCGCACTGTTTAACCTGTGATTGGACGCGCGTCCACAGCCCTTTACGCTATAAGGGGATTAGCGCGTCCAAAACGCACGTCCAACACCCCCCCGTGAAACTAATGGCGCTCATCACACGCAAACGCATGTTGAGGAGGCTATTTGCTATTCTCCCTGGATCCAAAAAAAAAAAAAATGTGGGCCCGACCCCTCGCATTTTTACACTCAGAAATTAACGCCTGCCCAGAGCAGGCGTTAATTTCTGAACAGCCCAAAAAAGCCTATAGGAAATCAGAAAATACTGCTTTTCTGCACATCCTCCAACTTAATATCTTGGCGACGTTAAATCGGAGGAACCAAAAGTTTAAAAAAACCAAAAAAGGGTGCCGGTGGTCAGGTTAGGAAAAGGAACGCTCAATTAACGAGCTCAATTAACGAGCGACCATTTCCTAACTCGTGGCTGAGCTCGTAAAACCGAGCGTCCCTTTTCCTAACCCGCACTGACAGCCACCTCTCCTGGGTGCCCGCTGCTGAGGCGGCGCTAGGGACGCACATTTATCCCTAGCGCCTCCTTGGCAGCGCAACCCTCCCCCTCATTTAAATATTCAATCCCGGGCCCAGGAGAGGTGCCTGGGCGCGCGTTGGGAAAGCGAGCGCTCAACACCGAGCACCCGTTTTCGGCGCTGATTTTTTTTTTTTTTTTTTTGCTTCGGCCCCTTTGCGAGCAGGTTCTCTCTTTTTTTTTTTTTTTCCTCCTCCTCTCCTTCTGCAAACCGTGAACTGGGATTCGTTTTGACTTCCTTCAGATTTCATTTCATTGGCCCGGCCCCTGGTAAACGCTGGGAGATCGCTCTGGCCCGGCGCTGGAAGCCTGCGGGCGTTGGGCCCGATTCACTTAACGCTTGTCTGCTGTTCGCTGTCCGTGGGGGCGAGCTCAGGCCGTCGGGTTTCCCCTCTCTACCCCCTGCCTGCCGTCACTGGCGCCCCTGACATACCCTCTCCTCATTAACAATCAGTGAGAATAAAGCTCTCCCGAACATGGGCAGCCGTTCTGCTGTCTCTAATGACCAATTTGACCTTTCCCAGTGACAAAAATAAATAAATGGAGCGCTGACAGATTATGCATATAGTCTAAATGGGTCCTTATGTCTGTCTAGTATGTGTGCAGATATATCTCTCTCTCTCTATTCATAGGCCTGGTTCGTCCACATCTACTGGCAGTAAATGGAATTATTACTCATCCAATAGGTCGGGCTCTCTGTACCGATGTTAGAAAGGATCCCTTCAGCTCTCGGTCCGTGCGTTAAAGATCTCTGCAAGACTAAACGATGGGGAGTTGGATGATGCCGCGCCTTTCGCCTTTAAGAAGCGGCCAGCGACGAGACGCGAAGGATTGTTGCGCGGCAGGAGGAAGGGTGGCCAGCCCTTCCTGTCTCTGGCGAGCAAGGCCGAGTGTGCTAAGTTATGGGGGCAAGAAAGAGGGAGGAATGGGGGGGAGGGGGCAGAGATGGAAGGAGAGAGACCTCGACAGCGTCTACCCCACTCGTGCTGCTCGGCATGAAAGAGCTTTGCCGGGCCCGGGGCCGGCAGGGGGGAGACCTGGGGCGCATGCTGGGGGGGGGGGGGGGACCTGGCGAGAACGTCTGAAAAGTCAGAAAGCAAAAAACAAAAAAAAACCCCACACAAAGCCCGTCCCGAAGTCTGCCGAGGGAAAAGGGAAAGTCAGCTCTTGAGTTCATTCCAGGGCCTACTCCAGGCAGTCCGAATTCTTTGGAAGGGGAGGAGAGAGGGGTGGGAAAGCGGGGAGAAGGCAGGAGGGGGGGTGGCAGGGGAGGGCAAAGGAATGCGCTGAGCTAGGCAAAGCGTTAACACTAGACAAAGCTGGAGTGGGCACAGGGGCACCCGGGATCCTGCCAACCTGGCATTTTTCTCTGTTTGGGGGTTTTGTTTTGTTTTTTTTCTTTTCCCTTTCTTTGGAATTCTGATTATGGAACAGATATTTCATCTGAATGAACACAAACGCATTGCTGAAGCAGGTTATGTGAATTTCCAAGGCAAACCCTTTCTTTTTTTTAATTATAATGTTTTACCTCCCTGTGATTGGGTTGAAATGTTAGTTTGCCCCCCCCCCCACCCCCACCCCATTGGTCCCTGGAAAATAAAAAGGATGCTTTGGAGAATGTGATCTGACTTTTAAAAAGGAACTGTGGCCTCTTAAAACCAAGGCTGCTTGATGGCCAGGAACCAACTTCTGTGCCTAAGGAAGGCAGTCCTCCTGTGCTACATAAGAACATAAGAAAATGCCATGCTGGGTCAGACCAAGGGCCCATCAAGCCCAGTACCCTCTTTCCAACAGTGGCCAATCCAAGTCACAAGTACCTGGCAAGTACCCAAAGCTACTATTGCTTATTAATTAATAGCAGTTTATGGGTTTTTCCTCTAGGAACTTATCCAAACCTTTTTTAAACCCAGTTCTATTAACTGCTGTAACCACATCCTCTGGCAATGAATTCCAGAGCTTAACTGTGCGCTGAGTGAAAAAGAATTTTCTTCGATTTGTTTTAAATGTGCTACTTCCTAACTTCATGGAGTGCCCCCTTGTCCTTCTATTATCTGAGAGAGAAATAACGGATTTACATTAACTTGTTCAAGTCCTTTCATGATTTTGTAGACTTCTATCATATTCCCCCTCAGTTGCCTCTTCTCCAAATTGAACAGCCCTAAATCCCTTAGCCTTACCTCATAGGGCAGCCATTCCATGCCCCTTATTTTGGTTGCCCTTCTCTGCACTTTCTCCAGTGCAGTTACATCCTTTTTGAGATGTGGTGACCAGAATTGTACACAGTATTCAAGATGTGGTCTCACCATTGAGCGATACAGAGGCATTTTGACATCCATTGTTTTATTCATCATTCCCTTTTTAATAATTCCTAACATTCTGTTTGCTTTTTTGACTGCTGCAGCACACTGAGCCGACGATTTCAATGTGTTATCCACTATGACGCCTAGCTCTCTTTCCTGGGTAGTAACTCCTAAGATAGAATCTAACATCATGTAACTACAGCATGGGTTATTTTCTCTATATGCATCACCTTGCACTTGTCCACATTAAATTTCATCTGCCATTTGGAAGCCCAATCTTCCAGTCTTGCAAGGTCCTCCTGCAGTTTATCACAATCCAATAACTCTACATACTTTTGTGTCATCTGCAAATTTGATCACTTCACTGGCCATACCCCTTTCCAGATCATATATAAATATATTGAAAAGCACCGGTCCAAGTACAGATCCCCGAGGCACTCCACTGTTTACCCTTTTCCACTGAGAATTTTATATACCGACAGCGAGATATCACACCATTTATATTCAGGTACTATAGGTATTTCTCTATCCCCAGAGGGCTTACAATCTAAGTTTTTGTACCTGAGGACACAAGGAGCGACAGCTGGACTTGAACGCTGGTCTCCTGGTTCATAGTCCACTGCTCTAACCACTAGGCTATTCCTCCTCCCTTGAGAAAATTGCCCATTTAATCCTACTCTCTGTTTCCTGTCTTTTAGCCAGTTTGCAATCCATGAAAGGACATCGCCACCTATCCCATGACTTTTTACTTTCCTAGAAGCCTCTCATGAGGAACTTTGTCAAATGCCTTCTGAAAATCCAAACACACCCAGGGCAAGCCTGAAATCTAGAGGGGATAGGCTGGTAGTGTCTGATCCGGCTGCTCCCAGAGAGGACAGGGAAGATGTTGCCAGGTGGTTGTTCCTTTGATCACCTGTACTTAAGCATTTTTCCTATTGACATAAAGTATGAAAAACAGTTCAGTACTGCAGGCCCTTAATCTATTAAAGATTTATTTTCCCTGCTCTGGGGAGAATCTATGATAATGCAGCCTCTAAGGTCTCTGGGGCTGCTGAGTGGGGCTCTGAAGACCCAACAGGCACTAGAGGATAAATCTGTGCGCGAATCCAAGTGCAAACAGTGGCTGGGACTCTGCTCGTCCCCAAACCACTTGCCCAGGCTACTTAAATCGAGGGAGAAATCTACAAAGTGCTGAAGTGAGATCTCTGCCGAGAAAAGTCGGCCAGCTCCCATCAGTATAATCTGATTATTCTCTCTTCCCCCTACCTCCTGCCCAGAGTCTGTACTTCTCCATGCATAGCCAAGGATCTTATTAAGGAGCAGCAGGCAAGCCACTCAAAGCTTAGTCACCAGTAAATAGAAAACACATTATCCCTGAGCTGGGGCATGGCCTCCGGAAATCTTAAGGATTGGGTTCAGGGAGCATGCCCACGAGTCTCCCCTCCAGGCAGGAAATAAAGGCACGCTCTGTCCATTTCAGCCCATTTGTCTGCTGCCCGAGTGGCTATTCCTCCCAGGGTCATGAATGTGATCTGGTGGCACTAGGTCAGTGGGAATGTCTGAGCAGGCCACTGGATGCCGGCACTCATAGAGGACGAGGGGGAAATTCTAGGACTTGTGCTATCTGGTTCCCTTCCTGTGTGGCTTCCAAACTGTCAGCAAGGGACCCATCGTTAGGGCCTGAAAGATTTACCCAAGAAAGGTAAGGTAGAGTAGGACCAGCAAAGCACTAATATGTTATGTAGTATTTAAAGTTGTCAAAAGCAACAGATGTTTGGTGGAAAAAAAAATCAAATTGCTTATTTTCTAAGGGCTCCCATAGGGTAAACGTTTGCACAACCTCATTGAGGATCCCAATCATGGCTACTGGGACTGAGGGCTGGCAACATTGCTAACATCCTTGAGGGGTTGCTCGTGGCCTTAGTGTGAATCTTTCTCTTAATCTCACAAGCCTGAAAGTCCGGCATGACTAGGGCAGGAGGTCTGACGTGCCCTCCCGAAACCCAGTGGAAGCACCCACAGTGATCTTCCATCCCCTAGGATCTCTTCCACGCACGACGGGATGAGGTCCCCTAGTTAACAGGAGTTGCGCTCTTCATGGAAACTTTGTCATGGAATTGCATGGGGGGATCTTGGGAGGTGAGGGCAGAATTAGGAATCCCCTCCCAGCAGGCTTTTATTTTATACCAGCGTTGTCGGTCCTGTTGGTGGGGGGGGGGGCTCAGTGGTTGGTGCTCTGCTTGCAAGGACCAGGAGGATAACCAGACAAGATTAGAGTCCCAAGAAAGCAGCAGTGGATGGGCTATAAAACCTCTCCTGCTGTGTAGTATCCATCCAGTGCAGAAAGCCACTTAGCGTGGAGTTGTATTGCACAGATGTGAAATGGAGGGTGTGCTGGAGGACAAAAGAACATCTGGAGGGAAGGTTTTGATGTTAGGAGTGTTTGAAAAGACATCAGGAAGGTAGCGTCCCTGGTCATCCGTCCAGACTGTGGAGGAGGGATTATGCTTTAAGGATTATTTATTTATAAATGTTCATATACTGTCATTCAATGAGTATATCATGAGAGGTTTACAGCCAGTTAAAAAGGGTAACTCATATAAACAAATCATAAAATACAATATAGATAAAACATAAAACAAAACCATAAGAAAATTAATAAAATAAGTGCAAAATAAACATATCTAAGTAGCTTTGAATAAGATAAAATTAGATATTAAAATTGGTTGTAACTTGAAATTCCAATAAAAGAATGAAGCCTCAGGTTACTATAAATATATGCTCTCAGCTATAATAAGCAACGTTAACTATTGCTATCATAAGCACTTTTAAAAAGCCATGCCTTTAATTCTCTTTTAAAGATCTTAGTATATTTTAGATGTTTATACATTGTTGGATTAGATTCTTTGATAGGTATTGTGAAGATTACTGGAACATTATGAGATTGGGTTATTTTGGTTTTTTCAAACAATACTAAAACACAGGGGGCACGCTATGAAACTAACAGCCAGCAGATTCAAAACAGATCCTAGAAAGGACTTTTTTCACTCAGCGCACTATCAAGCTCTGGAAGTCGCTGCCAGAGGACGTGGTGAAGGCGACGAGCATAGCGGGGTTTAAAAGAGGTCTGGACAAGTTCCTGGAGGAAAAGGCCATAGCACATGATCAGCCAGGTGGACCAAGGAAAGCTATTGCTCTCCCTGGGTGGGAGTAACAGGAAGTAGATCTACTTTATGGGACGTGCCAAGCACTTGCAAACTGGATTGGCCACTGGCCTTTGGTCTGACCCAGTATGGCAATTCTTATGTCCTCAAGTGGCCAACTCCAGGCTCAGGGTTTCAAACACAACTGGTCCATCCCGTCTTCTTCTCTGGTGCTCTACCACTTCATGTAGCTAAACACAGCCGTTCCAACACCCAGCTCCCCCTCCCAGCCTCTCCACCCTGCTCCTCTCTCTGCCCTCCATATCTGACCAGCATGTTACAGCGCCAGCCGCCACCAGCTCCAGGCCATGCCGTCTTCCACCTTAGTACCTACAAGTCCCACACCTAAACCAACACCCAGGCTCCTTCCCATGTCCTCTTACAAGGAGGTGCAAAAGTGGCAAACGAGCTCTACTCTTCGGGGAACTGTATCCGGTGGAGGCAGCGGATACCCTGCTCCTTGGCCTGTCCCCGTTCTCAGGGAGCCCAGTCCTTAAATATCACGAGGGCTGCACACTTTGCGCATTTTAACTTTGCAGTCGTGTTAGCTTGGGCCGGGGATTTACCAACATCTCAAATGATTTTTGCTGCGTGCTCTGAGAGCTCCTGACCTGGAAGAAGTGGTGCAGCGTTGCTGTGCTCATTGGGGTAGTCTGTTTCCATGCCATCTGTCTTTCATTCACCTTCAAAGCTAAATCCCTAAGGATAAACTTAAAAAAACAAGGGAAGAACAGATATCCTTTTAATTAGGTGAACAATTCCTCTCCTTCCAGAGTCTTTAGAACAAGATGTGCCTTAAAGACAATTCTAAAAGGTACGAAATGTAGCTTCCTGCAGTCAGAGCAGGTCGGACTTCAGGAAGGTTGTTAAAGCCAGCAGGATCCCTGGAAGAGCTCATTTCCACGTGGGCCACTTCCTAGCAGGCTTAGATGCCATCCATTCCTAGCGGGCAAGTTTCCAGGCAGTGTACAACAGCAGCTCAGTCGGAATCAGATGTCACGGACCAAACCAGGCACGCAAGCACGATAAACCACGGGCTGTCAGTGGCTTCAGCCTTGGCTCTGGGGCAGGCCGGAGCGGGTGCAAGGAGAGCGTTCCAGGTTTGGCCCTGAACCCGTCCTCGCCGGAAGGAAGACCAGCAGTCTCTGACCCCGAGCCACTTCCGTCACCCTCCGAAATGTCAAAGCCGCTCAGATTAAAAGTTGATCTCAGTGAGTTCACCATCTAATTCGCACACGTGCAGGACAGGCAGAGAGGGTCAGATGGGCTGTAGATTCAGCCCTGTCCAGCAGACAGACCCAGCGGCAACAGTGAAGAACTCCATCCAGATCACTCCTTTTCTCGATAGCGGCATCCGGTTTTCCCCCTCTAAAAAAAAAAAAAAAATACTGCCTGTGGAATCATTGGCTGAACAAAATATCCATTTGGAAGCTCTCCGGGTCAGGCAGAATTTGAAGGGCCTGCTTTGCTAATTCTGCTTTACAGTGGGAGGCATTATGTGAATTCCATGCCAACCTAAGTGGGTCGTGCGTGTGACATCCTGATGAGCTCTGAAGAAATCAATTCAGGCCGGGGGTTTCCCCAGTCGCTACCAGATGAGCTTGCAGGCATGACAGGAAAAGCCAGAGAGGATGAAACCTAACCTGCCTCCCTTTGGTAAGAGCGTGCATGTGCCTGGCGAGAACATAAAAGGTCCCTGATGGCTCCTGACAGAGACCTTTCCACGGTATCTTACGGGGAGATCAGAGCAGCAGAGTAGCACCTGGACTGCCTCAGCCTGGTCACCCTCAGTCCCATCCTAAAACTGGATCCTCTCCTGCTGTCGCCTGTTCTAGTTCAGGATGGATGGGGTTTGCAGGTCCATCCTGGGACGAGTGAATGGCGTTACTGCACGGAGGAAGAAATTGCTAAAAGCGAGCATTTCTAAAAAGGTTTGCATGCTTGCCAGAGGTGGCCGCCTTCGCAGAGCTGGGGTATTAAGGCCCTGCTGGGTTTTTCTCTTCTTTTAACCTTGGTCTTGGAGACCGAGGCTGGCTTCCTCCTTCCAAAAAGTCAGACATTGAAAGGACTCTTGAAGCCTTAGCTCATTTGTAGGCAGGGGGGATTGTCCGCCATCATTAAAGGGGAGGGGATATCTTACTTCTGCACACATTCCCTCTAGCATCAAAGACAATTCCAGGGCTGCCCCATGAGGACAGGATGGTTAGTGCCAATTAAAGGATGCAAATTTAAAAGCCTGGGTCTCGTCTTCTGGGACTTCTTATGATTAGAAGGTTAAGGCTACACAGGGAAGAATTAGTACCTCTTCTATCCAATGATGCTCCAGAAAGCTCTAGGACCCCCCCCCCCCCCCCTCTCGATGCACCAGCCTGCCTCTCGTCCTGGCTGGTAAGGCAATGGCCCGCCCCCAGGATGGGCCCAAGACTGAATCCATCCGGTGTGGCTTTCTCTCTCTTCCCGGGGGCGGGTGGGATGGTTCAGAGCTTCCGATCTCTTCAACCATGGCCCGTCAGACGGAGGCCCACTCCCAGGAAATGTACAAGGGTATACAGCTGAAAAGCCCCCGGCGGTTTTACCTTGTACCTTGTCCCTGTGGCGCTCCTTAGCCACGTGACAACACTATTTTTTTTTTTTTACCATAGTGTGAGCTCCACACACACATGCAGGAGAGTTAATGGAAAAGCAGAGCAAGCTGGATCAACCTGCCCTCATCGCCCGCCTGCCCTGTCCCCCCCAACACACACCTTCGATAAGAGAGAACTGTGTGCGTCTCTGTGGGTGCAGGCGTGCCTTGCGTGGGTGGGAGAGGGCTGAGTATGTTTGCATAGTGGAGGCGTGCTGTGCACGCTGGCTGTTGGAGTATCTCCTGACACTCACTACTTTGTGCTTTTATTTTCAGGAGTTTGTGACTGATGTTTCCGGTACCCCCACATGAGCTGTACAGAACAGCAAAGAGAGTTGGAAGCTATTTAAAGAATGCTTTTTCCAATTCTGGGCGTATGAATCACAGACAGGAACAATACAAAGCTTTCTGGATTTCTTTCTCTGTTTCATATCCATTTCCTCATTCAGATTGCTGTCCTGTCCTGGTAGCCCTATCTTGTGCAATGACACTCTCCTGATGTGGAAGAGAGAGTGTGGTAGGTATAGTGTAGCAGTAGTGCAAGCTTCCCTCTCTCAGACACACAATGCCCCACTACAGAACAGGTACAGCACAGGCAGCAGCAGTGCAAGCTTCCCTCTCACACACACACACACACTGCCTCATTACAGAACAGGTACAGCACAGGCAGCAGCAGTGCAAGCTTCCCTCTCTCTCACACACACTGCCTCACTAGAGAACAGGTACAGCACAGGCAGCAGCAGTGCAAGCTTCCCTCTCTCTCACACACACTGCCTCAGTACAGAACAAGTACACCACAGGCAGCGGCAGTGCAAGCTTCCCTCTCTCACACACACTGCCTCACTAGAGAACAGGTACAGCACAGGCAGCAGCAGTGCAAGCTTCCCTCTCTCTCACACACACTGCCTCACTACAGAACAAGTACACCACAGGCAGCGGCAGTGCAAGCTTCCCTCTCTCTCACACACACTGCCTCATTACAGAACAGGTGCAGCACAGGCAGCAGCAGTGCAAGCTTCCCTCTCTCACACACACTGCCTCACTACAGAACAAGTACACCACAGGCAGCGGCAGTGCAAGCTTCCCTCTCTCTCACACACACTGCCTCACTACAGAACAGGTGCAGCACAGGCAGCAGTAGTGCAAGCTTCCCTCTCACGCACACACTGCCTCACTAGAGAACAGGTACAGCACAGGCAGCAGCAGTGCAAGCTTCCCTCTCTCTCACACACACACTGCCTCATTACAGAACAGGTGCAGCACAGGCAGCGGCAGTGCAAGCTTCCCTCTCTCTCACACACACTGCCTCATTACAGAACAGGTACAGCCCAGGCAGCAGCAGTGCGAGCTTCCCTCTCTCTCATACACACTGCCTCATTACAGAACAGGTACACCACAGGCAGCGGCAGTGCAAGCTTCCCTTTCTCTCACACACACTGCCTCACTACAGAACAGGTGCAGCACAGGCAGCGGCAGTGCAAGCTTCCCTCTCTCACACACACACTGCCTCATTACGGAACAGGTGCAGCACAGGCAGCAGCAGTGTGAGCTTCCCTCTCTCACACACACTGCCTCATTACAGAACAGGTACAGCACAGGCAGCGGCAGTGCAAGCTTCCCTCTCTCTCACACACACTGCCTCATTACAGAACAGGTGCAGCACAGGCAGCAGTAGTGCAAGCTTCCCTCTCTCTCACACACACTGCCTCATTACAGAACAGGTGCAGCACAGGCAGCGGCAGTGCAAGCTTCCCTCTCTCTCACACACACTGCCTCATTACAGAACAGGTACAGCACAGGCAGCGGCAGTGCAAGCTTCCCTCTCTCTCACACACACTGCCTCATTACAGAACAGGTACAGCACAGGCAGCAGCAGTGCAAGCTTCCCTGTCCCTCACACACACTGCCTCATTACAGAACAGGTACAGCACAGGCAGCGGCAGTGCGAGCTTCCCTCTCTCACACACACACTGCCTCATTACAGAACAGGTACAGCACAGGCAGCGGCAGTGCGAGCTTCCCTGTCCCTCACACACACTGCCTCATTACAGAACAGGTACAGCACAGGCAGCGGCAGTGCAAGCTTCCCTCTCTCTCACACACACTGCCTCATTACAGAACAGGTACAGCACAGGCAGCAGCAGTGCAAGCTTCCCTGTCCCTCACACACACTGCCTCATTACAGAACAGGTACAGCACAGGCAGCGGCAGTGCAAGCTTCCCTCTCTCTCACACACACTGCCTCATTACAGAACAGGTACAGCACAGGCAGCAGCAGTGTGAGCTTCCCTCTCTCACACACACACACTGCCTCATTACAGAACAGGTACAGCACAGGCAGCGGCAGTGCAAGCTTCCCCAGACTCTTCCCTTCCAGTGTACCTCAACCCTGATCTAGAGGGACCCCCTTTAGGGGTAAGGGACTAAGCCAGGCTCCAGACCTGTACAGTCTTTTGCTTTTCTATTACCATTTTTTCTATTTATTTATTATTTGTTTTTATATACCGTTGTTCAGTCTGGCATATCACAACAGTTTACAGTATAACGTTAGAACTAATAAGAGTTAGGCATCTTATTTTACATTGTAACTTTGTATCGTCTGTAACAATAGAAGTTAGATTAATAGTAGTAATAACAACATGTCTTAGTGTTAGGCAAGAGAAGCGGTTAACAGATAACAAGTGAAAGTAACGAGTTATAGTTGCTACAGCATGGATTAGCACCAGGGAAGGGTAATAAGAATGTAACAGTATACCGGTTGATATAGGGGGGTGTATGCAAGTTTTATAAATAGGGGGGTGTATGCGAGCTTTATAAATAGATTTAATGGAAAGAATAGACTCGTGGGTAGAGTTTGGAGGATAATATGATTGTTAGAGCTTGTTGGACATATTGATTGGGGGGAGGGGGGCATTGTCTGAGTGAAATTTGTTGGTGTGCAGCTTGTGGTGAATAGGTAATGTTGAGCAAATCAGATGATTTAATGGTTGAAAGGGAACCGGTGTCTTTGGTGTGTATCGGTAGCGGAGATCGGGTGCCAGCCAGGTGAACTCTACATGTTTTCTGAAGCATGTCTGAGGTTTGGGTAACCCTGTTTTGGAACCCAGGCACCGCACCACGTTTTTTTCGCATTGTAACCTGGCGTCGGTACTTTTCAGTTTGGGAATGGGACTGAGCACCTCGGATGCAGACCCCAGCTCCCTGTTACATCATTTCAGGGCCTGCCATTGGCAGCCAGCAGTATGCCAGCGATTTCTTTTATTCTGTAAAGGTAAGGGGCACAGACATTTCAAAAACAGATTGCTCAGCACCGCTAGGGGGTAAATCTGTCTGCACGGGGGGAGGGGCTGGCAGAGGATGAGAAGCAAAACTCTGCACGGTGGATTTCTAAGGATGATAGCAGGCAGGGGGGTCCATTCTGGGCTGGGAGAGTCTCAGGAGGCTGCTCCAAAGACTGCTTGCCCTTCAAATGCAGCAGAAGAAGGAACAGCAGCTCCAGGCTGGCACTCCTCAGGCTACCGTTTGCATGCACACAGCACGGATAAGAGCCCGGGAGGCCTGGAAATGTGGTGCGCCGTAATTTGGGGAAGAGAAGAGTGGAGGGGAGTATTCAGCAAAGCACTATACCGAAGCACTGAAAAGCCCTCATTACCAGTAACAGACCTGATTCCCAGTGTTCCCATTATGAGCCACACTGCTGGCAGCAATGCACTTTAAAACTACCCAGGGCTGGTGTTATGATCCATTTAAATTCATCACTACTGGCAATTATCGAAAAAGAAACAACAGGGGGTAAACATCATGTGAAACGGAAAGGAAATAACAACATCTGTTGATTTGTTGCCTGTCCTTTCCCATCCGAAACAAAAAACGAAAAGCAATACGGTTTCGTTTCTGTTGTTCCAGTGCGGCGCCGATAGGGCAAATTGGAAAGCCTTTGGGCCTGTGCAGACATTTCCATAGTTCTGTGCTGTAAATGACACGAGAAGCTTCCAAAACGAAATCCCCCACGAGCTCTCGGCAAGCCGTGCCGTCCGCCGCCCTCCAGCCGTTGCAGGGCGCGGGGGAGCTCTTACTGACAAGAGGGGAGACCAATTCTCGGCCCTCGATTTTACCCAGGTTTCTGCTTAGTTATCCGGACAGAAGCTTTCGAAAAATTGTGGTTAGCATCACTTCAGCGTGCACCGGAACCAGCCGGCATATGCTACAGTGAACGGCACGAAAGTAAACGAAAAGCAATAAAAGAAAAAAACCCGAAATAAATAGAAAACAACACAAAATGAAAGTTTTCTCCATGCACTCCCTTACTAAAGGAGGCAGACATGTAGGGTGCTCCTCTGCTCAGAAAGAATCTGCGGGGGGTCTGCTGCTGACACAGGAAACGGCTAAAAGAAGAAGGATCACGAAAATGTGCATTCGGTGCCCTGCGATCGTGCAGGAGCGCCTGGAGGACCTGCGTTGGAGTCGGTGGAATGATATCGTTTCCTGCCCTGTTCGAGGTGACGGCTCCCAGAGAGGCACGCGGAGGCCCCCCTGGCGCCCCCCCCCCCCCCTTCCCTTCCTTTGCCTCTTCCCTCTCTGCGGCTCGCCCTGTTTGTTCCCAGGCGAGCTCCTGTGTCACCGTCCTAGCCAGCAAGTTAACACACGATGCCTTCACCCCCGCCTGGCGTGCCCCAACCTTCAAAACAAAGCCACGAGCAGGCCGGGCCACATCTGTGTTTGCAGATCCTCGACTGGTTTTAATTAAGTTGTTTTTGTTTTTTTTTTAATCTGCAGAGCCCATGTCAAAACGGAGCAGGGTGGAAAAGGCAAACACGGGCAAAAGCAGGGAAGCAGAGGGGCCAGCCAAGAGCCACACTAACAATCACCCGAGCGTAAGGCCCTTCAGAGCCCTTCCGGCCTGGTTACAGTGACGTGGGCACGCTGGGATGTATACATTGAGGGTGAGACATAGGTGCCCCCTACCTCCCTATGAAGTCCGTGCACAGCAAAGTAACAAAGGATGTCCAGAGCTACTTCCTGAAGCCTGTGCTACATGGACACTTCTGAATGGCATCCCCCCCCCCCCCCCACCCCAAAACGTAAAACATAGAAACATGACGGCAGAAAAAGGCCGCGTGGCCCATCTATAGTCTGCCCATCAACCCAACTAATTTAGCTTTACAATTCCCATCGCTCCCTCAGAGATCCCCTGTGCTTATCCCCTGCTTTCTTGGATTCAGATTCCTGTTCTTTTCTCCACCATCTCTGCAGGGAGGCCGTTCCATGCACCTACCTCCCCTCTCTGTAAAGAAACGTTTCCTAAGATTACTCCTGTGTGTACCACCTTTCAAACTCATCTCATGACCCCTCCTGTGCATGGAAACTTTGGAGGTATTTGAATGCCTCTATCATATCTCCCCTATCTCATCTTTCCTCTTGGGTATACAAGTCTATCCCATATGCCTTAGAATGAAGACCTCTGCCCATTTCAGCAGCCTCCCTCTGGCCCGACTCCTTCCTGTTTATATCCTTATGAAGGTGCGGTCTCCAGAACTGTGCACATTATTCCCAGTGAGGTCTCACCAGGGATCTATCCAGGGGCAGTATCACCTCCCTTTTCCTGCTGACCATTACTCTCCCTATGCAGCCAAGTATCTTTCTGGCTTTTGCTGTCACCTTATCCACCTGTTTGGCCACAATCGCCCCCGGATCTCACTTTTCTTTCATGCTTAGAAGAATTTCACATCCAACAAAGCAAGTTCCCATAGGGATACTAAGTGGCTCCAGGTTTGGTTTTTAAGCACAGGTTGATCCATTCCTGGTTTTACCCCATGGCATGCAGTTTCCTTAGGCCGAGATGAGTACAAGACCAGGACTGGATCAGTCAGTCCTGAGAAACAAAATGAATCCAGCTGGTCACCCCCTTCTCTCCCCCCCCCCTCCCCCGTTCTGTCCTAAAGAGGAGAACAGTTTGCAGCCTCACTCCTGATCCCTGCAGAGGAAGTCCAAATGCACCTTTCAGCCTTCAACAACAGAGCGCACAAGCTGGTGATGCTTTAACAATGCCCTCTCCCCAATACCTGTAGGCAGCAGTCACCGCATGATGTGCAAAGGAGATTTTCTCAGCGTTCCCCCTTCTCTTCCTCCCACCACCGCCCTCCCGTGCTGGTTTGAGAAAGCATCGGTAGTTAGAGCAGTGGGCAATTTGTTTCTGCTTCCTTTGTCACGAGGCAGCCGTTCATCTTGATGTCTTTCTGCACCTTCTCTCCTCCTCTGCCTCCCCGCGGGGTCAGGGGTGAGGCTGCCAATGAACGACCTTGCACAGAACCGGCCATCTTTCTATCCTGTAGTACATCTCTGTGTTCAGTCCGTACAGGGCTCAACCCACGTCCCTCAGAGTTAGAGGCAAGATAGGCCAGAGACATCCAAGCACCTTCAATGGTATAAATCAGGCTCAAGAAGCCAAGATCCGCCAGTGGAAAGGAAGTTGTAGCACAAAGGATCACGGTATTTACGTATTCATGTATTGATTGGATTTATAAATTGCCTCTTTCCAAGGCTATGTAGAGCAGTAATGTAAATACAATAGAACAGAACTGGTGCTGGATGCATGGAAGCCCCCACACATACCCCCAAGGTATGTGATAAGCTTAGATTATCCCTAGTTGCAAGGAAAGCAAAGAGATTGCAAAAGTACAACTGAGCCCAGGGGTAGACAACTCCAGTCCTGCAGTGCCCAGAACCGGGTCCGGTTTCAGGATATCTCCAGTGAATTTGCATGAGGTATAGTTGCATGCACTGCTTGCATTGTATGAAAACAGACTCCCCCATGCATATTCATTGGGCATGTCCTGAAAACCGGACCCGGATCGTGGCACTCCAGGACCGGAGTTGCTTACCTCTAACCTGGTGCCATCACAGACTGATGGGGGTTGCTGAGATGGTACCAGGAGGCGACAGCGTGTCAGACACTGGCCAGGTTCATGCAGCAGGTTGGGTTGCAGGATGCCATCCAGAAAGGCCACAGGGACCTAGAAGGTCAGAGATCAGACTGCAGCCAGGCCAGTATTGGAAGCTATTTAGGTTATTACAGAGGGAGTGAGGGATGCTGGATAAGGAGAGATCCCGCTGTCCGGCTTTCAGCTGGGATGTATCGTCAGCAGCACGGGCAGTAAAACTGGGGGCCTGATTTTCAAAGCACGTTCAGTGCTCGACAGCCGGATAAGTAGAATATGTCTGGCTATCTAGCAGCTGCTGAATATCTGGCTGCATTCAGTGACCACTTGAAAGCCAGAGAAGTCACTTACCTGGCTATTTCTTAGCTGGAGAGCTTTCTGGGTGGGCCATGGTCGCATTGGGGTGGTGCTACGTATCTGGTTAACTTAACCAGATAAGTAGTGATATTCACTCTCTGTCCATACAGTTGGTCTAACTTAGGCAGATATAAGTTATCTGGCTAAGTAGTGGCTTATATGCAGATATTCAGCAGCATAGCTGTGTTGCTGAATATGCCTTGTAACGTAGCCGGATGAGTCATATCCAGCTAAGTTACATACCCCGATACTTTTGAATATCGGGCCCTGGGCAGACTGGTTGGACCAGTTCTTTTTCCCTCCTTCATCCACTATCAAGGGTGGCCAACTCCGATCCTCGAGATCCGCAAACAAGTCAGGTTTTCCGGATAAGCACCATGAATATGCATGAGATAGACTTGCCTGCATTGCCTCCATCATGTGCAAATCTGACTCATGCATATTCACTGGGGATATCCTGAAAACCTGACTCGTGTGTGGGGCTCTCGAGGCCTGGAGTTGGCCACCCCTGATCTATGTTACCCTAGGATGGAGAGAGGTGTAGATGTACTGTAGGGCCGAGAACTGCCTTTTGCTACACATGGTCCGCATTCTCCCACATCATGCACGGCTTCGGGGGTAGGAAAGCTTCAAAGATCACGGAACCAACACTGTGATAATCGGTCTATTTCAGTTTCCCCCATCCTGTGCTCCTGCCAAGCCAGCTTTTTGGGGGGGCTGATGCAATGAAGGGAAGCCAATGTCCGACTCAGATGGGCCGAGATGATCCTGATTTTTGGGAGCAGTCTCTTGCCAGGCAGTAAGCCGGGACGGCAGAAGAGCTGGGGGCTCCTTGTTTTTCTGGAGACGGACAGGGCCTTGGTTCCTGACCTTGGAATTTGGTGCTGACGGTGGTCGTGATGTGGCTGTGGCCAGGGGAGGGGGAACTCTGTGGCTCCCAGAAGGAGATCAGCGAACTGGGAGTTTAAAATTAGAGCATTTCTCCTTGAGAACAATAAAACCCCTCTTGACGTTTGTTTTGGGGGGTGGGGATGGGTTTTTATCCTTACTTATTTTACAAGTACAAAAGTAATGTCACATCTGGGAGTATTGTCGTGAATGTAGAAGCCTAAACAAGACCCGTAGATTGTGATGAAAACCCCCTTTGCCCCTCAAAGCCTGAAAGCCTAATATTTACATGACTTTTATCGAAGGAAGTAAAATAATGTCACATTCAGGTTAATGGAATCTTTAGCGTTCCCTTCTCCTTGTGTCCAGTCACTGAGAGGAGAACGCTCTTACCTCTGCTGCCACTGCTCATCACTTCCGGAGCGCTAGTCGATGAGCTTACGGACAAGAGTTAAAACCAACGAGGGGTGGGAGGCAGGGGAAGCAAGGGTTAAGATGTTACAGCAGGCTGAAAGTGGTGGAAGTTGAGAGTGGATTTGAATAAAGCGAGGCATGTCGCACCAGCTCAGGAAGTCTCTTCCAAGCCTATGGTGCAGCCAGGTGGAAAGCCCAGGGTCGGGAGTCTGTGGCAGAGGAGAAGGGCACAGATAAGAGCGACTTGCCTGATGAGCAGAGTTCAGGAGGAGGGGTGAGAGAGAGAGATAAGAGAGGAGAGGAAATGAGGAGCTGCAGAGTGAAGGCTCTTGTAGGTGAGTCGGAGGAGCCTGAACTGTATGCGGGAATGGTTAGGGAGCCAGTGTAGTTACTTGAGAAGGAAAGTTGTATGGGGCTAGAGCCTTTGGCAAAAGATAAGTCACACAGCCGCATTTTGAATAGATTTTAGTGGGGGGGCACATAATATGCTTCTGTATTTGGAGGCCCCCTCGTCTTACCCTTGAACGTGCCCTACGTGCTCAGAGCCACTCCTGAACGTTTGGGCAAAACCATTAAACACTTCCTGTGTCCTTTTCCATCCCTCCCCCATCATGTCCTGGACCCTTGCAGCACACGCACAGTCCTCCCCCCGTCTTCCCCTCCACCTCCCCAGAGCCAGGGCCAGTCACCAAGAAATATACTGCACCAGAGCAGCACGCAGTGTGTCTTTCTGTCAACGTTTATTTAATGCATCATTAAAAAGTCTTTCTAGCCATGGTCTATGCTACTAATATTAACAGACGAGTGTAATATAGAAAGGCTATACAGAGTGCGGCGGATGATGGTGTGTTTTTTTTTAATTTTTTGACACTGCACTAATTGCTATGCAGTTAATTGTTTTAGCTTGATTGATGACAGCGACATGGGTTGGCGGGGGAAGGGGGTGCATGTGACTGAATGGGAGTCTGCACATGGATTCGTTTGGGCTTGTTGTTGGCAAAGAGGAAGTTCAGAGCTCATAGTTGGTGCTTTTTGCCTGTTCCTGTTCCCTGCAGCTTCCTACTGAAAGGGAAGAGGGAGCAGCGGGGATGAAGGGGGGGGAGGGAAGAGGCACCAGGAGTCACAGCGAAAGCATCAGGCCCAGTCCGTGGCCTTCAGCACTGTTTTCCCAGGAAGCCTCTCGCTGAAAGAAGGCTACTGCTAGCCCCCCTCGTGCTTCCTTTCCCTTTCACCCCCAACTTCCATTCATCAGCAACTTTTCTGTTATCTGGCTGAAGTAGCAGCTCTTATCGGTGGCCTTCGTTTTGCCTCCCAGACAAGCAAGATAAATCATATTCTTTGGCAACCTTGGGCCAAAGCGCCCAGTGGTGAGCATCCCTTCAGGAAGAGGGAGTGTTTAAATATTAGGGGACTCTTACGGAGATGTTAGCTCAGTGAGACGCATTTTGTCTGGAGTAAGATTGATCGGGTACCTCAGTAAGATTTACTTTCCTTTATAATGCCATCAGAGTAGGCAGAAGATAGAGCACAGAGTTTCAACATTCTTGTTCCAACAAGCTTATCGTTTTGCTAGGACTGAACATAGGGAGATTAAGGGCCATGTATACGAAAAGGGTTTTCCCATTCTCTAACTTAAGTGACTTGCTGAAAGTCGCAGAATTGAGTACAGGACAGAAGAGTGGAAGTAGGGTCTCAATCAATATGCTGCCAGATTTTCATCATTTGTAGCTTTGCTGGGCCAAAGCCAGGTCTTCCTGAGTTAAAGACTTGCCAATGGGTTCAGCTTGGTTGTCAGTTATTGGCCATCTTGCCTCAGGAGGATTACCCCAGTACAGTTTATCTCACTTGGAATCTCCTTTTGCTTGGTGGGATTTCCTGACGTTGAAGAAAGGGGTTTTGTGAGTAGATGGGATGAAAGACAACAAATGCTGCATCTGCATAAAACCTGCCACACAACACAAGATTACACTACAGGTTAATGCAACTAGAGAAGTCAGGCACAGTGGCTTCTAATTCATGCAACATGACATGACTTGTGTGAATTGTTTATTCATGCACCAATATAAGAGTTTTATTTGTCAAAATCATTTCATACATTTCTTCAGTCTAGGCTGTGGATGGTGATTTCTATTCTTTAGGGTTGGCCAACTCTAGAGATCACTGGGCAAACTGGATGGGTCAATTGGTTCTTGTCTGCCCTGCATCTACCAGGATACTTTGTCTCTTCTTGTCTAAGAATGACTTCAAGAACAGAGTTTTGCAAATTGACCTTGGTGCCTAGAATGGTGTAGATGAACAGTGTGATTGGGTTGGTTTCAGCAGTGGGATCATGGGTTTGTGAACACCAGCCACTAGAGGGAGAAGATTAGCAACCTGAAAGTAAGGCTGGATAAAAGAGTCACTTAAGGACTCTAGTACAATCCTTCTGAGAAAGGCCCCATCTCATGGTACCCATCGTGGTCCGGACGATACAGCAGAAAGAACTGCTGCGGAGAATGGGGAAAGTCCTGTCTTCTAATTTGGTTTCCTGGGTCCTTCTCTCCTACTTTACTGAGATTTTCCAACCATGAGTTTGAATAAAGTGTCGGATGGATGGCACAGCACAGTGGTAGATTGCCAATCATCTAATAAAATTCATGTCTTTCAAACTTCTTAAGACTGGCACCTGAAGTTTGGTCAAGATTCCGGCCAGCGAATGGAATAACAATACAGAGAAGGGAAGGATTTTTACAGAAGAACGCTGACCGCGGATTGCACCCAACTGAAAGCTTTCTTGACCCGCAGCACGAGCAGTAAAATGAGTGAACTTTCGGCAGGTTTTGGAAAGATTATTGCAATACTGCAAGTGGAGAGGCGGGAGAGAGGCAGAAACATTAGACAAATGGGCGAAGACCCAAAGGATAGAAGTCACACTTTCAGGCCATTTGAGCAGCTCCGAATCTACAGAGTTGATCTCATCTGAAGAAGGACCCGATGTGCTTTCGTTCATGCAGAACCAGCTCTTTGGAGCATTCTTAGGTTGGTGCATTTATAGGTCCAATGAAAGCCCATGGGGCATCCAATACGTCCCAAGACCAGTAAGGTTGACAAACCCCTGCATTGCAGATGATGAGGGAAAACCTGCAAGTCCAAAGAGGCAAGAGGGCTAAAAGCAAGTCTAACTGAGCCGGTCTGGATGATCCGGGTCAGTTTCTACTGCTTTTTCCTCTTTTAAAGCACCTTAGGTTTCAGTCTCTTCCATGGGCCTTGTGGGGTTTCTGCTCTGACTCACTGGATTGGTGATAAAACAGGTCCCTTTAACAGCCACCGACTTAGACCTGAAGATCTTTGGTGCTTCTGACTTTCAGATCCTGAGAAAGATGGTGGGTGGAATGGAGGTCTGGGCAGGTTTAACCATCCCGTTGTGATCTTGAGCCTGACGCCAGACCCCTCGACTGCGCTGCATGTCTGGTTCTAGCTTCCCCAGAGCTTCATCTCTGCCCCCCAGGTTACGCAGTCCTCACCCCTCCCAGCCCACTGCGGTTGACATGGACAGTCCCTCTCTTCCTTGTTCAATAAGAAAAGAAAAATCCGCTCTTACAAAATAGCTTTTCCAGAAGTCACCAGGCACACTCCACTTGTTTGTTCTCGTCTTTTATTTCATTGTTCGCTTGTTTTCTCAGGAGAAAAGAGAGAGCCTCAGGTCTCAGCTGATGATTTTCTGAACGCCGTGGACCCATCAAACTGTCTTTTACAATTCAGCTTCAAAAGACATTTTGTTCGCCTCCCTAAAGCCTTCCACCGGTCCATAACTCTCTGTATACTAGCACTTGCCTGTCCCTCTTATTTAGTGCTGGCTTGATTTGACTCCGCCCTAAGCCCTTTGGGGCGGGGACTGGCTACCCTTCCCCCCCCCCATCCCCTTTGTTGCGTCCTCTCCTTGCTGCGGGCTGTGAGACGAGTTGCGTAACTCTTCAGCAGTCACTGCTTTGCATAGGGCCAGGTGGGCCCTGCCCGATTCTTTCAGGATCCGCTGCCATCATGGCCGGCTCTCCAGGGGGTATCACTGACCTTTGTGGTAGAGCAGCCTGGCAGCGCCGTGCCCCTGCGCCTTCCTGGGCACGTCGCCGCCTCTCACTACGCAGGACAGCCCGGGGCACGCCGCCTTGCGAGCGTGTTCCCTTTGCGCCCGCAGAATCCGTCTCGCTTCTGTTGCTTAGGGATCGTTGATCTCAGATCCACACAGTTCAACGTCCAGGATCCCGGCAACTTCTGCTTATTATGTATAGAGCTGGATTTCATAGGAGACTCTCTGGGAGAGGGTTAGCTGCAGGCTGAGTTTGAGGATACTGGGATTGGTCGCAATATTTTTTGTGATGGTTTGATATTGTTTCTGTCACATTTAATGATTATACTGTCGCATAGCATGCTTATATTATCTATTTATTACGCTTGCTAATTGAACCCCCTCCCCCCCACAGGCTCAAGGCAATGTACAGACAGTTTAGGTATTTATTATTGTTATATGAATTTTATTCCTTATGAACTGTATAACACATGTTGAGTACGGGCTGATGCGTGACCCACACACTGACATTACCCCTGAAATCTTGGGGGAATCATTCCTTTCTGCTTCAGGATTCACCTTGGGCAGAGTCCGAACAAATGTAGCCGCAACCATTCTCCCGAGATTATGGAAAAGACCTTTTGAATCTCATTGAGAAAATGAGTCTCCAGAAGCCTTGGACAAGCCAGCAGGTGAAATGTACCATTTGTGTTTGTGGAGATGGAGACGGAGCCAGGGAGAGGGGATGTTTTATTCCTGCTATGCTATCTCCTAATTGATTAGCAGCGCTGGAGCAAAATAGACAGCTGAGGGAACGACCCCTGAGGAAATGAGAAACTGCAAAACACAACGAGGAGGGAGGGTCTGCCAGGACCGTTGCAGGAATGAAGTGACGTCCAGTCTTACACAATTCAAGAAATGCCTTGGAACAAGATGGCGATGGCCCCTGGAAGGGGAAAGAAGGGGGCCTGTCATTGCAGGGGCGTGACCGCCTGCCGGCATTAGAGCGGTGCCCGAGGGGCTTAATCCCTGGGGAAAGCGGAGGGGGGAAGGGAAGAGAGGTAGGATAGATCTCCCTTGCTAGCCCTTAGCCAACAAAGAGACCTGCTCAACCCAGGCGATTGTCCCAGGGCATGGGGTAGGGAGATGGAGGTGTTAAAACGGGAGAGACGGCCCTTTTTGTTCATCTATCCTAAGTTTAGGATGAGAGAGAAATGCATTTGTAGAACTTCGTGTAGGTTGGAGCTTGCCTCTTCCAGCCCCCATTCGGTAAGGGCATCTTGGTTCAATTCCCAGTAGACGAATTTGCCGGGTCGGCAGGTGGCGCCTCACCAAAGGTTGGAGAACATTATTAGAACATCTGGGCGAGAACCAGGTAGGTCTCCAAAAGAGCCAACATAGCTGCTAGAAAATGCGTCGCTGGGGACTGCCTTGGGTCCTGGGCACCCCGTGATTACACGACGGAGTACTGGGCAGTTAAATAAATCTAGCGCCGGCCAGGCTGAAAGGATAAGGCGCATGGGGATAAATATCAGTGGTGTCCTTGCTTTCCCCAAATTAGGCTTTTCTGTTGCCTCCTTTTCTGGTTCCTGTAGATATTTGAATCAAAATCTAATCAGGATTCAGGGAAATCGGATTATCTCGGCCTACTAATTAGATTTTACCCGCATTTTGTTGTGCCCTCTACGTTTGTTTCCCTTTCCTTGGTACAGTTTGTCCCGTCATTCATCAGCAGAGCCAAAAGTCCAGAGCTCAGAAGGCCCGGCCAGTGCTGCTCGCTCACCTTCTGTGCCCCACCAAAAAAAAACCCAAAAACAAATGTGGCTTCTCGCTACAGCTTCACGATAGCAATGCTGATAGGGGGAAGACTTGGGGGGCGAGGGGAGGAAAACAGATTATCACTCAATTGGAGACCTCATCAATCACTCCGGCCAGGGCTGTTTATGATCGCTGTCTCCTGCCAAGCTGTTAATTAACTCCAGATCATTCCCTCCCCCCCCCCCCCATCCATAGTTTCTCGTTTCCTGCCAGGGCGAGGGCTTCAGATTGTGTCAAAATGTTCTGAGCGATTTTTTTTTTTTTTACCCGTTCATTTGTGATGGGAAGATGCAGCCATCCGACCCCACCCCCACGACCAATGGTGGATCCACCGACCGGGGGAGAAGGGGGAACCAGCTTTGAAAAATACCAATTTCAGTCTTTCGCAAGGCTATATTCTCACAGGGCAGCTGTGGGCCATTTCAACAGCCGGGGGGGGGGGGGGGGGGGGGGGGGGTGGAGCAGGAGAAGAGAGGATCCAGATACATCCAGGCTATCCAGGCCTAGGAGGTTACGGATGGATGGATTGGGGGACCAGTCGGCACTGGGGGGGGAGGTTTGTTTTTCTGATCCAGTATTATTAGTTCTACATCACTGCACACATGGACTTCCTGTTCCACGTTCCCTCATAAAACGAGCTCTGGTGGCAAACATCTGGAGACATCTCCGAGGATTGGTTTAGGTCATATGGTGCAGGTGCTGCATCCCTGGAGCGATGGGCCCTAGGAATGTAGCAAGGCAGAGTCGGAAGCAAATTTCTGCACCATATGATCTAAATCCAATCCTCGGGGACCCCCCCCCCCCCAACAAGTTTGTGTTTTCAAGATAGCCACAGCGAATACGTTATAAGAGATCTCTGCAGCCACAGCTTTCATTGTGTACCATTATGTCTCATGCTGGGAATTCCAGATTTGGGAACCAGTGCCTTATGTCATATATGGTGCAGATGTTCAAATTCTGCCTTGCTATATCCCTAGGGCAGTGGCTTCCAAACCTATCTTATTGACCCCACAGCTGTTTCCAGATGTTTGCCACTACAGCTCATTTTATGACAGAAAGCAGAGCTACAGATCCATGCACGCATGGGAACCACTCACATAAAACCACTGATGGCTCTTAGCTAGCAATGATCCTAGGACCAATCCCTCTTCTTTCTTCCCCTCCTAAGGCATCCTGGGATGTGTAGTCCTAGTTCAATAGGCAAACTAGAGCAGAGTACTTGGCTGCCCCGCTCAAGTTCATCTGTTTGTTTACAGGAATGTTTCTAACCAGCGTGAAATATGGATTTTGCCAGATCTCTGCGTGGTTGAGGGGGAGGGGGACTGACATTCAGAAGGCTGTGGGTCAGTCTTTTCTCTGTACCTCTCTCCATCCAACGGTAAATTATCTAAATCAGGTAATCAGGTGCCTTAACTGGCACCCAGAAACCCCCCACCCCCACCCTCGAGGTGGCCGCTCGTGTGTATGGGGGGGGGGGGGTACTGGCTGTACGAAAGGAGCTGATGTAACTAATTAGGCACCTGACCCTGCTACAGGATTTGTGACCCTCCACTATTACTTACTATTGGTCAGTACCAACCAGCATTGGGGCTCCCAGCAGGACAAGCAAGATATTATTGATGGGCTGTTTTACAATGAGCCTGATCTGTCCCTGGAGTGGGGGGGGGGGGGGGGGGGGGGGGTTGTGGAGGGGCAGGAGAGGCTGGCACTGCACTGAAGGAGACGAGGGACTGGAAGAGGCTTGGCACTAGCCTGATGAGAGGCTGGCACTGTATTGAGCAGGAGAAGGGCCTAGCTGGCACCTGATGCTGAACTGCTGAAGGGGGAGCGGTATCACAGTCAGCGGTTTAGCTGGGAGGGAGGTGCTCTGCCTCCTGATCTGCAGAGGGCAAGGGGGGGGGGGGGGCAAGGAAACGCCACAGCTGGTAATAATACAGGAAAGCAAAGCAGCTCTGCCAGACCAGAGATAGGACAGGCAGATGGTGCATCGTACTGCATGTATAATTTGGCACCGGCGCAGTAATATTTGTGTGACGGTGTGTATCTAACAGAAGATGTTGGGGGGACTGGGAGAGAGTAAAGGTGGGGAGAATGGTACAGCCGGACCTGCAGAATTGATTTTAAAATGTGCCGATGACTACAAATGCTTTGGGGGAGCCATCGCGACGCATGGACAAAGGACGGATTCACTCGCCCCCGTCCCCCCTTCCCTATGGCAGAGGACCCTGGAGGAACAGCCCCCATCCCCACCGTGTGTCTAATCTGTTCATCTGCCTCCTTGGCATCCCGGAGGGCAGTGGGGATCACTTGGCCACCTTCTCAGGGCATGAGGGGCAGAGGGGAGGGACGTTGTCAAGAGAAGAGGAAAGAGGAACAGGAACTTGGGGAAAAAAAATGTTAAAAGAAAGGAAGGCAGGATGTGATAATCATCCTGATAAGTTAATTTATACCTTTCCAGTACAAAAGTGCTGCTAATGGGTTTCTATTGTCCCTCCAGAGCATACAAAATACCATTTGTCATTGCTGCCAGATAATGAGCTGCTTTCTGCAATCAGGAGGAGGACTCAGTCCATCACTTCAGTCAAAGTCTTACCCCTTCAGCCCCAAATGCTTCATCCTCCTCCTCATCTCCTTTTCTCTTCCCCATCCCTTGCCTTAGCACCCTCCATGGGATCAGTAGGAGGAGCCAAAGCACCAACAGGAGGAGCCATTAGCAGGGAACGTTGTCATTGGGTGCAGCCTTGCAGGGGAGGAGCCTGTGGAAGTGCTCCCAGACACGGGCAGCCTGGCAGTGGGATCCCAATTATAATCCCGCCCATAATCCTTCCCCCCCCCCACCCCCGGGAGGGGTTTATTGGATCACAGTGGTAGAAAATGTGTGGCAGGAGTGGGGGAAGAGCTGGAGAGAGACAGGGGGAGTCTGGAGCATGGACCTACTGGACTGGTGCCGAGTCGCAATGAGCCAGCTCTGATCTTTGTAACATAAAGAGCAGGAGCCACAGGTTCCCTGTGAATGCATGGGGTGACCCTACAAGAACAGGGCATCCAGGAAGGAGGGAGTTTTCCACTTCCCATACGTGATGGTCGAGGCCGTTCATCCACACTGTGCCCTGCCGGTGGAGGGGAGCGAAGAGGGGCTGATTAGTGACACTGGTTCACTTTGAGACTGCCCACTTTGGGGGGGGGGGCCATACTCGGCGGATACTTTGTACACGAGGACCCTGCACTGAGTTTCCAAGAGAAGGTTCCCGGTCCCTGCCTGCTTTCACTCCGAAGCACCCGCGGACGCTTGCACCTGCTTCTTCTGCGGGCAGTTTTCGCAAGACCCCCTACAGGCACAGTCTCCGGGATTTATTTTCCGACTGTACCCGAAGTGCCCTCAGGAACGCCTCCCCTTGTAACGCGTGCCGTGGGAGAGTGATTTTTTCAGGCTCATTTGGGCACCTACATTGCTGTTTTCCCGCATAAATGGCTGCGAGTATTGCCCTCCCCCTGGCCTGGTATCCTGACAGTGCAGTAAAGGGAGGGCCACTCTGGATGCTCTCTTTTCTGAAGAGCCATCTACGGTCCGGCCGTTCCACCATCCCAAGCCTGATCTCTCCAAAGGCAAAGAATTTGACAAGAGATTGTGGCGGCCTGGGGTCGCTGTAGATGCCCCTGGGCGAACACCCTATGGCAGGGTCTGGGATCAGGCGCCTTCCGCCTCACACCGCAGAGATGCAGTTTAAGTGATGCTGCTGTTAGATTTGGTTTTTTTTCGGAGGAACACTCCTTTAAACTAACCTATGCTTTATTAGGCGACTGCCTCACTAGAGCCGGCTGGTGAAAAGCCATAGAAACGTGCATTCGGAAGGAAGCGGGTCTTTAAGGAAGAGTGGCCCCTGTCTGGGGGGGGCATGAGGCGGTGTTGCAGGATGGTGGTCCTCCGTGCGGCAGCCGAGAGAGCCTGTGGGCTTCTGAGGGTGAAGCACTATACAGAGCTGATTATCTCAGCCCCCAACAAGCACCAGACGTGCACGGCACACATCATAATTCAGGGGTGCTGGCAGCCATTTTCACTGTGCGGTGCCCAGGTCTTTCCACACTGGGAGTAATTCTCTAACCTTCCGCCTGGGTGCAGAGCCCATAGGCACCTTTTCACCCACAGACTTCACCCCAGTTTTCAAAGGAAAGGTACGTGCATGTTGCTTTCCCTTTGAGAATTTGGCCAGGAAAGTTACCCACGGGGCTTTCAGAATTGCCCTCTGAATGGTGTACCAGTGATGAGCCATCAGCGTACACGGCACTGTGCAGTCGCAGAGTCGTGATTGCTATTTATAATGCAAGGACTCACATGATCATAGTTCTAAGATGCCTCTTTTTTTCTTGTATTTGTGTGCCCTGGCTGCTCTCTGAGACTCTCTCTGAGGCTGCCTCACTCACAGCTGTCCTGGCATGAACTGCCCCCCCCCCCCCCCCCCCCGTCCGCTCACTCCAGAGGCTAAAGAAGGGTTACAGTTGGTTTTCCTTTGATGAAACTGGCCTGCTTTGTAACTAAGTGCATCAGACGTTTTATTTGCTTTATAAGAAAGCAAACGCACTGAGCCTTGGAAATGTGTCGTGAAGAGGCACCACGGATAGCAGCCACGCCCCAGCCAAGCCCTCAGTTATTTCACCACCACCACCACAACCAGTTATCAGCAGGTTCTGAGTTTCTGCTCAATGAGTTTTGAGATGATGGCTCACCTTCCAGCTTGAAAGTGGTCAGAACCAGGGGGCTTGCGTCATCTGCCATGCCGGAAGACCTTGGTTTATTTGCAGGACTAGCACAAGGGCTAACTTTTCTGCTAATGTGATGAGCTGAGGATGGCTTTTGTGACAGAGGTTGACAGCCTTTACAACAGAGTGGTGAGGGAGTAAATGCGCTGCTGTCTGATCCCCCCACTGGAGAGACGACACTCCTACCTTAAAACAAAAATCCAGAAGTATGGGGGGGGGGGGGTGGGAGATATTTTCTGCTGCCTGAACTTTTTGAGATCACACGGGTCTCTTCTTCATGCATCCAACAACCGGATCATCATCCAGCTCCAAGGGTGAATGGGCTGAGTAGTTTATGACCGCGGGAAATCAGAAACAGGAGCCAATAGGTTCACAGCACCTCGCCCCCACCTCCTAACTTGTACAGAATTGGAGGCTGACAAGAATCCTTACCCAAGAAAACTTTAGAACTAATTGGTGGCTCAATGCAGTACTTTGTTGGTGCTTGGACAGGTTTAAAGAGGTTGAACTTAAGCCAGTGTTGAGGATGTGTCTCATCCTCCTGATGCAGAGATGTATTTAATAATCTAGTTTGCACCTGACTCTGCCTGCCTTCTCTCTCTCTCCTGTGGGCACCTCTGACTTCATCACCCCTTTGGCACTCGTTCCCAGCGAGCACAGGAAAAGTAATCTCTGCCAGAAGGAGAAGATTGATTATACCGCCACAAGGCACTGGGAGGAAGCAGCTTAAGTATCCCCAACCCGAAAACTAATTTTGTTGAAATCGCATTCCTGCATCTCTCGGCCAAGTGGAAATCCAGGGTTAGTGCAGAGATGAGAGGAGAAACTTTACCTCATGCAGGAAGTAATGATGGACAGGGCAGGGCTGTGTGTACGGAAGATGTGTCCGTCTCTTCACCCAGAGGTCATTGAAAGCCCCCTTTTATTTTTGTCGTGTCTTCTATAACCTAGTGGAAGGTTGTCATATCTTATAGAATGATGTGGGCATGAAAGGGTCTTATGGTCCATTCTGTCTGTCCCTTCCCCCCAACAGAGTCGGTGCTCTGAGTGACAAATTGTATGAGTCAAGGCATGCACTGTCCAGCGATGGCTCGGGTGTGCCAGGAAGAAGAGTCGCCCAAGGCAAGTGCGTCAACCTCTTCGTCTCCATCAGACTGCAAGGCAGTCTGCTAATTAAAGGTGACAAGGCCCATACTCGGCGGAAGCTTTTCCAAAATTCTCTCCAGCTTGCTCACTTCCCTAGCCCTTTTGCCGTGAAAGAACCACCCTTCTGTGGGTTTGCCAAGAAACCAGTCACTCAGACTCTTGTCCCGGTGGGATGATCTCTGCTGGAATGAAAGGAATTCCCTTGCTCCAGGGGGGATAGCCACGCCCTTACCTGTTCACCTGGATGTTGAGTACAGCTCACCTGTAATCACACGAAGACCAAAATAGATGACACCAATTTGCAAATAAGGTCTGTGCATTATGAACAATGAATTTGGCATTGCTGTCATAGCTCAGCCGGGTGCTCATGCCATCGCTAGGACAGAAGCTGCCACCCTTTGAATTGCCAGCTGATTACAGAATGATAGAAAGAGATGCAGCCTAGAGAAGAGGAGGTCAACAAAAGGCCCATTCTCCTCCCCCATCTTCAGTGCTACCCATTACAGAGTTGGGGGTGACCCTCTGAGCATTTGGTGGGGGCAGGTCCCCACAGACATTTAAGCTCACTTAGTGCCTACACAAGGGAAACTGAAGGAGAAAGAAGGGAGGGAGAGGTCGGTGGACCTTCAGGAAGTGGGACAATGGTCAATCTTTTGGCCAATGAACTTGGTGGGAAGTCTCTTCTAAAGAGAGCTGGGGCGTAGGCTTCCTCTGAACCATCATTAAAAGCTAGGATATGACAGCAAGTAAGGCCCAGCCAGCCTGCCTGTTCTCCTTCCTGTTGGAATGCCACAGACCCCACTTGATCTCAGGCTCTCTCTTTGCTTCCTGGTAACCAAGAATCCTCTGTGCTTGCCTCAGGTTTTGGGGGGTTTTTTGTTGTTTTTTTTTTAATCTGTGGATGACTTTTTGCTTCCACCACCTCCACTGGGAGGCTGTTCCGTGCTCTGCTCCCTTGCCCATCCTTTCTGCAAAGAAATATTTCCCGATCTTACTTCCTGTAGCCAATAATGCTCCAGCTGTGGCCTACTGCAATAACTGAGGAGTGGGTGGGGGTGGAGTCCTTCACTTCTAGGGCCAGCTGAAAAGGTCCATATGGGCACAAATGAAAGTCCTTCCATTTTGGCTTATTCATAATAAAAATGATCTCCCAAAGAGTTGGGGGTTTTTTTTTCCTAATGAAAAACAATATATCTTTTTGAAATCAACTACAACCTTTTTAAGTTTCTTAATCCAAGAATTTCCCCTTGATTGACAGCATATGCTCCCCTTCAGACCCAAACATCTGGGCCAGCTGTTCTCTGTCCCCATCTGAGCACGCGCTAGCCCGCGATTGATCTTGGAGCTAATCTTCCCTTGGCGCTCCTGGGCACTTTCAGAGCTCGGCAGCTTTACCAGCTTCCTGGCTGGGCTCCAGCTCCTCTTTTAAAACAGTTACACTGCCCTGAGCATTTGCCGAGATCCGTCCAGTTGGCAGTCAAACAAAACTGGTAAACTTCCCTCCTCTGCCTGTTTCAGTTTTCTGCCATTCCTGAAGAGATCGCACCTCCTCCTTACACATTATGAATCCTAAGTAAATAGGCCCTCCGTTCCCTTATTCATTAGACTAAAATTAGAATTCCTCGCAATTAAGCTTAATAATAAAAAGAAAACCCAACCATGTTAACACCCAGCTGTGGCAAACGGCTTCTGGCTAAGCGACTGACACGCCCACATAATAAGGCCTTGTTATCACCTGCTGAATTGACGTTGAGGTTTAACACATTTTGTCACTATTAGACAGCCCGGGTGACTAAGATTTTCATCGTTACCTTAAGTTGTTCCAAACCCAACGCCGCAGTCAGTTATAGGGTCACCCACTTGTGGGGAATGTGGTCAAAGGTGGACCATTCATAGATCTGTGAAGCTAAACCACTACAGATGCTGCAAAATGCATACAAAGGATCCCTCCGCATACAAAGGATCCCTCCGCATACAAAGGATCCCTCCAGGCTCCCCCAAACAAATCCTCCATTCACAACTCCAAAAACGAGCACTGTCCACTGCTGGACCTCATCATTGGAATTCACTACCCCCGGATCTACGCCAGGAACAATGCCATCTGTCCTTCAGAAAGAAACTGAAAACCTGGCTGTTCTCTCAAGCCTACCCTTAATGGGTCACTCCCCAACTAGCATTGACGCTCTTCACCTCCTCCCTATCACCTTCCTCCTCTCCTGGCCCTATAACCACTTCCCCCCTGCTCCCACCCCGTTCCCGGCCCTCCATCGCCCCTTCGGACGCATCCTCTGCCTCAATCCAAAGGATCTGTTATGCTCGAACTGCTTATTTAAATCAGCTGCTAAATCAGCACCCTATGCTGATCAATTGTTTTCTGCTATTTTACATTATCTCTTTAGTTGAGTTACGTTAAACTAATTCTTTCTCTCTTAACGATCCTGAATTTATACTCCCTGTTTATTGTAACTTTCTTTCTTCTTGTTAAATGGTTTTCCCCTGGTTCTGCTGTAAACCGGTATGATAAGACTTCGTCTTGAGCATCGGTATAGTAAAAAAATTTAAATAAATAAATAAAAAGCTCACAGCAGCACCACCAGACGGCCTCAATAATACAAAGAACAATATCCATAACTGGCGTTAATTATATTAAGATCCCCCCATTTCTTTTAGCTTTTTTTTAAACCTTCTGTATACTAAGTATACGTATCTATAACACTCTGCCCCACTGCGCAGTCAGGTGTGGGCCCTAGAGTCCTACACGTGCTGACCCCTTGGATTGGAAGACGCACTTTGCTGGAAGATGACTCTCGCCTTCGTTCCTCCCGTGGCCAGCCTCACCCACTGAGTGCTGAATTTCTGGAGGTTAAATCTATTGTGCCAAAATGCCTGGCCAGGCCCCTGCAGGTCGTGCGAGGAGTCACCTTACCTCCCCTTCACTGGAAGCTCTTTGAGGTAGGGACATTAAAAGCACGTGGCTTCCCTTGCACACTGATAGTGCTATTTGAGAAATAATATACTCTTTTTTTTTTTTTTTTTAGACGGATATTCGTAGAAGCCAAAGTTAACAGGTTAATTGCTTGCTATCAGTCTGGACCCAGAACTCACCAGAGCAGGAGGCTGAGCGATAAGCTGTGTCTGCCTGTGAGCGTTAATCGTTCTTACAAGATCTGGAATTCCCTAAGGAAACTGAGGAACATCCTCACATTCGGTTGTTACCAGCAGCCATCTCTTTAATGATCTCCAGAGGGTTCAAATTATCTCCCCCCACACACCCCCATCCCTTATTTCCTATTCACCTGTGAACAAAATTAGAAAAGGGTGGGCAAGAACAGCATCGAGGTTTCTAAAGTTTCATCAGAAGAAAGGGATTTAATAGCGCGTCGGCCCTGTCTGCGCTCTTGCACTGCGGGGATGGATGGGGGTCAGAAGCAGTGAGGTGGAGAGAGAGGAGACGCGAGGCAGAGCTGGAGAGGACAAATGGGGTTTTCAGCGCAGTAGAATAGACAGAAAGATGAATAGGTACTATAGGAGAGATTGATACTGAGGATGGATGGCTAGCTGGATGCATGGATCAGTACAGCATGTGCCTGTTTGAGTGTAGGCGTGTGCTAGGTAGGTATTGATTGACAGCTGGGCAGACCGTAGAGCAACATTTTGAAGATTTCATTTCTTCCAGATTTGGCAAATTAGGTAACGTGATCCCTGCCTCCAATTAAACTCCATCTATTAACCTACCTTTGAGATTCTGGCTTATCGGATCCTCCCCAAATGCTTATTTGTCTTGCCTGTCTTTAATTAGATTGTAAGCTCCAGCCAGCGGGTACTCTCTCTAATGGGCATCTGTACAGCGCTGGGTACACCTTGTAGCGCTGTAGAACCGTTTAATAGTGGGAGTAGGTTCATCCATCCCTGCTTCAGCAGACTTGCAGGAGCGATGTCCCGTCCCCGTCCCCTGGGTAAGCACAGCTGAGCGCGTGAGCAGGAGGCCCCGGAGCATCGCCTGCCACTCGAAGCTGAGTCGCAGGGCCAGTGCATGGGCCACTGCGGAGGGGGGGGGGGGGGTCAGGGCTTTTCCAGCGCAGCTGCCCTTGTAAATCAGGTTTCAGAGAAAACATGTCACTCTGCAGAGGCTGGCTCTCCGCTGCTGGCTTTAACCCCGGCATTGCTGGAAGCCACTGACTCACTTGGCATGCCATAGCAGCCGCGGCCACCCTGGCCAAAATGAACAAACAGACAACAAAATGCTCATGGTAATTAGGGAAACTAACAAACTTGGCAGCACAGTGATAATGGGAGATTTCAATTACCCCAATACCGACTGGGAAAATGTCGCATCAGGACATGCTAGGGATGAAATAAATGACTTCTTCGTGGAGCGGCTGGTCTGGGAACCAATGAGATGGGAGCCATTTTGGACCTAATTCTTAGTGAACGCAGGATTTGGTGCGAGAGGTGCCGCTGCGCAACAGTGATCATAAGGCAATCAAATCTGAGTTAATGACTGGAAGGAGAACATTAAGTAAATCTCCTGCTCTAGCATTTAACTTTCAAAAGGGAGACTGACAAAATGAGGAAGACGGGAACAAACTAAAGGCGCAGCTACAAAGGTAAAGAGTTTACATCAGACATGGACATTGTTTAAAAATATCATCTTAAAAGCCCAGACCAGAAGTCCTCCCTGCATTAGAAAAGACAGAAGGAAGGCCAAACGACTGCCGGCATGGTTAAAAGGCGAGGTGAGAGAGGCTATTTTAGCCAAAAGAATGTCCTTCAAAAACTGGAAAAGGATCCAACGGAAGAAACTGGGAAAAAGCATAAGTGCATGTTACACGTAAAACATCGATAAGGCAGGCAAAAAGAGAATTTGAAAAGAAGCTGGCCATAGAGGCAGAAATTCATAATAAACCTTTTTTGAATATATCTGAAGCAGGAAGCCTACAAGGGAGTCGGTTGGACCGTTAGACGATCGAGGGGTTAAAGGGGCACTTAGGGAAGACAAGGCAATAGTGGAAAAAACTAAATTCTTTGCTTCAGTGTTTACTGTACAGGATGTTGGGGAGATACCTGTGCCAGAAATGAGATACCTGTGCCAGAAATGGTATTTAATGGTGATGATTTAGAAGAATTGAAATAAATCATAGTGACCCTGGATGATATAATATAGCAGATTGACAAACTAAAGAGTAACAAATCACATGGACCAGATGGTTTATACAGCAGAATTCTGAAAGAACTAAAAAAATGGAATGGCAGATCTGTTACTAGTAACTTGTAACCTATCATTAAAATCATCTATTGTACTTGAAGACAAGAGGGTGGCCAATGTGACACTGGTCTTTAAAAAGGACTGCAGGGTAATTCGGTAAACTATAGACCAGAGAGCCTGGTTTCAGAGCTGGGAAAAATCATAGAAACTATTCTAAAGAATAAAATCACAGAACATATAGACATGGTTTAATGGGACACAGCCAGCGTGGATTTACCCAAGGGAAGTCTTGCCTAACCAATCTGCTACATTTTATGAAGGGGTTAATAAACCTGGGGATTTGCAGAAGGTGTTTGACAAAATCTCCCATGAGAGACTCCTGAGAAAAATAAAAAGTTATGGGATAGGAGGCGATATCCTTTTGTGGATTGCAAACTGGTTACAAGACAGGAAACAGAGTAGGATTAAATGGTCTGTTTTCTTAGTGGAGGAAGGTAAACAGTGGAGTGCCTCAGGGATCTGTACTTGGACTGGTGCTTTTACATATATTTATGGAAAGGGATACGAGTGAGGTGATCAGATTTGCAGATGCCACAAAATTATTCAGAGTAGTAAAATCATAAGCGGATTGTGATAAATTGCAGGAGGACCTTGTGAGACTGGAAGATTGGGCATCCATATGGCAGATGAAATTTAATGTGGACAAGTGCAAAGTGATGCATATAGGGAAAAATAACCCTTGCTGTAGTTACACGATGTTAGGTTCCATATTAGGAGTCACCACCCAAGAAAAGGATCTGAGCGTCATTGTGGACAGCACATTGAAATGCTCAGCTCTGTGTGCTGCAGTTGTCAAAAAAGCAAATACAATTTTAGGATTTAGAAGGAAGGGAATGGTGAATAAAACAAAGGATATTATAATGCATCGCTCTGTGGTGAGATCGCACCTAGAGTGCTGTTTGCAATTCTGGTTGCTGCATCTCAAAAAAAGATATAGCTGAACTGGAAAAGGTACAGAGAAGGGTGATCAAAACGATAAAGTGGATGTAACAGCTCCCCTATGAGGAAAGGCTAAAAAGGTTAAGGCTGTTCAGCTTGAAGAAGAGATAGCTGAGGGAGGATATGATAGAGGTCTATAAAATAATAATGTGAATCGATTATTTATGCTTTCAAATAATACAAAAACTAGGGGACACTCCATGAAGTTAGTAAGTAGCACATTCAAAGCAAATCATAGAAAATATTTTTTCACTTAACACACAGTTAAGTTCTGGAATTCATTGCCAGAGGATGTGATAAGGACTAAAGCATAGCTGGGTTTTAAAAAGATTTGGACAAGTTCTTGGACGAGAAGTCCATAAACTGTTATTAACCAGGTACACTTGGGAAAAGCCACTACTTATCCCTAGGTATTAACAGCAAGGCATCTATCTACTGTTTGGGATCTTGCCAGGTACTTGTGACCTGGATTGGCCACTGTTGGAAACAGGATGCTGGGCTTGATGGACCCTCGGTCTGACCCAGTATGGCAAGCCTTATGTTCTTAGGTGAGGGGAAAGGGGCATGTTAGAGACTGAGACTGGAGTCCTGTAATGACACAGCTCAGTACACACCTGTGCACCGAGTCAGTCCACCTCCAGGTCTGTGCATGTGCCTGTGTCTGATGCTCACACACAAACCCTCAGTTTAGCCAGTGTACCATTTCCTAATTTGATCATAATAAGGATGCATGCAAATCTCATCTCATGCATATTTATTGCAGATATCCTGAAATCCGACTGGTTGGGGGGGGGGGGGGGGGGGGGGGGGGGGGGGGGGGGGGGGGGGATCTTCCAGGACAGGTTTGGCAACGTGTGGAAAGAGAGAAGATCCTCAAGCATCACCAAATGCAATCAAGAGACCAAGAAAATGTGGCCAAAGATAGAGAAATGGGTGCCACTGGCCTGATTAGCACCTTGACGTGTTGCCCGATGACCACGAGGAGGCGGCGCTCTTGGGCACAGTGCAGGGACTGAGGTGAGCACCAGCAGTAAATCTGAGAGTCTGACATCGTATCTAACAGCCCGGCGACGAGGCCTTGCAATTTAAACCCCCATTTTGCACTGGGAGAACAAATCCCAGGTTTTTCAAACACTTATTTGTTGTTTTTTTTTTGGGGGGGGGGGGGTTGGTACTGATTTGTCCTCACCCTAATTTTGGAACCCCCAAAGCCCAGAACTGGACGTCGGCCCCCACGGAATGCGTGACCGCGGGGGATTCACCCCAGCTTCACTCCCACCAGAGTGGGCCGCGCTGGTAGCGCCGTAGGAATGAGACCGCCCGCCGTGTTTTGGGTCACCGTGTAAATCCAGTAAATCCCGGGAAGTGAGGGAGAGGAGTAAAATGAAAACGGGGACCGGATCTGGGAGAGGGGGCGGGCAGTCCAGCTATGAGTCACAGAGAGCTGGGTGATGCCTTGTAGCACCCCTGTACCAGAATCACTGGAGGAGATGAGACAGCAGCAGAGGCAGAGAGAGACAGCTACCTTACCCCACCAAGAAATATTAGGTGGCCAATATGTTTATTTCCAAGAAGAGTGTGGAACCGCGCGCCTGCATTCCGTATTTCCAGAGGAAACGTGTCACCCGCCCTCTCCTCCCTCAGGCCCGTTCCTGCGTGTTTTGCGCCCCACGACACGAACCTCTCTGGCTCCTGGCCTGCCCCCCCCATCCTGGGGTGTAGCACTAGGTAAACACTAGGTGGTGATGGCGGGTCCCACCATGCTGTGAAAGGCGCCCTGCTGTTTTTCTTAGGGGGGGGACGGGGACACGTGTGCTTTCCTCCTGCACTAGGCGTGCAAGTGCTGCCCCGGTGCACCCCGGCCTTGGCTGCACGCCCACAGAGCCCTGCTTTTTCCCTTTCTAGCCCCCCCTCCCTCCCCCCGGGTCGTGGCAGCACGGCCTTTCCATGCCCGGGGTTCGTATTATTGTTTCTGCCGCTCCAGATGTTTCCTTCCCCTGGGCACTTCCAGCCCCGCCGCTCGTTTCCGTAGGCGCAGGGCAGGAAAGAGGTGGGTTTTCCCGTCACTTTTACTGTCCGGCAGCTCGGGAAGCCCGAAAACTAGTGAGGGCGAGGAGGAGAAAGGGTCCCTCCGGCCCCCATGCCCTGCCATGGGGGGGGGGGGGGGGAGCGCAGTCCTCCTTCCCTGACTTTCGGCTTTCTAACTTGCACTTGGCTTCTTCTCTCTCCTTTGTGTCTGTAATGGCTTCCCCCCACCCCAAGCCCAGACTCCTTTTTCCGTGCCAGAGACAGAAGGAGACAAAAGAGGAGAGGAGAAGGGCTGGGGGGGGGGGGGGGAGTTCTCTGCAGGCAGCGGCTTCCTCTCTCCTCGGTGTGAGGGAGGAGGGAGAGCAGGCAGGGGGGAGGGCCGGAGGAGGAGTGAGGCAGGGCTGCCTCGCGCGGGGATTGGTGAGCGGATCTCCAGGCTTAGGTGGGGGCAGGGACTGCCTTCCCCCGTCCCTGCTCTGCTAGACTTTTTTTTTGTGTGTGTGTGTGTTTTGTTTTTCTGTTCCCCCCTCTTCGGGCTCGCACATCCCTGGTGCAGCGAGATCGGAGCTCTCCTAAAAGGATTATCCCGAGTTGCCGGGGCTGCGGGATCCGGCTTGTGCCCTGCTCTCTACCGATGAGGACATCGCCTCGGGGCGGGGGACGGACGGACGGGGAGAGCAGAGAGGTAAGAGGGGGCCGCGGGGTGGGAAGGGAGGGATGGAGGCTGCCTGTCAAGACTTGCTTTTAATGTGGCTTTTCCCTGTGCCCCGGGTCCTCCTTGCCCAGGGCTTTCACCGGCTCCTTCGCCTGGGGGGGGGGGGGGTCCTGGGTATAACTTTCTGTGCTTAGGTCCTGTCGGGGGAACTTCGGTGCTAGAGGTGGAAAGTGGCTTTTATTGTTCTTCAAAATCCGAAGAGGTGTCTGAGTGCCAGGAAGGAATGGAGCAGATGGGGGCTGGGTGCCAGGATAGGGGGGGGGGGCTGCAACCTGCCATTCAGGGGTGCAGAAGATGGGGGTGGGGAGGGGGGTGGCTGTTTGGGTTTGATGCAAACTTTTAACCCGGCTGCGGGGTCCACATCCAAGACGGTACCAAGAGCCAGCGGTCCAGAGCTTCCCGCTGCAGCTGCCGAATGGATTCCTTTATTCGCGGGGGGGGGATTGCCAATGCGGATCCAGAAACCTTCCCAAATCAATGGGGAGCCGAGGCAGTGTGTGCCGGGGAGATGAGCTGCATGACTGGACTCGGGGAGCGAGAGAGGGAAGGAAGGGAGAGAGAATCAGGGACGGGGGGGGGGGGGGGGGGGAGAGAGGGAACGCATCAGAAAGAAAGGCAGAGAGGAGAAGGGAAGACATGGAAGCAAGTCAAGAGAATTAAAGGAGGAAAACAAGGAAGACTGAGCAGAGTGCGGGAGATCCGGAGAGTCTCCAACCTGTGCAGCCACCTCAGGGGGACCAGGTCCTCATCTGGGAGGAGAGAAGCAGTGCTAAAATGATCCCAAGAATACAAGAGAGGGTGAGGAAAATGCTCTTTCCTGAGCCTCTCCTCCTTTCTGCGGGAATGAACACGCCTCTCCCTAAATCTAGATTCATTGTACCTTCCTTGCAGGTGGAGGGCCGGGGGGGGGGGGGGGTTTAAAAGGAAAACATGGAAAGAGGCAGCCGGCTCGGACGGGAGGGCACAGGTGAGGAGTGGGGCTGACAGCTGCCTACCCCCTCCAGCCCATCACAGAGACAGAGTTCGTGTGCGCCTCACTGATTGAGCTTCTCCTTTACGTTAACATGAGCACCAGACTGCAGTGGTTGGGGAGTGGGATTGGAACTCGGACCTCGCGCAGCGCTGAGGGCTGGCAGCAGTCTGAGCCTAATAATGAACTGGAGAGGCTGGCACAGGCCACAGAGCGGGGCTGGGGATGGAAGGATTTTTATAAAAGTGGGTATTTAGAAATGTTATTTGCAGTAGGTTTCCTTGTGGCATTCCGCCTGTATCCCAAAATGTGGTCTTTCTATTAAATGACATCATGCGGTGGCTGTGTCAGAAATAGAGGTCAAGGAAGAGCTTGGAGCTGAAGCCTCTTTACTGGATTATCTTAATCGGTTTGTGACTGGCCTTGGAGAGCTCTGATCCCTTAATTATATGTTAGGCCAGCATCCTTCTGGGCTCCTTCTGCACCGGCCTGGTCACCTTGTCTTGTTGACACATGGGGGTAACCTGCACGAAGCAGGCTGGATGGACCGTTTGGTCTTTTTCTGCCGACTATACTATGTTACTATATTTCTATTAACTTAGCTGAAAGAGACCTGCACCGATTTCCACACTCTGGCTACCTGCACTAGTTGAATGAATGCATACATTCTTTGTACATTTTCCCAGGGTTTTTTGTTGTTGGTTTTTTTTTGGGGGGGGGGTTGTGTATGGGGGGGGGTTGTATTTTCCTCTGCCCCCATGATCGTCCCTTTTTGCAGGAAGCTCATAAGTACCAGGGCCTGGGAATTTAAAGAGAGCAGGAATTCCAGCTCCTGCCCCCCACCATGGACCGGGGTGGGGGAGGGGCTCCTCTGTAACAGAAGGATGGTTAGGGGCCACCTGCGGTGCTGGCATTCAGACCTCTGCCGTGGCCCATGGGTCTTGTGCCCTTCCATATCTAACCTAAGGTCTCTGGCTCTGTTTTTATCAAGACCGACAGATCCGGTCTCACCCAGGCATGCCCATGGCTTCCAGTTTTGATTTCCCAGAGAACAGCAGGAACTGTCCATCCTCCTTGCATGCAAGGAGAGAAAACAAGGAAAGGAGCAGTCCACAAAAAAAAAAAAAAAAGGGTGAGCCAACTGGTGACCCTCTTCAGGGAGCATCCCTGGGGTGTTCGTGCCCAGGGCCAGTAGTGGGATCCCCCTGATTGAGGTAAGTTTGCTGGAGGGAGGGGTGATGTTGCATCTGAAGTAAATTATGAGGCTGTTACGGAGTGAGTGAAGAAAGAAGGGGAGCTGGCAGCAGCTCTCTCTCCCCCCCCCCCCCCCTTCCATGACTCATGCAAAGATGTCAAGTGACCCAGTTCAAGATTTTAGGCCAGTCCTGGATTTCTGACAAAGCCCCCATCCTGTTGCATTCTGATACCTGCAGCTTTCTTTTCAAATGGTAGAAGCAGGAACTACAAATCCCACCATGCAACGGTGGGGAGCCTCAGTTCAAAACCCGGGACTGGCTGCCTTGGAACTGGCTCGGGGGGGGGGCAGCTCTGGACTCAAGGAGTCCATCAGACGCAAGGCTGGACTCTCTGCAGCAGTATGCACCAGTGACATGGACGGGACGACCTGTGGCGTGGGGGAGAATCCGCCCCTATTAACGGTAGAAAAGAGACAAGGAGCCTTGCAAGCAGCTGAAAAGCTGCAGCCAAGGTCAGCGCCACCCAAACGTGTGTTTAGAGGAGCTGGGGTGTGCGTGCAGGAGATGAACAGGCCAGAAGGGAGCATGGCGGGGATTAGTTTTCAGATTCAGGTTCTCTTACTAAGGGCATGCGTGTCTACAGGCTGAAGCTGGGCTGGCTGTAGCCTCCTGTCAGGGCCTTACCCCTCCCCCACGTGCAGCCCTGAGTACTTGCAGATGGTCCTAATTGGGGATTCGGTATTGGGAAAACCACAGGTTATCCCCTCTCGCTCCCAACCCTCCCGCTGAAAATGCCAGCTCGGAGAGGGAAAAAAAGCTAAACACGAGCCTGGCCACGAAGCTCGGCTCTGACTGATAGCTGCACCGTGGCCAAACCACCCTTAAGTGACCGAGTAAACAGTCCTGCGCTGGATCTGATGAGTTTTCTCCGCTGGAAAAGGGGAAGAGGAACTTGGGGGGGGGTGCAGAGAGGGAAGGATTGAGCAAAGAATCCAGGAAAGGAAAATCCAACTTGCCCTGGAGGTAGCCGTGCTGCGACCCCAATAAGGCACTTTTAAATAATAGAAGGCACGCCATTTCCTCAAGGACGCCAGTGAGTGCGATCATGCGTTACCTGCTGACTCCCAGTCGTGAATCAAAGGGGTCAAAATGCAGCCCTGCCGCTGGGGAGGGGTGCACCCCGGGGGGGGGGGGCCTGTTGCTTTAACTGGCGCCAGACTCGGCTACCCTTCTAGCATTACGTAACGGCAGTAGTGCACAATAACACAGCCTGTGACCCGGGGAGGGGGGGCCCTGCCGCCTGGAAGGAACACAGCACGAGCTTCAGATGCCAGGCTCTCCGTGCAGTAGCAGCGTGCGCGGTCGGAAAGGAGAGCCAGCAGACTGATCCCCGCCAGGGGCCCGGGAAGCGTCTCAGGGCAGACGTCTCAGGGCACCGGGCTGGGGACTGTTAGCAGCTGAGAGAACCCTTTAATATATAAAAAGCACCATAACAAATGCACTGTTAGCTCTCTAGGCACCTGCTGCCCAAGAGTATTAAAAAAATAAAAACAATCACAGATAAAAGTCTGCCAGTGCACTAATGGTGACAACGGACTGGCAAGGGAAAGTGCTGCTTTTCCGCCTTCTGATGAATGGGCGACTTCCAACGTCTTGAAACCTGTATTGCGGTAATTATAGATTGTGGTGACAAAGGTGGCAGCCAGTCCCAGCTCCCCCATGCCTTCGGAGGCCCGAGCGTCGGATCCCTGCAGCTCTCGGAGCAGGGCCGTGTGCGGCAGGGACCTTACCTGCCAATGCTGAAGCATCTATCGATGATGGCTAATTAATACTCTGTGCGCGCCTGGCACTCTTCTCCCAAACAGGCCCTCCGCTCCCCCCCCCCCCCCCCCCCCTGAAACACCTCTGTAGAAAGATGCACACAGCCACCTCTGGGGCGCACGGCCTGGCAGCCCATTTCCCGCACCCGAACTTGCAAGCCCGCTTCCGTTATCGGGGGGGGGGGGGGGGTGGTCAGTGACCGGAGCTTGCCGTGTCACCGAACCTGACCACTGACCTGGACCACCGGGGAGCGGACGCTCAGCTGGACAATAATGTCCCGACAGCGTGGGGGTCGAGGAGAAAAAAAAGTCCTGGTGAGAATCGGAAGTAAAGGGGAGCCTGTCCCTTTGCGCCCTGCTTACGGGTGGCAGGGGCCAAGCCCGCCCGTGCCCTCCGGGAGTCAGTGGATGTAAGAATACTTTGTTCCCCTGCTGGCATCTGAAGAGTTTTGCGCTGCCTTTTTGGAGAGACGTGGGCCTCCTCGGAGGTGAGGTTCCCTTGCCAAGATCAGAGGTTTTCTTCTGATCTAGTCTGAGCTGGCTTTCTCGCCGCTAATGAAGTTCCAGAGTTGAAAATAATTCAGAGCTGGCAGACTGGAGGAGGGGGAGAGAGAGAGAGAGAAGCAGCCTCCAAGTCCATGTCTCTCCCCCCCCCCCCCCCTCCACGAGGGCGCTGCGCTAGAGGAGGATGAAAGAGAACGGTGCCTGAGCAGACAGACGTGAGGGGACTCTGCCATGGCAGAGTGTGTGGGAGTGAGGACAGCAGGAGGGGAAGGAGTCCAGAGCTAGCACAGGAGCGCTGCCTTATATCTGGTGAGGGGAGAGAGAGAGAGAGAGAATCGGGCAGGACAGGGGGTGGAGGGAAGGCAGGAGTTTGTGTGCTGCGTCCTCTCGCCACTGTATCAAGGTGCTGGAAGCTGACTATGGGCTATGGCTTTACCCTCCGGCGCACGCAAGGGGAGCTGAACCTCTGATTTTCCTAGGGAAAGATCCAATCTTCCTTGGGCTTCTTACCCACCTTTTTGAATAGGAAAGCCATCCAGACTGGGTTTACGGCACCGTAGAATAGCGGCCTGTGAGCAGTGCTCAGCCGCAACCTTACAATGAGAAGCGGTGTATCACAGATCAGAACAGCAGCAAAACATCAATGGCCAATTAAAATGTGTACCTTAGGGCTAACCTCATCTACATGAGTAAAATACCGTACCTGAAATGCAGCTCGCTCTGAAACCTGAAAGGGCGGTGATATTGCGCCTGTATCGGTCCTTGGTGAGGCCTCACTGGGAATCCTGTGCACGGTTCTGGAGTCCGCACCTTCAGAAGGATATAAACAGGATGGAGTCTGTCCAGAGGGGGCTACTGAAATGGACAGTGGTCTTCGTTCTAAAACACAGGGGGAAAGACTTAAAGATCTAACATTTACTCCCATGAGGGTGAAAGGGGGTAGGAATAATCTTAAGAAATATTTCTTTACATGGAACGGCTGAAGAAGAGGAGAGCATGTGAAATGAAGAGAGCCTAGCAGACGCACAGGGGAGCTCTGAGGGAGTGGTAGGGATCCTAACACTGAATAGTTAGGATCCAACAATAGTTGTTTTTTTTTTCTGCCATCTTCTTTCTACCCAGCATGCAATTGGCTAACACCAGAACTGGATCAGCTGTTTGACAGCCCTAATAGTAAGGGAAACTGCTTATCAGAGTGAACGGGCTGAGCACTGACTATTCAGTTTGTCCAGTACCATGTAACAATGTGTGTAACCGCAGGGCTGATCAAGAGTATTTGGTGCCCTAGGCAAACCTTTGGTCATGCACCTCCCTCCCCAGCGTATGTCCCGGTGGCCACTCCAGCACAGTGCTCCCCTCCTACTGGTGGCAGTGGCTCCAAGACAGTGCTGTCTACTTTGGCGATATTGGCACCAGCACAGCACCTCTCTGAGCTTTGTGCTGGCAGAATGTTGCTGGCCCCCCCCCCAAAAAAATTTGCTGCTTTAGGCGACCGCCCAGTTTGCCTGTTAGAAGCACCGGCCCTGCACCAAGGCAGAGTGAAGGAGCTGGATCAAGTGAGGGAATCTGTGCGCTCATCTACCCTGGAAGGTAGAGAACCAGAGAGGAAGGCAAAAGGAGCGGTAACCTGCAGGGGGGTCGAGCTTTCGTTACCGTGTCGAGCATACCTGGCCTGTTTAGAGCCGTGGCTGTAACTGCGCAGCGCAGTCTGTGAAACGCTAACGCCCTACTCAGGTACCTGACAGCATCGTGCCGCTGGCTGTCGTCTTCCCGGGTAAACTATTACTCTCTCCCTTTTGTAGCCTGGAGGCCCTTTTTCTTTAAGCAGTCAGAAGTCCTGCAGTGGCTCTGCCGGGCGGAGGGACCGGGTTTGGATTCCTGGCTGGGGTTGCTGCGGAGGGCGGAGCGTCCACTCATTGGAGTGAACAGGTCACCGTCTTCACGCCACGGATTCACGGCTAAAGGCTGTGGTTGCAATGAGCAGCTGTGAACGAAGGGTCCAAAGGTGCCCCGAGCCCTGGTTCCCAGCGAGCCGGAAGCCCGCAGGAGAAAGAAGAAGCCAGTGAGTCATGTAAAAAACAAAGCCCTACAAAAGTGCCAGATGCATAGGCAGGGCCGATACTCACCCGTGCGTGCTGTCATCCTCTTCGGGCAGCTCTTACAGCCGAGGAGGACTCTTCCGTCTGAGGGTCCGCAGACGGCTGATCCAGGGCTGAGTTGCTTCTGAGCGAGATGTCCGCTATTTCCCACGTCGGACGTCCAGCGCCAGTGTGCTAAAGATGGGAAGAGCGCGCTGGGTGTGTATCGCCTCTCGTTGCTCCCTGATCACGTATGAGATCTGGGTGGCATTTCACCAGTTAAGTTCCTGCAAGCCAATTGAGGACCAGTGGACTGGGCAGCATCTCGGGCTGGTTATTGGCACTTGTGTTTTAGCTTTCTCCCCCGTGACTTCGTTTCCGGTGTTCAGAGAAGCGAGGAAGCTTTGGCAGGCTTGCAGTGGAAGGCGCTCTTACCTGCCTGCCCTGGAGGGGGGGGGGGGTGTTTCAGGCACAGAACGGTGAAAGCAGCCCTTCCTCGAGACACATTCAGTTTCCCTCAGTTTCCGTGCCTTTTTCAGTTACCTGCCATTGCTTTATTTTTTGCAAAGGGGACCCCAGTGGTGGCTTGTGAAGTCTCTGCTCTGTTGCCGTAATCGCCCGCACGGTGCACTGGCTGCGGAGCCGGTTCTGCACACGGTTACGTGCCTGGAGCAGGACCTCGGGCCCAGATTTCAGGTTTTTTGCCCCAGGATGTTAATTCCCTGCTGGGAAGCAGGCAGCCATTCTCCAGGGAAGGCCTCACCCGGTGCGGGGGTGTCTCTCCCTCTGGAGGAGGAGCCTTATCAGCCACGGCCAGCCAAAGGCGGCAAGTTATAACGAGGTCAGTGGAACGGGGATGGTGTGAGGAAAGACTTGGGGCAGCCAGGAATGTTTTGCCTTGGAGAGGAGGCACCCAGGAGGTGGCATAATTACTGCTTATTTAAGAGGACAGCAAGCGGCATTCTTAAAACCAAATATTATTTCCCATGTTAGCCAGCTGTGCCACTGAGGCCACGGCACAGGCAGCAGGGCATTTTCTTTTTAAAAACATATCGTGTGTATCTTTTATTTCCATGCGTGTGTGTGTGTGTCCCCTTGAGAAGTCTACTGTGCAAATAAGCCTTGGAGACATTGCCGGAGCCAAAGGCCTTGAAAAGTTGGTGCCCGGGCAGCAGGCCGGAGGTTGTGTGTCTGTCAGCGTGGCACGCTGAAGCAAACGTGCGCTCAGGCCCCCGAGGGACTTTGTCAGTTCCGGGGTTCCAAGGAAAGAGAGCCAAGTTTTGAAGTTTTGAGAAAGTCGGCTTTTAGTGCTCTCTCCAACCTTTTACCGGACTTGTGGTTTTTTTTTTTTTTTGCTCCTCCGTTTCCCCTTGATGGTCTTCTGCGGCCTGTACACCCCCAAGTCACGACTCGCTCCCGCCCTCACGAGGGAAGGGGAGAGGGGCTCCTGGCTGCTCCGGTTGCAGTGCTGATGATGCCCATGCAGCCCTCGGAAATAGCCTTCGGTTAAGTTTCCAGGGAACAGGTCCAGTAACCATTTATTTAGCTGGACGGCCTTAGGTGTCACCACCTCCTGCTTCCGGGAGTGAGCGGCATGGCACGGACTTTCCTGATGGGATTATCTGAACGGTCTTCCAGGTGACCCGGGCTGCCGGCTGTTGGAGGCAGGAGGCTGGGTTCAGTGGAAATTCAGCACCTCTTATGTTCTTAATAGTGCTTTATTTAGATATGAGCTGAGCATAGGCAGGACCTGGCTTACAAAACTGCAGGCTATTTATTTATTTATTTATTTAGGATTTTTATATACCGACCTTCTTAATACAAGTATCAAATCAGGTCGGTTTCCAAAGAACAAAACTGTCGCGGTTAAGGCGTTACAATAAACAGAGTTTCTGAACATAGGAACATCAATAAATATTACATAAGCAACAGTAACTCGACAAAGTAACGTGGATAAATATGGGTACTAGCTAAATAGGGGTAGTGTAACTTGGGATATACATTTAATAGAATAATGTGTAGATGGGCGCAAACATGAGTAGTGCATTAGTGCATGATTATTTGTCAGCATAAATCGAGTTCCAGTTCCTCACTGCTTGGGGCAAGGCTTAATCCAGTCCATTAATCCCGTCCAGGGTCTATTAGGGGTGGGCAGCCAAAATTGTTCTGTTTGGTTGGTTTGTTTTTTTATTCGTACCATTTTTTTCTCCACTTCGTTTTGTTTTAGTGCACACAGCATCCAAACGAAACCAGAAAAGCACAGCGCATCCCTAAGGTGTAGGTACCTAATAATTCCTCCTCGTCATAGATGTAACATACATTTGGACAACATTTCACACAACCCTTGGTAAAACTTCAGTACTTGGACATGACTCAACATGCATTATACAGGCATAAAAACTCGCAGGTCTTGACGGGGTCCTCCACAGCTTTGGTCTCCTGACTGCTATGAATGTTGAGAAGTTTCTGGAACTTTCCTTTGAAATCATGAGGACCAATCCGGCTTCTCAAGCCAGTCCTTAGGACACCCCCCCCCAAGCCGGTCGTGTTTCCAGGATGTCTAGAAGGAAGATGTGTGAGAGCGTGCCGCGTGCACCCGCCCCGTCGTTTGCGAATGTATCCCAAGCGTGTTCATTGAGGATATCCCCCCCCCCAAAAAAAAAAACCAGACTGAGCGGCTGTGTCCCGCGGACCGGCGTGAGGACCACCGCGCTAGAGCTTGATGCCGCTGTCACGCGAGCCGTTCTGTGGCTCAGTACGCAGAGCACCGAGCCTTTTGCGGTGGTCAGGGCGGGCAGTTGCAGGCCCCTTGCCTTCTCTGACCGTCGGTCCCTGTCGAAAGAGGCAGTGGGGATGGGATGTGGTGGTGTGGAGAGGTGCGCTGAAATCTGGGAGAGAGGCCCGGACTCCCAGTGGTAGCGGCACCCTTCTGCTCTAGTTGAAGAGAACAGGAAAACGGGGGGGTGTCAAACGTCCCTTCTTAAGGGGGAAGGGAGGCAGCAACCGTGCTTATATCTCTGCAGGCTGCGGGGCCCCCTTTCCGTGGGCCAGCAGAACACCTTTCGTCCAAAACAGATAGGGCCAAGTGGGAGTTTCTCTGCAACACAGAAGCTAACCAAGCCTCCCAGAAGCTTTTCTGGATAATGGAGCGCAGGCCAAAGCCTGTGAGAGAGATAGATATATATATATATATATATATATTTATTTTTTTTCAGATGAAAGGGATGCTACTGCATTGCATCTGAGCTTTTGAGGCTAAAGCTTTTTTGTTGGGAAGGTTCGAAAGGCCAAAATTGAGCGTGACCTGGCCCGGGAGAGGCTGTGAGACGGTTTCCACTGCACCGGAAAGTAGCAAAGTTGTCTAGGACAGGTTTCACGCATGCGGAAAACGCTCGGCGGCTTTAGCCTACGTATGAACAGAACCTCTTCCAGCTCACAAAAGTCTTAACGAAGAGCCAGCCAATTCCTCCAGCTGAGTGAAAACAGTTTTTGCTTATTTTTAATATATAAAGCAGTGTCGTATTTTTTTTTTTTTTTTAACCGCTTCTAGTCCATGAAGTCTGGAGAAGATTCCTCGCCGTGACTAAATCTGGATCTCCCCAGAGCTGGCCTAGAATTTCAAACGTTTCCGAGAGTTACTTCTTGCAGAATGAGAAGAGACAGCCCTCCCGGTGAATATCTTTGGCTGTTTCCACGAGCGAGCGGGGGGAACTGAGAGAATGCAAACTGTTTTGCAGGCTTTCGGGGAGGTGTCGCGGTACGTCTTGTTGGGCACAGCCCCCCCAGAATCTGCTCCTTTCCTCTTGGTGAAAGGTGTGAAGATGCCACAGATGGGGGGGGGGGGGGTGACATAGCAGGACGAGAAGGGAAGGTTATAATCGGAGGTAGTTGTGCCTTACTGTGTTACTGATGCTGAAATATATAGGCCTTCTCTTTCAGTCCCTAATTAAGGGTGGAACAGATGGCAGAGGATTTGTTTAAAGTAGCACGGCCATTAAAATCAAGAAGCACGGCATTTGCGTTGTCTCCTTACAGACAGCGCTGTCGCCTGCTATGGCGTAGCTTCCATGAGGAGTTCGTGCTACCACAGACGGGGGGGGGGGGGCGGCAATGTATCCATGTCAAGGGGAGGGGCAGGATTGAGGTCTGGCAACGCCCTAGGGGGGAGAGCCTGGGGGGATATCATTATAGGTGCAGCGGATCCTGCCTGGAGGCGGGGGTGGGGGGTGAGTGACTATGATTCGGGAGATCCTCGGGGGGGGGGTCTCTTCCAGCCCTAGAAGGACCTCCTGGGCCGTCCGTGATCTGCGGAGGCTCAGTCCCCTTGCTTTACAGCCTGAAAATCCAGGAGCGTTACATCCTAGAAAGGGTTTTAATTTTGCTGGAGGGACAGTGTTGCTAAGGCCGGGAATGCAGAGAGAGCCGGATTCTCCATGGGCCGTTACTCGCTTTATGGGACTTGCATACGATTTATTGAAAGATGTTCTTGTCCAGGACTTGGGCCCAGGCGTTGTGAATTCCTTTCTCGGATGCTTCTGAGGTCAGTAACATCTGGCTAGGGTTCATGGGGATCAAATCCCAATAAACATGGCATCCAGTTGAAATGGGCTGAAAGCAACGATGAGGTTTTTAAAGGTTTTTCATTTCAGCGCGGAGATGTTAGTCCATGGTGAGCCTTCCTTGCATCTGCACTGGCTTAAGTGCTGAAAGGCTTCTGGGGTTTGGGCCTGTAAGGAGCCAGGGGATATTCGGCTGTAAGGAGCAGATGTGAAACTTTAGGGGAAGGAATGTTTGTGCTAAGAGCCCTGGGAGCCCTGAAGGAAACTTCCTTCTAAGGAACAAGAGGAGCAGAAAGGCCCTTTCCCTTAACCTTAACCATCCGCTCTGCGATTCCCAGGACGCAGGGGGACTTTGGGGAGCCGTGTCCTGGCAGAAGCGTTCTTTGGTGTCACTGGCAGAGCTTGCGCTCAACAGGGCTGGGTGAGAACAGCTTTTATCCCCAGACCAGCTGCCGGTTACTGTTTCCTGTTAACCCCCTTCGGTCAGGATCTGAGCCCTGGTCTCCCTGCCTCAAGTGGATAACTCTTAAAATGTCCAGCAGCCGCTCACACGGTCCTGTCCCCCTAGAGCTTACAATCTCGGTTCGGGCACGGTGAGGTTAAGTGACTTCACTCAAAGTCACAGAATGACATGCGTGAAAAGAAGGCCTCCAGCTTTCCTCCTCTCTGTCCTAAAGGGACTTCTGTCAGTTGCCTTTAACGCAACTGGTGCCTGCTGTCCTACATAGCTGCATCCCGGCAATAAACCTGACCACAGATACTGCAGCAGGACACAAGGCCTGAGGTCCCAGATGTGGGCGCGTTGCTGAGATAATACGGCAGCAACTACAAGCTTGAGTACAATGAGGACGCTGGGAGGCAGACTGGGAAAATAACCTGTTATTTTCCCAAAAGATAATGTCTTCCCTGAAGCTTAAATAACACAGTTTGCTGTCGAGCTCTTTATCAACCCTGATGCTGATAGGCCATGCGGAGGCAGCCGGCTCGGGGCCTGCATCTGTCCAACTGCAAGGAGGGGGAGGGGCCGCGCTGCTGCTGCTGGTGGTGGTGATGGCGAACGTGAAATATTCATGAATCCCAGGAACAGAGTTAAAGGAAAAACCCTCCCGGCTCCCCCTTGCCCCGCCGCCTCCTGGGTTAGCCTCATCAGAAGACCACGGGTCTCCTTTCAGCCTAACCCAACTGGGCGGCCTTGGCAGGCTTTCCCGTGCCCGACTGGCATCCGACTTGCCTAAAGTGGCGCAAGGGTCACCCGAATGGACGCCTCTCCTTGCTCCTCTCATTCCTAATTGCAGTATTTCAGCGAGCTGGTGCGGCCAGAAGGGGACGCGCTGGAGAGAAACCGCGCGGCCCCCCCAGCACCCGGGAGAGGCGGCTGCACGCTTAATTGCCTACGGGTGCTGATTATACGAACCACAGAGAACACTTACCAGCTAAAGGATTCATGAAACGTATCCGTGATGGAAAAAAAACCCCAAACTCTTCTGAAAGCACAACATAACGCGCACGATAGCAAGGGGCGAAATCGGCCTGGAGCATTTATATCGTGCGTCCAGAAGTTTCTTTTTTTTTTTTTTTATGATCCATCCATTTCTTTAATTCTTTTGTAGATCTTTAGCGGATCTTCTGTTCTCTGCGATTCCTCTTCTGCGGAGGGACCGCACGGAAGAGTCTGTCTTTTTTCGTCGGCCCGTGACTCGCGAATGACTTAACGCCAGCTCCGGGGCTGGCGTCCAATTTGCCGGGTTAAAAAGTGTGCTTTGGGAGCCCGGGGATTTACCGCGTCAGGGGGTGGGAATTCGCACGTGACGAGTGCTGTCGGCCGCGCGTTTGTTTGGGCGCGGGTTTGTGCGCGCCGATCCCCTCATTCCGGTGGGGGGGGGGGGGGGGGAGGCTTACGCTACCACGTCTTAAGACGCGCGTCCAGCCGAGGGTAACCCCGTGCGCTCGGCCTGCCACTGACCCCTCCCTCGGCTTTTAAAGGGTGGGGGAGGGGAAGGTACTTCGAGGAGGATCCAGGCGAGGACCTTGCCCTTGAACAAAGATTCCCCTGCGTTTGGAGAGCAGCCACCAGAAGTCAGGGGTTTCTGGTTCCCATGCAAAGTTTTGAGGAGGGAGGGAGGGAGGGGGGGCAGGCTCGGCCCTGCAGCCCTTGTTGTGTAAACAGGCGGCAAGATGGAGTGAAGTTGTTGTCTTCAGCGGCCAAGGGCGTGATTGCATTGTTTGTACGATAGCATCATTAGTTGCATTAATATGTCTTGCCAACAATTACCTCATGCTAACTACTTACCCTAATTATGCTTCTGTATCAGCGGGGGCTACGTTAATGCTGGGCCTTTGCAGGTTTGCTGTGAGGTTAGGGGACTGTGTTCCCCCCGCCCCTCAAAACGTGCACACCCCAACAAGTGAGCTAATTTTAGGATCATGCTCCATAGCCACCTTCTCCTTAAAATGTTTGAAAAGATCCTTCTTATACTACACCGCCAGCAGGCCCCTTATATAACTGTACTTAGGTTAAGAAACACATTCAATTAAGAAGGCCTTCAGCAGGGTCCCCTCTGAAAGCCCGTCCATGCCTTTTCCGCCTCGGGATGTTGCGCGTCTGACCCCGCAGGCAGTGGTGGGCCGGGGTGACGGGAACCGTTGCCGGAGTGGGGGGGGGGGGGCCCCCTCCGCACTTCGCGGGAGCTGGGGAGGAGGCCTCGCAGTGACTGGCCATCGCTGGGTTTTCGGCGGGCGTGGCAGAATATGCGGTAGTTCTGGTGCCTGCGCGCCGTGCCGGGACAGCACGGGTTGAGGGGATGACGTGCTGAACCCCTGGCTCCAGCTCACAGTGAAGCCAGGCTTAAAAAGAATTGCTCACGTCCTCCCGAGGAAAATGCAGTTCTCATCACCAAACCTAGCTGGGCAGGGACAAAGTCTTTTCACCAGGCCGCCGAACACTGCAGATGAAATCCCGGTGAAGGCTTCAGTGAGATCTCTTGTTGCCAGGACACCCAGAGTGATCCATCCCAGGTTTCGGGGAAGACCAGAAGGCAAAGGAACAGGCAAGAGGTAACTGGCTGTGAGGATGGTTTTCTGTAACTGAGCAAGCAAGGGGAACATTGTAAGCTCTCTGGGACAGGTACCTGGATTGTAATTCTCCTTGCACTCAGGTTTGGAAAGGCGAGTAGTTTAAATCCAGATAAACTGCTGGGCTTGGAATAAAAGGAGTCTGTTGCCTGTGTGTAAAACGTACCTCATGCACCCTCAAAAAAGGGACGCAACAAGGTCTGCTCTACCAAAAATGTGCATCTTTAAAGTAATTGTTAGCTGGATGTAGGGATCATTTCCAGCCAGCTAAATACTCAGTTGAGATATCACTGCTGTGTACTCTTAGCCATAGCTAAATATACACACACTCTGCCACAAAACAACAGTGGAAAACAGTGACACACGTCTATGCACACTAACGCCTCGGAAACATCCCTGGAACACAAGCGCCTTGTGGCATACAACACATTTACTGATTTCTCAGCCAGGACACAGAAACTCGCTGACACGTCACACGGCTCCTTACTCCTAAGAGGCCCAGCATGGGGGGATGAACTCTCTGAACGCACTGCAGTACACCCCAGGCCTCTTCCCATGGCTTCTTTTATAGCTCTGTTGTTCTGTTTTCTTTAAAACAAATCATAGAAGATAAACAACCATTTATCCAGGGGGCTGGGAATGCAACAAAGTCGATCTGGGATTGTGGTTAAAAGAGAGAGAAGAGAATGGGAGGGGGGGGGGGGGGAGGAAAAATGGAGAGACAAAAGAAGGAAAGTAGAAAAGGGCAGATTAAGAAGGAAGGGCAGTGAAAGAGGATGAGAAGAGGGAGAGAGAGAGGAACCGTGTGTGTGTGTGTGTGTGCTTGTGCCTTTGTGTCCGTGGGTGTGTGTTTACATGCGCCCCCCTCTCCTTCCCATCTCGGCCTTGCTCAGGTTGTGGATTACATGCAGTAATGGTTCAGGCAGGCAGATTTGATGACTCGCCTGTATGTACCGAGTAAGCAGTTCCCATAAATCAGGACAGCAATATTGTAATTTGTTCTCTAGGACGCTCGGTAGGCAGCTACAGTACGGTTATATATTTAAAATCCAGCCAGCGACAGTATGACAAGGCTCTGATTGTAATTGCTTTTGGTATCTGTCACCTTTGTTGATGATTTAGACAGGTGCTATACTGGAATCATTCACCAAACCTATAGGAACGCTACGGATCCATAAATACATAATTATCTGTGCCAGGGAAGGGAAGACAGCCAACCCAGATCATCCAGTACAGAAGAAACCTTATCCAACTCTGATGCCTTGAGGGGAGGGAAAATGAAAACCTATCCTTGTGATCCCACAGCCAGGGTTTCAGGATATGCAGGAGTCAGGCCAGGCCAGTACTACTGGATGTGCAAACTGAGCAATTGCACAGGGCACCACACCCAGGAGAGGCAGTGGATGAAGAGGAACAGTGAAGCCTTCATGGCCCAAGAAAGGAAGCAAATAAGGAGAGGCCAGGGCTGCCACTAGTGATCCTCATCCCACTGGTGGCTGAAGAAGTAAGAAGCGAGATGTCTGGCTGGCTGCTTGTGGACCCCATCCCACTGGCAGTTGAAGAATGGAGAGCCCGAAATGGCAGCTGGTGGATCCTATCCCACAGGTGGCTGAAGAAATAAGAAGAGTGAGGTATGGGTCACCACCAGAGTACCCCCATTCCATCAGCAGCTGAAGATATAAAAGAGGCCCGGACATGAGCAAGTCAACATACGAGTATAAGTGAGAGAGAGAGGGAATGTGTCTGTGTGTGTCAGTGAGGAATGTGTGAGAGAAAGGGAATGTATGTGCGTATCAGTGAGAGCATGTGTGTGTGTATGTGTCTTTGTTAGTGAGAGCATGTGTGAATGAGAGATGGGTTGTGTGTTGTGTGTTTCAGCGAGAGCATGTGTGAGTGAGAGATATTGTGTTTGTGTCAGTGAGAATGTGTGAGAGGGAGTCTTTGAGTTGGTGAGAGCTTGTGTGTGAGATACGGAGTGTGTGTGTGTGTGTGTGTGTGATAGAACATGAGTGTGTCAGAGCATGTGCATGTCATTGAAAGATTGTATGTGAGAGAAAGCATATGTAAGAGAGGGGAGTGTATGTGCGAGAGAACATGTATGAGCGAGAGGGAGTGTATAAGTGTGAGAGAGGGAATGTGTGTGAAAGAAAGAGAGAGGGGATTATGTATGTGAAAGAGAGTATGTGTGAGAGAGAGTGGTTGAGCGTGTGAGGGAGAGAGGAAATGTATGTGTGACAGAGTGTGTGTGTGTGTGTATGTGAGAGAAAGAGGAGAAAGTCTGTGCATCCCCAACCCCCACCCTCCCATAATCCATGACAGTCTTAGGGTGACTGGAAACTAAACTTCCCAATATGGAGAGCAGGAAATTTTGGATCCTTATTAGTTGTAATTATTGGGTGGTGTTTGATGTGTCTGCTGTTTTGAAATATTTTATTGATGTTTGGGAAATTTAAAAATATTTGTATGTGAGTTTTTAATTATTGGATATTCTATTTATCGGCTATTTTGAACTATTCTTTTTATTAATATGGTTTTTCTATTATGATTGATGTCTTACATTTTCTTGATTTATTTCATGCTTTATGAGTAATGGTGATATTTCTGTTTTTCCATAGTTGCACTGCATACAAAGTCTGGCTTGTTTTGGTTTTCAGTTCAGTTTTTGTCTGCACATTTCTATTTATGGTTTCTTTTATTATGTGTTTATTGGGGTCTATCTGTGTTCTGCATGTGTGACTGAGGAGAGGTATTTGTTTATAGTAGCAGCTTGGCTTGTTCTGTTTTCCTAATCGAAGATGCATTGGTGTTTTAGGGCCCGGTGTAATATGTGCAGTGTTGCCTTTTTTCATATGTAAGGTTGTTGCTGTTTGAGTACTGGCAATTAGTGCTGTTTTAGTATGGGAGGTTTATAATATTGTAATTCTGTTTTCTTGTAGCTTTCCTACGGTTATGCCTGCACCCAACAGGCATTATAACAGGCTTAATATCAAGTATCTGTTGTTTGCAGACTTTTCTGATTGACACCTCAGCAGTGCATGTAAATATAATACACATGTTAATGATAGTTTTATCTGTGAAGACTACTTTGAATGTCCTTTTTCAATTAAAATCTGTTATTATAAATGCTTAATTATGTTTAGGGAGGGATGAGCAAGGGGAGGCACAAGGCCGTAAGGTTTGCCTAGGGTGCCTAATACCCTTAAACTGGCCTTGATTGGAAAACCAATACAAAATTAAGCATTAAAAAAAACCAACAACAACAGAGTGAGGAGAGGAGCAGCAAAGTATTTGATGATACAGAAAAATCTAGTGCCGGCCGTGCATCTCCAGTCTGTCTCATGCATCTTCATTGTGAATATCCTGGAAACTTGGGTGGCTGTTGGATTCCCTAGGACAGCCTGAGGAAGCACTTCCACGGTTAATCACAGGAAAGCCTAGGGATAGGGACCTCTGGCTCACCCACCCACCCACTGTCATGGCCACGAAAGATCCCCCTCCATGGATGCCGGGGCTGAGAGCTGCTCGGACAGAGCACGCGTGCCGCAGTTAATGGCTCCAGCCACGCTGCCGTGGGACGTCGCGGCTGACTCTGGAGGGGGCCCCAGAATGACGCGGAGCCAGAAGAGCAGCGATGATGGGGGGAGGGGGGGGTTTCTTTCCGGACTCGGATCCACTGCCGGGCAGAGGCCCTGCACCCACTGCCTGCCACGGTGCCAACCCTGCGGGTTGCCGGAGGGGGGAGGGGGCAGGCTTTGCCAGTCCTGGCCGTGCCCCAGTGCATCCCGGAGCTTGTCATTCCTGCTTTCCTTGAGAAATGCAGCCCTGGCTCAGCCGGCGACCCAGACCGGGTCGTTCATTTTTCACCTTAATTGAAGTTCCTGAACTCTGTGAAGGGGAGGGGCTTTTCCTGCCTTATTTTTTTTTCCCCTTTAACTGGAGTCTATTGACTCTTGGTACCTCAGGTGGCTCGTAAGGGACGGTAAGGAAAATAAAGCTGAGAGGAAGGTGCAATGTCACCCTGCCATGGATTCCTCCCGCCTCGTGTCAGGCCTGCTGAGTTTTAAAGAGGCAGCGTCAGGCACAGTCCTGAAAGAGCAATCCCGGACCTCCTCTTGGTCCTGCAGCTATCTGGAGCCTCTGCTGCTGCGGCCCGGCCCTCTCCAGATAATTCTCCCACAGGACCAAAGCAAGAGAGCCCAGCCTGCACAGAGAATTCGGCTTTTCCCAACCTGTTGTATTATTATCCTTTTAACCACAGCCGCATCCCATTGTTATGAAACGTTTGAGGATGCTCCTTCAGTGGGGCATTTTCTCTTGAGGCTCACTAGGGGCTCTTGGAAGAAGCGTCCAGCGCAGTGGCGCTCAGGACTAAAAAAACCTCGATGTCCTACAGACTCTCCCTCGTGCTGTGTTTATGGGAAAAATGCGTAGTCCGTAGGTCCCTGAGAGACAAACCACTTGGCTATTGGCCTGGCCCTAATGACTCCGGCGTTTTGAAGCTGATCCTGTGATGTCTTTGCAACGCACAGAGTGTCTCTCGGGGAAGGGAGATGTTTCCCTCGTTGGGGGCAGGGGTCTGGGAACGCAGCTTTAGGCCTCTGAAGTTTTTTTGTGCAAACAGTAATAAATCTCAGCTTGAACCACTGACATTATCCCCCCAAGCCACTTCCACACCAGAGCCCCCCCCTTCCCCCCCCCCCCCACACACCCGCTGCACACATGGCAGAGCAGTGATTGTGGGTTCTCCGAGTCTAAATCTGATTCTGGCTCACAAAGAGTCCGTGGTAGGGAGGGGAAAAATGGACTCATCCAGGGCTTTCCAGTCAATAATTCACTGCCCCTTCCCCCAGCTGCGGAAGAAAATTCAGGCAACAACCAGGTAGCCCAGCCTGCAACAGCCTGAGTGTGTCAGAAGCCAAGATGCTTCTAAAAGCACCCACAGCATCCCCACCATCCGTCTGTCCTCTGCACCCCCAGTGAAGCCCAAGGGAAGTGCTGCGGGCATGATTCACCCTGGAAGTGATTCCTGCACTGATCTCACACCCTGCTGAGGGTGTGCGCCTTCAAAAGCCAGCAGTGTGGCCAGAAACCTGTGATTCATGTGTGACGGGGCAGGGCAGGAAACGAGCTCCTGGCTCCGGCTGCTGGAGCGTGGGCTTTCCCCATCGGTTTCTCCATGCACCACCTCCTGCCGTGCTGCGTGGGTTAGTGCCTCCCAGGCTAGGGTCCGCCACCTCACCTACCTCAGTCCGAAGAGGCTGAGCCAGCCCTGGTTTTATGGCAATCAGAATTACCAGTCCCCTGCATGCTGTGAGGAGAACATCAGGACTGGGGCACTTCAGCTGGGGGGGAGGTGTTGACCCTTCTCCCAGGCCCAGGTGGTCATGATGGGCTCTCCCCCCATCCCTCGGTGAGGGGGAACAGCCTGAGAACGTGCCAGGCCTTCTTATGATATGAGGGTGAATCACAGCAACCGCCCGGGGCAGGGAGTTTCTCAGTCAGAAAACCCGGCATGGACTTGCCCGAGGTCATAAGGAGTGGCAGTGGGATTTGAACCTTGGCTTCCCTGGTCTGTAGCCCACTTGCTCTTAACCATCCTGAAAGAGATTGCTTGCTCCCTCTTGCCTGTTTGTGGCACCAGGTGCATCCTTTGCAGGCAGATGGCACTGTGGACTGGGTGGGAGCCAACGCCGATTCCTCCGTGGCAGGAAGCGTCACAAAGCTCTGCTAGGGCTCGGGCTTCGTGATCCTTCACTGGCAGCTCACCCAGAAATTCCCCCACCCCCCCCCCCCATCCTCTCGCAGGTGTTAGGTTTCACCGGGGGGGGGGGGGGCTGGCTCCCTCTCCCGCCTCTGCATCCCTACCCCATGGGCAAAGCAGCCGCTAATGCTGAGAGCGCACCCTGTTTTGTGCCAGTGCCTTTGAGAGGCATTGGCGAGGGCTGCGTGCAAATAAACTGTGCCCCAGTGAGCTGGGGGTGAGATAAGGGCGAGAGAGAGAGAGAGCAGGGGAGGTAAAGCCTCTCTCCGCCCCTCCTGCAGCCCTCTGCCAAGGCTCAGCTTTGTATTCCTAGAAGCAGAATACCTGGAAGCGCCCTCAACCCCTCCCCTCCCAGCTTTTCCCCCCCCGGCTTCCTTTCGGATTTCTCCAGGCGGATCGCAGAAAATCAGCTTCCCAAAGCAGGCCGGGATTGGCCATGCTCGCAGCTGTAAAATAAGTCCCCCAGGGGCGGCCAGCCTGGCCCCCTTTTTCCTGCGAGCCACGCTGCTGGCCCACACCGCCTCCCTTGCTGGCCTGTTGAGTTTAGTATGGTTGTGGGGGGATGGGGGCTGTTCCTCTCTCCCCCCCCCCCCCCTCTCACATTGCTGGTTTTGGGTTGGGATCAGGCGCTCAGGGAGGGGGGAGGGGAGATGCGTCCCAGGATGAAGAAGTTTCTGAAATTTGAAACCTATCGCTGCCCCCCCCCCCCCCCCCCCCCCAACAAGTTACAAGCTGAGGTGCTGGGAATGTGAAGAAGCTGGAGGTCATCGGGGACAGGCTGCCCCATTGCATGCAGGGACTTGTAGTTCATCCCCCATGACGTGGAGTGATCTGATAATCCGGAGATATCATGGAGCCCCCGTAAAGCCCCCATGATGGGTCTGGTTCGCCAACCTCACCCAGGGTCAACCTGGCTGATCCAGTCCATGGCGGCGTACAGGGAGTTGTACTTCTAGTTTTCTGTGAGAAACCAAGGGGAAAGTATCAGTCCCTGCAGGCAGTAGGCTAGAAGCAGGACTCGATCGGCCTCCTTGATGGGTGGCTCAGACGTGCATGTTGAGGGGCCTGCCTGCCTTTCTAGATTGGTTTCCAGCTTGTAGTTAAATGCAGGGGTGGTTCTTCCATTAGGCAAACTAGGCAGTTGCCTAGAGTGTCAACGTGTTGGGACTGGCAAAATCCCGCCAGCACAAGGCCTAGAAGGGAGTGAGCGCTGGGCTGGAGCTGCCACCAGTATGTGAGTTGGGAGTGGGGGTGGGTGCATGACTGAAGGTTTGCTAGGGCACCAAATATTCTCGCACCAGCCCTGCTTCAATGCCAGCCTGCTGAGGACCGGGTGACGCCAGCCTGGCTTCCAGGTGACCCTTCCTAGTGCTCCCTCCCAGAATTTTCTCTGGAAGCAGGGGGAGGAGGATCGGGCAAGGTGTGCATAAGCCCGAGCAGCTGAGCCAGGAGCAATTCCAATCCAGTCCCACGAGACCCAACGCCAGCCCCAGCACTGGGGAGACTCGGCAGCTGCGGCAAACGTTCTGGGCTACCGGAGGGGGAGTTGGGTTCCAGGAACGTGGTTTTTTTTTCCCTCCCCCTCTGCTTCTGGTCTCTGCTTGGTGAGCTGTGCGTAGCAGGGACTGGGCTGGCGGAGGGGGTGGGGAGGAGGATACAGTACCTCGCCACGAGAGCTGGACTTTTTCGGATCCTCTGAATATTGGCTCCAGGCTGAGCCATCCTGCTTGTACCCCCTCAGACTGCACGGGTGTGCCGTGTCCTACCATTTTTAGAGAAGCTGGACCTACAGATCCATGGGCGCACTAGGACAGGAGCGGCCTCGAGAGCCACAAACAGGCCTGGCTTTCAGGATCTCCACGATGGATTTGCATGCACTGCCTCCATCATATGCAAATCTATCTCATCCATATTCATGGAGGCTCTCCTGAAAACCCGTCCTCCCTATACTAGGAGTTAGACCAGGACTGGCTCAGCTTTCATGTCATGGAGCTGGATGGTAATCCTGCTGCTGGTTGTGCCTGACTCTTCTTTCCTTGTGCTAGTGAATTGCCCGCCTTTCCCCCTCAGCTCTAGGAGCCAGGCACAGGTGCCTCCCAGGGAAGTGAGAACAGGCAGGTCACAGCCAGGGAACACCATACCACTAGGCGACTCCAGAACAATTTAGGAATAATCTGGAATGTTTGATTGCGTTTCCGCAAAGCCAAGTTCAACAGACCGTCGTGCACGGCTTCCCATACCGGTCCTGGTGAGTCCACCACAGCCAGTCGAGTTTTTCAGGATATCCACAAGGGATATGCACGAGAAATCTACAGAGGCTGGCAGACCCAGAGCGTGCAGACTGATGTCTTGCACGTTCCTTGCAAATATCCTGGGTACCCCCACTGGCTGTGGGGGTCGCCAGCCCAGGCTGACAGTTATTATATCCAGAAGGATCATCCCGCAATCGTAGGTCTGCTTTCCTACAAGACCCTGCTCTCGGTGGGTCCTGATTGGGAACCTGGCTTGTTCAGGTGGTCCTACACCTTGACCCTCCAGGGGGGGGGGTCACAGATGTCCGCCCCCCCCAGCATGCCTTGAAAGTGTCAAGGCTGTTTCCCTAACGCCTTCCGCTTAGGATCCGCCTCCAGTTTGCTGTTTTCCTTCCTCGCCCTGGCAAAGCAGCTTCTTTTGCTTTTTTGAGTCTTAATCAACTTTCCGGGGAAGCATCTGTTGGGCTTCTCCGCAGGGAGAACCAAGCCGTTCCCCCACCCCCCCTCCCTCCCTGAGTAACTGATATGCGATGGCATTATTCGTTGAAAAAAAGAGCAAAATCCAAGAAACTGAATCAGTGCAGCCAGCGCTGGGAGACGGCCAAAGGCTTTTGCGCTCCATCGGCTCGAACATGACGTGCTGGCTGCCAGGCTTATAGCACCGGTGAGCCCGCCGAGCCTGTCGCGTCTCGGCTCACACCTGCACCGTGCTGAGGATCTTCTCTCGGGGGAGCGCATCCCATACGGGTTTGTTTCGGGGGCGCACCACAACAGGATTTGAGCTTCGCCCCTAAGCCAGGACGTGTTGGGTGCAAGCTCAGCATCTCCGATTTACTGCCAATGCCCTTTGCATTGTGCCAAGGAGCCGCCTCCTGGTGCCGGTCGGGTGTAATACAGACGGCTCTTTTGTCTGGGGACTCGCAGACCGAGAGCGATGGGGGGAAATTCTTGGTGCCCCCCCCCCGGATGACCTTGGCTTTGGGGAAAACCCAAAAGACAAGAGGAGATAGTATTTCCCCCTCCCCCACCTCCTCAGACGGCATCGCCCGAGCGGCCACGGGGGGCTGGAGGGATGCCAACCCTGAGGCGCAGCCTGGGCGCCACTAAGTCAGCAGGAGCAGCAGCCTCCGCTTTCTCTCCCTCCCCTCCACAGCCTGACCCTCTCCCGCCGCAGCGGGGGTGAGCAGATTTTTCAGGGAGAGTTAGTTTGCCCTGGAAGATTGGGGCTCGAGACCCCTTGGCCTGGCCAGGAGCCACTTGAGTTGTTCTGAATGTTTCTTATTCAGCAGGAGGCACCGCGAGCACTCGGCCGGCTGCAGCTGGGGGGACACAAACTATTACTTTAAAAACACACCTCTTTCCCTTCTTCTTCACGTTTTTGCAAAGAAGACAAATAATCCTGTTTCTCAGATACATTGTGTATGTATATGATGAAGAGTTTTGCCATGCGGATCAATACCTGGTGGTCCAGGGACTCATTTTGCATTTACAATCCTGCCAGGCTCCCAGGATTCGACTTTCCCACATAGCCTGAACCTGCAGGGTGATTAAATACCTGGTGACCGGTGCACGGTGGGTTCCTATTAGATTTCACAGCCCCCTTACCTGCTTCCCCTCTAGGAAGACGTGTTATAGCAACAAGCTGTATATAAATCTCTACTTGAAACGAATGGGAAAATGACGAATTGAGTGCTGGAGAAAAAGAAGGAGAAGGCGACGTTATTGCCTTGGGCCCTTGGCAATGAGGTAAGAGCAGGGGCAACAGCAATTCCTCAGAACCTGTCGGAAATGTGCACTCCAAGTCCCTGATGAAATGGGAGGAGATCCCCTCCCCCCCCCCTCCCCCCAAGAGATGCATTTCTTTTGCGGATATTAGAGCGGGAGAGAGGCCAGGAAGCAGCAGCAGCTAGGCTCTCGTTCTGGGGTCCAATATGTCCAGTATGGGCCTTTTTCCCCCTGGGTCTCCTTTCTCTTTGTTGCTAACATGTTTTTCAAACGGGCTTATGGCAGTGACGGATTTAGCTTTGTTTTAACAAAAGGAATTTTTCTTCTTGTCAGCATGGAATTTGTATTGCAGTATAGTTAGGGGCAGGCAGTTTGGTTTTTTCGGGAGTATGTTTAATTTTTATATATATTTTAGTTGTTTTTATGTTGGCCTGCTTTTGTGAATTTTATTCTGGATGTCGATCTTTGAAAACCCGCCGAGTATTTTGGATCATGCGGGATATCACTACTTAAATAAAACAAAATCTTATGGGTGGTTTTTTATTTTTTTTTTTTTTTGGAACAATTATAAATCAAAAGGCATTCTCCGTTTTATTATGGCCCGGGGCCAGATTTCTCATGTTTCGAGGGGGCCTCTGCACGGAGGATACTGCTGATGATAAGGGGCACAGTAGCACCTTCCGACTCGGTTGCGATTCATGGCTCTTGAAAACTTTGAGCACTAACGAGCTTCTCTGGAGTGGAACAGAAATCAGAATGAAAAAGGAGGTGTGGGGGGGGAGAGAGTATTTCAGCAATTTTTTTTTTACCTTCCAGAGGACTAATGAAAAAATATATCACTGGAAGCCCAAACGCCTGACTCCGGCCCTGACCTCAGGTACCTCTCCGTGGACTCGTGATATTATCCTTCATGGTGGGGGGGGGGGGGGGGGGGGGATTTTATCCTGCAGCGTTGCTTTTCTGGAGGCTGTCAAAATGAATATAAACAGCCGGGCACGCCAAGATGGAAAGCGATTGATAATCATTCATAGGAAATCTCTTAACCTGCCCCCAGGGACCTCGGCACAGACCAAACCTCATTTAGCTGCTCCGCCTGTTCCCAATAAAAGGTCATTTGCTGTTGATGACTTGATCCTGTAGTTTATATCTCTCTGCACTGGGAAACATTATTATTTTCTCTGCCTCTCTACTATTAAATTTAGTGCAGGTTTGCAGGCCGGGATGAATCAAAATGTTTTTCCGAGGGCTGAAGCCGGGCTGAAATGTGGAAGCACGGACTCCTGAGGGAGGGGAGCCCCTTACCTCCTCCCTGTACAGCTGGGGGGGGGGTGGGGGTAAACAGGCCACTAGGGGCCGGACAGAGCAGAAAGAAGCTCCCTGACCCCCCCCCCTGAGGGGGACAAGTACAGCGCACTGAGCCCCGTGATGTGAGGAAGGAGCGGGGACTCCGCTGGAAGGCGGGAGGTCGGCAAGGCCTGAGAAGGCCGAGGATGTCTTGCTGTAGGGTGGAGGGGGGGCCTGCGGCCTCCGGAGAGAAGCTGCTTCTTGCCTGTAGCGTTGATCATGCTTGGTTGGCGGACTCACGGGGAGCACAGCATGAACACCAAACCAAATGCTCCCCTCCAAGAGGAGCTTGGCCTTGGGTTCTGCCCTTGGTGGTGGGGGGGGGGGGGGGGGGGGGGAGAGTTCTGGAGCTCATCCCTGCTGAGGAGAAAGAAGGGCCAAGCACAGAGGTGGCGTCCTGGAAGCCAGCTGGGCAGCCCAACAATAGCACCCCTGCCCCTCCATGCCATTATCTGGGCTTGAATGTCATTAAAGTAAACATTCAAACAAGGGAAAGCCTTTTGCTAAATTCCATGAAATGTTGTTCTGGTTCTTATAAGAACATAAGAAATTGCCATGCTGGGTCAGACCAAGGGTCCATCAAGCCCAGCATCCTGTTTCCAACAGAGGCCAAACCAGGCCACAAAAACCTGGCAATTACCCAAACACTAAAAAGATCCCATGCTACTGATGCAATTATTAGCAGTGGCTATTCCCTAAGTCAACTTGATTAATAGCCATTAATGGACTCCTTCTCCAAGAACTTATCCAAACCTTTTTTGAACCCAGCTACACTAACTGCACTATCCACATCCTCTGGCAACAAATTCCAGAGCTTTATTGTGCGTTGAGTGAAAAATAATTTTCTCCGATTAGTCTTAAATGTGCTACTTGCTAACTTCATGGAATGCCCCCTAGTCCTTCTATTATCCGAAAGTATAAATAATCGATTCACATCTACCCGTTCTAGACCTCTCATGATCTTAAAGACCTCTATCATATCCCCCCTCAGTCATCTCTTCTCCAAGGTGAACAGCCCTAACCTCTTCAGCCTTTCCCCATAGGGGAGCTGTTCCATCCCCTTTATCATTTTGGTTGCCCTTCTCTGTACCTGTATGCGGCAGGAAACAGCCTGTGGGGGGAGATGAGAAATGAGAACCAGGGAACGAGAGGGCTTGCAGCCCTGTGTATTTACATGTTCGCTGGCTGCAGGGCCCTCAGGGTTGCCTGAGGGCCGCAAGTTTGCTTCCTCAAAATCATTTAAAAAAAAAAAGGGTAATAACATGGATTAGTGCAGGATCCCAAGGCATTTAAAGGGTTAATACAGCACAAAGAAGCATGCAGCCACCTCTGGAGCGCCTGAAAAGATGGAGTTACATCTAACCAGCAAAAACAGATGGGTGAGGGCCCCCTCAGCCCTGGAGAAAGAGGCTGGCATGTGTAAAGCTCTCCATAGATGGAAGGATGTGAGAAATCTACCGGCGATTAAAGCTGGGGAGAGAGAGACTGAAGGTGTTTGGGAGGAGGAGGGCTGGGTGTGGAAGGGCGAGCTCTGGGAAGTGTTGCAGGCAGTGTGCAGGGACGTTACCCCTAGCTGTCCGGTGACAGCAGGATTTTGGAGGGAGGCGCTGGCTGATCCAAGAGGAGAAAGCCATCGAGGCGGCTTGGAAAGAGAAATGCTTGGGGCATTTGGAAATGGAAGAGTTTGTGAGGTAGAGGTTTTGGCGGAAAAGACTGAGGGTGGTTGGGGAAAGCGCGAGGCGCCTTTGGGAGCCGGTATTAAGAGGGGTAACTTTCAAAGCGGCGCACGCATGCGCACGTTCGTTGGAGTTCAAGGTTAAAAGTCTTTTCCATTAAAACTGCAGCCAGAGAAGACCTTGTCCCATCTGGATTTTTCCATTATAAGAGAAACACACACATTATATATATAAATGTATATACACACACCCTTTATTCTTCAGCTGATAGGAGGAAATATATTTTTCCTAGCTGGAAATCTATTTCTTGTTCATGTAGCAAAACCATTTTTTTTTTCACAGTCAGAAAATAATCATCGCAGCGCTTTCTCGTGACCTCCAAGTCAGGAGAGCGTGAAACAAGGGACAGGGTGCAGGCGAGGCAGGGTGTGTGTGGGGGGAGAGAGAGAGAGGCCACTCGCCTTGTCCTGAATGTGGCTGAAGACGAGGGGCCGGCGAGAGCCGCCTGCTGGCTCTCCCATGTTCCCCCGACTGGAGCAGCCACGGAGGCCGTGTGAGAACCGAGGTCCTCGGCCCCTGCAATGAATTCAGAAATTTTGTCCCAGGATGGGCTAATTCTGAACTGCATTACGGAACTATGAATCCTTTAAAAAAACAAAAACAACAAATTAAATACTGCATCTTTAGGGAGAAAGAGGATGCACCTCAGTTTCTGCAGCGTGGTGCTCCCCCAGGGATACATTATCTGTCTATAGCGCTGCGTACAGCAGGTAGTTCTCTGCAGCTGACATTAACATGTCAAAAGCATGCATACAGCCACCTGGGGATGGGCAGAGAGCCTAGCGCCACACGTCCAGTGCCCAGGAGAAGGAACCGCCTGACCAGTAGCCGAATGTTGGAACCACTTGCCCTCAAGCTTCCCTGCATGAACAGATAAGCACTAGCCTGTGTGGTTCTTAAGGAGAAGGCCTGCGGTCGGGCCCTTTGAAGTAAGAGGCAGAGCCTTGGCTAGTGCAGCCAGTGCCAGCTCTCGCCCGGTCCCAGCCCTGCGGCAGAAGCCACCCGTCGGCATCACCTGAGGACAAGGGATGGTGCTGCTGGGAGCAGAGCAGAATGGCACTATTCATCCTTTGGTAAACAAGGCCAGGGCCTCGTGCCGGTCTGCTGACTGTGGCTTGTCGGCCGTGCGGGAGAGAGGCCTAGACGGGCCTGGCAGTTTCCTCCTGCTCCTTTTGTACGTCCGGGCACATTCGGATCCAGGGCCCGGGATCTGGGGCCAGGGATATTTCCTCTGTTTTATATTTTATGTTCCCCCCACCCCCGGCTCGCTTGGCCCAGCATTTCCAGCCCTGACCAGCCTGGGAAACAGAGGACCTGACCTAGGCCAGGAGTTGGACTCCTTTCCCTGCCACTGAGCGGGCCAGCCCCAGGGGGCTTTAAAAGTGCAGCAGGAAGAGACTGAAGAAATCCTACATGCCTATGTCATCTAACATAAATATTATCATCCCCGGAACAATATAATAGCGATGGACGTACAGCGAGCCCCATTCTAGTGGAGCTTGCAGCACATTTCAAAGCACGAATTGCAATTTGGTTTAGAAACCTCCTGGAGTCAGGTGAGGAAGTTAAATAGGATTTTTTGTGCCCAGCCCTCCACCCCTGAGGTGGCTGCAGGCATTAGTGCCCGTGTGTCTTCATGCGGTCCAGGAGGAAATGTTGCTGTTTGTGGCTCGCTGCGATTCCTGTGGCGACACTGGAGGTGTGCATGAATCGGGCAGGGAGAGAGCATGCTGGGTGGGTCAGAGCCCTCCTGGCAGTGCAGGCTTTTAAGGGCGAATTTACTGGGGTGAGACCGTGTTTCCACGAAGCTGGCGGGTAAGGCTCTCTCATGTGCCTCTTCCCTTGCCAAGTTCCACCAGGGGAAGGGTCCTGAACAGCTGCTGTGTCAGCAGATGCAAGCCAAGCCTCCATCCCTCCCCGGTGGGGCCTGAGCAAAACAGGGCACCGCCGAACGCGGAAGAGCTGCAAGGGTGTCTGCTGAGCCCTCATCTGGAAATTATTTCATCCCCTGGTGCACCTCTCGTCACCCCCCCCCCAAGTCTCCGCTCATGGTCCGAGCCAGATCCGCTCCAAACATCAGGGCAGCTTTGAATGTCGGAGAGAGAGATTTCCTCGAAACATCGCTGTTCTCCGTCTCGTCCCCTCCGCAGAGATCCTCCGGGTCTCTGGATGGTCCTGGAGCACCGATCTCAGTTATCCAGCCCAGACCTCATAATGCCACCCCATGCGTCTCTCTGTCAGGGTGGACTCCAGCAAGGATGAGGATCATCAGTGCTGTGTGCTTCCCAGCACTGCCGTGTAACGTGAGAAAGGAGTAGGGGGGGATTTTTGTGGAGGGAATGAGGATCATCATGTGCTATGTGTCCCTCAGTACAGCTGTGTAATGTGAAAGTGAAGGGATTTTGTGGAAAGGAAAAGGATCATCGATGCTGTGTACCCCTCACTGCTGCTGTATAATGAGAGGGAGGGGGATTATTGTGGATAGGAAGAGGATCATTGATGCTGTGTGCCCCTCAGAGCGGCTGTATAATGTAGGAGGGGAGGATCATCAATGCTGTGTTCTCCTCAGTTCTGCTGTGTGTGAGAGAGGAGAGGGAGGGGTAGTGTGTGAGAGAGGAGGATCATCAATGCTGTGTGCTCCTCAGTTCTGCTGTGTGTGATAGAGGAGAGGGAGGGGTAGTATGTGAGAGGGGAAGATCATCAATGCTGTGTGTTCCTAAGCATTGTTTTATATTATGAGAAGGGAGCATCATCAGTGCTGAGTGCCCCTCAGTGCTACTGTATAATGTGAGAGGGAAGGATCATCAATGCTGTGTGCTCCTCAGTTTTGCTGTAAAATGTGAGGATCATCAGTGCTGTGTGCTCCTCAGTTCTGTGTGTGAGAGTAAAGAGGGAGGGGTAGTATGTGACAGGGGAAGATCATCAATGCTGTGTGCTCCTCAGTTTTGCTGTAAAATGTGAGGATCATCAATGCTGTGTGCTCCTCAGTTCTGTGTGTGAGAGTAAAGAGGGAGGGGTAGTATGTGAGAGGGGAAGATCATCAATGCTGTGTGCTCCTCAGTTCTACTGTGTGTGAGAGAGGAGAGGGGGAGGTAGTATGTGAGAGGGGAGATTCATCAATGCTGTGTGCTCCTCAGTTCTACTGTGTATGAGAGAGGAGAGGGAGGGGAAGATCATCAATGCTGTGTGTTCCTAAGCACTGTTTTATAATGTGAGAAGGTAGCATCATCAGTGCTGAGTGCCCCTCAGTGCTACTGTATAATGTGAGAGGGAAGGATCATCAATGCTGTGTGCTCCTCAGTTTTGCTGTAAAATGTGAGGATCATCAATGTTGGGTACCCCTCAGTTTTGCTGTATAATGTAAGGATCATCAGTGCTGTGTGCTCCTCAGTTCTGCTGTATAATGTGAGAAGGGAGGATCATCGATGCTGTATAACATGGGAGGGGAGGGGGATTATTGTGGAAAGGATGTGGATCATCGATGCTGTGTGTTCCTAAGCACTGCTATATAATGTGATGGGGAGAAGGAGTGGGTTATTGTGGACAGGATGAGAATAATCGATGGTGTGTGCTCCTCTGTATTATTATATTATTATTATTATTATTGCCCCTCAATGCTGGGGGAAATATTGGCATAATATTTGCATCGAGTCATGGGAGCCTCTTTGCTTTGCTGCTGATTGATGGTGCCTGTACTTGGCTTCAGTCAAAATGATTTCCTAAAATATTCTCTCTCCCTCCTGCCACTCTTCCACTCATTCCCTTTTCATTTGCCGCCTCCTTCTTTTTACTTCCTGCCAACCTCCTCCACTATCCCCTCCTTGCCTTTCTCGTCCCCATAGCCTCCCACTAACCTCTTTTTTTCCCTTTCCCCTTCTCTCCCCTTGTTTCCTTTGCACTTTTCTCCCCTTGCTCTTTTCTTCCCCTCATCTCCCTTCCCTCTTCTCTTCTCTCTCCTCCTCTACCTTGCTCTTCATTGGCAGCCGCTGGCTGGCAGGAGCAGGCTTGTTCGTTTTGGCACACTTTATTTGCATTTAGTTCATCCTTAACTGTAGGAAAATACAAGAGGCTGTAGTACTGCTAATGGACACAAGGTGGCAGTCTCATCTATTAAAATAATAGGATGGATAAACATACAAACCTCACAACTGGTTTTATATATATATATATATATATATATATATACATAGGTAATGTGAGAGAAAAGAAGGTGGGGATATTATTTTATAAAGGATGACCAGAGATGAGTTAGCTCCTGTTTGGGTATGGAAGTCTTGAATTCACTTAGGCTAATAACCTAGATTCCTGGCTGAACACAAGTTGGCAGGGAGGTCTATGCAGCTGAAATCAGCATCCTTCATCTTCTGTAACACAATCTGGCACATGATGCCACCCAAGAGTGCATGAAGTGCCAACATGTTAGTAGTTTGGTTCTCAGCTCTGCTTCTGGTGCTGCCTATGACAAGGTCATAGTTTTTCATGATGCCCACAATGAATATTTCTGAGCTACATTTACATATGTATGGGGTAAGGGAAGATGAATCTGCACATTTTGCGTCTCCTGATAAACCCGGCCTGTTTCTGTGACCAGCGTTGAGATTCTAGATTAAATGCAATGGGATAATGTCATTCCTTTCCCTCAGGCCAGTGCCTGTGGACGCTGTGGCATGAACGCTTGATGAATGCTTGCTTCTCCTATTATGGGGTAACGTCTGAGATCAGAACGTGTCTGTGGTATTGCAGTAGGAAGGAAGAATGGACAGACCTTGCAGCCTGTTTCTGCTGACCCTGTTCCTGCTTTGCCCGCTTAATGTAGGCTTGGGTACCTGGTAAATTTCAGCGTTCTTAAATGAGTGTATCTCCCTGCTTCCCAACTTTGCCCCAGTCTGAAAACGATTTCCGGTCAGTGGGTCTGGACATCATTTTGATTCATGGCAAAGCCCAGCGCGTCCCGGAAGCTTGCGGCTGTTCATTCCAGTAGGGATCGGGATATGTGTTTCACTTTATCATTTTTTTTGTCTTCTTTGCTTTTCTCCTAGCCCCAGCGGAAACCTAATTACTTAACGAGGAAACCTTGAAGCCACCACGGTGTCCAGCTTGGAAGCCCCTCCCTGGAGAAAGCCCTAGAAGATCCTTTGGACAGAGGTAAGATGTGATGAAGCTCATACTATTCGAATCCCTTTTTTTGTCTGTCCCCGTTGCAGGGCACTGGAAGCCGATTCAGTCCCAGGGACAACAGAGTCCTTTGTAGTTTGAGACCTTTTTTGGGCCAACAAAGGCATTCCTAAAAACATGTTGATGCGTATGAGCTTTGGCGACCACGTAGGCCTCTTTCTCGGTGCCGTGGAAGTATCAGTTACAGGCGGCATCTCGGCAGAGTCAGCGTTTGGGTTGGATGCGTTGAAATGTTGTCTTAAAAGCGCCGAGCCCTTCTCAGATATCTCCAGTTGGCCAAGTAAGTTTTGGAAGTGCCTGTGTGCGCTCTCAGGAAGGAGGGACAGGCTGGGGGCTGTGAATAACCCATAATTATTTATTTGTTGGGTAATTATCTTGGATGAAAAGCTTTCCCTGGGCCTGACAGTAGGCCCTGATTCCAGGGACCTTTCCTCCTGTTCCCCCCCCCCCCCCCCCCCCCCCCCACATGTCTGGATAGCTGAAGGTCTATTGACTGCTCCCAGCAAAGCTCTTTGTAATAAGAGGAGATAATTAAGAAATATTATTAGAATCATTTCCCACTCATCATGAAGAACAAATGCAGATAATTTCCCATTCACACACCACTAATTTCTGTATTTGTGTATGATATGGAGCAAGCCTGGGTACAGAGGAAACAATGTTAAATGCCAGTCTCTCTCACTCAGCCTCTCTCGCCCTCCCTCTCTCCCGCTCACTCCCCTCCCTCTCTCTCTCTCCCCCTCTGTCTCCCTCTCTCTCTCTTTCTATCCCTTTGTCTTACTTTTCCTCTGTCTCACTCTCTTTCTCTCTCTCCCCATCCATCTCTCAAGCCCTCTGTATCCCTCTGTTTTTCTCTCTATCCTCATCCATCTCTCTCACTCCATCCCTCAGTCTCCCTTTCCCTCTCTCTATCCCTCTGTCTCATTCATTGCTCATTCAAGAACTGTCTCTCCCTCTCTCCATCCCTCTCTCTCTCACTTCGTTATCTCCTTCTCCCTCTATCCCTCTGTCTCTCTCTATCCCTCTGTCTCTCTCTCTGTCTCCATTTATCTCTCACTCAATACCTGTCTCTCCCTCTCTCTCATCCCTCTCTCTCTCTCACTTCAACATTGTCTCCTTCTCCTTCTATCCATCTCTGTCTCTCCCTGTCTCTCTATCTATCACCTTTACCTTTCCTCACTCATCTTCTCCCTTTATCCATTCCTCTGTCTCTCACGCCCTATCTTCATCCCTGTCCCTCTTCCCATTCTTCTGTATCTCTTCTCTCTCTCAATCCATTCTTTTATCTCTTTCCTCTTTCTTAATCCTTCCTCAATCTCTCTCCATCCATCAAAATCCCTCTTGTCTCCCTCACCCTCTCTCCATCCCTCTTATCTCCTTCACACTTTCTCACTCCCGTCCTCTCCTTCTTCCCATCCCTCTGTCTCTCTTGCCTTCCCTCTCCCTATCTCCAGTCCATTCTTAGGTCTCCCTCTCCCTCTCTCTGTCCCTCTGTCTCCTCCCTGTCTCTGTGCCATTTGTTTATTTTTTTTCATTCATTCCATGTCTCTCTCCCATGTGCATCCCTCCAGCTTCCTCTTCCTCAGTTCTCTCCCCCCCATCCCTCCCTTCCTCTCTCTCTCTCTCTCTCTCTCTTAGTTACTGTCTCCATATTCTCCTTCTCATGCTCCCAGTGTTTCACTCTTTCATCCCCCCTCCCTTGCTCCTAGGCTCCTTTCCCTCCATTGCTTACAAGCTCCTCTCCCACCCACACTTGTAGTCTCTCTGAACATGTGACAGAGACACCTTTTGTTTGAGTGACAGACAGATTTATCTGCAGGGTGTAAACATGCAACACCTGCTGTGACTTTTCTCAAGTACTTTACCTGTAATTGGGAAGGCGGAAAGGTCCTTTTTCTCTTCTACCTCCTACCATCTGTTTAGAACATTTCTCCTCGCCTCCCCAGAGCGCCTGAGGATAATCTGTGATAATTCCCAGCTCGCTCACTGACAGAATTGTCAGCTTGTTGCTTTAATTGGCTTATTCTCCATATAACCCCCCCCCCCACCAAGCCCCAGTCTGGCATCAGGAGAGGGGGGGGAGGTGTTTAAGGTGCTGGGATCTTGGAGGGCACCCAACGGGGTCAATCCACCCTGTGACATGCTGGTAGTATAGCAGGCTGGTTTTATGGCGATTATCGGATTTGGGGATTAGAGATTGTCCGGCGAGTCTGAGTCTGGTTTGTTAATGAGGATGGAGCAGTGGCTGTAGGTATGGCCGCTGATGGAGGGCAGGGGGGGGAGGTGGCATACTGTTGCTTCTGGTACTGCAGAGGTGAACCTGTCCTAGGCTGGAGTAGTCCATCACCTGCAGGGTTTTCAGGGAGTGTGAAAGGTGTGAGCAGAGGAGAACTTGAGGAAAGTAGGATCTGAGCCCCCGGGCCTGCTGACTCGGCTCCGTATACCTTAACCAGTCTGCCTGCCTCCTGGACCCCAGGGTGTCAGCGCCTCAGTGCCATACAGCCCAGCACTAGCTCCTCTGATAACTCGCCACCACGGCAGCTATCCCAGAGCACAGCCATCCTGGGCCAGTGGGGAGGAGGTGTTACGGTAATGAACTGCAAACTGGTGAGTTCAGAAAAACCCACAAGGGGTGAAGGTGCATCACTTTCACAAGAGCTCAAACCAGCCAAACCACAAATAGTTATGGTTACGGTGAATTTTTATTATTATTATTATTATTATTATTTTATTTGTGCATTTTGAAACAAATTCAAATATATAAATATTTGACAAGAAAAAGAGTCAGTGTACATGGTCTACTATGACATAACAGGAAATACAAACAATGGTTACATGGAATAGACTTAGTTTTTGGGTACTTGCCAGGTTCTTATGGCCTGGATTGGCCACTGTTGGAAACAGGATGCTGGGCTTGATGGACCCGTGGTCTGACCCAGTATGGCATGTTCTTATGTTCTTATATGCAGATTATTCCATGACATATAGAAACATAGAAATGATGGCAGAAAAGGACCAAACGGTCCATCCAGTCTGCCCAGCAAGCTTATCATAGCATCTGCCACGTCACGCGAGTCACCCCCATACTTAGTATCCCAAACCGTCAAAGTCAGGGCCCTTGTTGGTTGCTGTCTTGAGTCAAATTCTCCGTCACCTCTTGCCATAGAAGCAGAGAGCAATGTTGGAGTTGCATCCAAAGTATCAGGCTTATTAGTTAAGGGTAGTAACCACTGCATCAGCAAGTTCCCCCCATGCTTATTTGTTTTCCCAGACTGTAAAATTCAATGCCCTTGTTGGTTGCTGTCTGAATTCAGTTCCCCTTTTCCCCCTGCCATTAAAGCAGAGAGCAATAATGGCGTTGCATCAACAATATGAAAGCTTATTGGTTAAGGGTAGTAACTGCCGCACCAGCAAGTGTAGAAATGTAGATAGCAGGGTGGCTGGTGGACATGAGGACCACCTGGTAATTTGCCTGCCTGGTGCGAAGATGGCAGACCTCACCCGTCACCTAGTTAGGATTATAGACAGTGTTGGGGAGGAGCCGGCTGTCATGGTACATGTGGGTATCAACTACATAGGAAAATGTGGAAGAAAGGTTCTGGAAGCCAAATTTAGGATTTTAGGTAGAAAGCTGAAATCCAGAACCTCCAGGGTGCCATTCTCTGAAATGCTCCCTGTTCCACATGCAGGTCCCCAGAGGCAGGCAGAGCTCTGGAGTCTCAATGCATGGATGAGACGATGGTGCAGGGAAGAGGGATTCAGTTTTGTAAGGAACTGGACAACCTTTTGGGGAAGGGGGAGACTTTTCTGAAAGGGCGGGCTCCACGTTAACCAGAGTGGAACCAGGCTGCTGGTGCTAACTTTTAAAAAGGAGACAGAGAAGCTTTTAAACTAGAACAAGGGGGAAAGCAGACAGTCACTCAGCAGTGCATGGTTTGGAGGAAGGTATCTTTGAAGGATACTAATAGGAGAGTTAGGGCATCCCAACAGAGAGATTGTAATAAAAGCAAACATAGTCCATGTGCCTATAAGTAAAGAATCACCTGAGCTAAAGAATTCCAAATTATCCCTGTCAACTGAAGCACAGGTTGTTAATACAAACAAAAAACGCACTTTGAAATGTCTGTATGCCAATGCCAGAAGTCTAAGAAATAAAGTGGGAGAGTTAGAGTGTATAGCAATGAATGATAAGATAGACATAATTGGCATCTCAGGGACCTGGTGGAAGAAGGATAACCAATGGGACAGTGTTATATCAGGGTACAAATTATATCGCAATGATAGGGAGGATCAACTTGGTGGGGGTATGGCACTTTATGTCCAGGAGGGTATAGAGTCCAATAGGATAAAGACTTAGTTTTTGGGTACTTGCCAGGTTCTTATGGCCTGGATTGGCCACTGTTGGAAACAGGATGCTGGGCTTGATGGACCCTTGGTCTGACCCAGTATGGCATTTTCTTATGTTCTTATGATCTTACAGTAGAATCTATATTTATTTATTTAAGTTTTTATATACCGGCATTCATGAAATGATCACATCATGCTGGTTTACAAATAAACAGGGGTGCAATAAATACATCAAAAACAGAAATAACGTGTCAAAGAAAGCAGTTACAATTAACAAGGACTATTGAACTGGGATCAGAGGAAATAAAGATTGTTTAGCAGAAACTAAATTATATATGGGTAGAAATCCCATGTATGTTGGGTAAGAGTATAGTGATAGGAGTATACTACCATCCACCTGACCAAAATGGTCAGACAGATGATGAAATGCTGAGAGAAATCAGGGAAGCTAACCAATTTGGCAGTGCAGTAATAATGGAAGATTTCAATTACCCCAATACTGACTGAGTAAAGGTAACATCAGGACATGCTAGAAACATAAAATTCCTGGATGGAGTAAATGACTGCTTCATGGAGCAATTGGTTCAGGAACCAACGAGAAAGGGAACTATTTTAGATTTAATTCTTAGTGGATTTGGTGAGAGAGATAACGGTGGTGGGTCTTCTTGGCAAGTAATCATAGCATGATCAAATTTGAACTAATGACTGGAAGGGGGACATGATGTAAATCTATAGCTCTAACACTAAATTTTCAAAAGGAAAACTTTGATAAACTGAGGAAAATAGTTAGAAAAAACTGAAAGGTGCAGTTGCAAAGGTTAAAAGTGTACCACAGGCATGGACACTGTTTAAAAATACAATCCTAGAGGCGCAGTCCAGATGTATTTCATCCATTAAGAAAGGTGGAAGGAAGGTCAAACGATTACAGGCATGGTTAAAAGGTGAGGGGAAAGAGGCTATTTTAGCCAAAAAAAAACATCCTTCAAAGATTGGAAGAAAGATCCATCTGAAGAAAATAGGAAAAAGCATAAGCATTGTCAAGTTAAGTGTAAAACATTGATAAGGCAGGCTAAAAGAGAATTTGAAATGAAGTTGGCTGCAGAGGTAAAAACATATAATAAAACCTTTTTAAAATACATCCGAAGCAAGAAACCTGTGAGGAAGTCAATTGGACCATTAGATGACCGAGGGGTTAAAGGGGCTGTTAGGGAAGATAAGGCCATTACAGAAAAACTAAATTAATTCTTTGCTTCTGTGTTTACTAATGAGGATGTTGGGGAGAGATAACAGTTCCAGAGATGGGTTTCAAGGGTGATTATTCAGATGAACTGAACCAAATCACTGTGAGCCTGGAAGATGTAGTAGGCCAGATTGACAAGTTGAAGAGTAGCAAATCACCTGGACCAGATGGTATGCATCCCAGGGTTCTGAAGGAACTGAAAAATGGAATTTCGGATCTTTTAGTTAAAATTTGTAACCTATCATTAAAATAATCCATTGTACCTGAAGACTGGAAGATGGCCATTGTAATCCCAATATTTAAAAAGGGCTCCAGGGGCAATCCAGGAAACTATAGACCAGTGAGCCTGACTTCAGTGCCGGGAAAAACAGTGGAAACTAAAGATCAAAATCACAGAGCAATACAGAAAGACATGGTTTAATGGAACACAGTCAACATGGATTTACCCAAGGGAAGTCTTGCCTAACAAATCTGCTTCATTTTTTTGAAGGGGTTAATAAACATGCGGATAAAGGTGAACTGGTAGATGTAGTGTATTTGGATTTTCAGAAGGCGTTTGACAAAGGCCCTCATGAGAGGCTTCTAAGGAAAATAAAAAGTCATGGGATAGGAGGCGATGTCCTTTCGCGGATTACAAACTGGTTAAAAGAGAGGAAACAGAGAGTAGGATTAAATGGTCAATTTTCTCAGTGGAAGGGAGTGGGCAGTGGAGTGCCTCAGGGATCTGTATTGGGACCGGTGCTTTACAATATATTTATAAATGATCTGGAAAGGAATACAACGAGTGAGGTAATCAAATTTGCAGATGATACAAAATTATTCAGAGTAGTTAAATCACAAGCAGATTGTGATAAATTGCAGGAGGACCTTGTGAGCCTGGAAGATTGGGCATCCAAATGGCAGATGAAATTTAATGTGGATAAGTGCAAGTTGATACATATAGGAAAAATAATCCATGTTGTAGTTACACGATGTTAGATTCCATATTAGGAGCTACCATCCAGGAAAGAGATCTAGACGTCATAGTGGATAACACATTGAAATCGTCGGCTCAGTGTGCTGCGGCAGTCAAAAAAGCAAACAGAATGTTAGGAATTATTAGGAAGGGAATGGTGAATAAAACGGAAAATGTCATAATGCCTCTGTCTCGCTCCATGGTGAGACCACACCTTGAATACTGTGTACAATTCTGGTCGCCGCATCTCAAAAAAGATATAGTTGCGATGGAGAAGTTACAGAGAAGGGCAACCAAAATGATAAAGAGGATGTAACAGCTCCCCTATGAGGAAAGGCTAAAGAGGTTAGGGCTGTTCAGCTTGGAGAAGAGACGGCTGAGGGGGGATATGATAGAGGTCTTTAAAATCATGAGAGGTCTTGAACGGGTAAATGTGAATCGGTTATTTACTCTTTTGGATAATGGAAGGACTAGGGGGGCACTCCATGAAGTTAGTGAGTAGCACATTTAAAACTAATCGTAGAAAATTCTTTTTCACTCAACGCACAATTAAAACTCTGGAATGAGCCTGCAATCTGTGAAGGTTGGAAGACCATTGGTGCTGCTAGGACAGGGAACATATGCACTCGCTGGGTGGATGTGTGTGTGTGAGAGAGAGAATGAATGCATGTGTGTGAGTGTTAGTTGGTGATATCAACAGATGCCCTGGGCCAGTGATGGATCCCTGAAACCATCTGCAGTGCTTGCTGCCTTCTCAGTATTTGCAGAAAGATCGTTTGTGAGGCAGTAACAAATCTGTGCTTTTCCCTTCTTTATGGATTCTTATCGCTCGCTTATTCATACTGCCATTCTTGGATGCAGTTAGACTGAAGCTGAATGTGAGTGCCTGTGCATATGTACATGTCATGCATGTCCGCGTATGTCTGTACACGCGGTGTGTGGGTATGTTTCAATATGTAGATGTGTGTGTGTGTTGTGTGATTGTGTGGCTGCATAGGAGGACCTGATTGCTGAGCCTGATACAAGAAGAATAATGACTTCTGCGGTAAGATTTTCAAATTATGTGCTTCGTTCGTTTGCAAAGTGCTGGTCTCTTCCCAGTACCCAATTAGAAGCAGGGACTTAGGCTCTGCTCAATGAGCCCTGTCTAAGGAAGCTGCTTGGCTTCTTCTCGAGCTCCATGTGAGAGGCCAGAGAGCAGCTGACAGCCACCACATAAGGCTCGTAGAACTGGGGGCCTTGCTATCCCCCTTCCAAAGCACAAGACATTAATAATCCTGAAAATGTCTCTAGCTCTGTCAAGGATTAAGCTTACAAGATGTTCTCTGGGTTGCCACTGGTCAAAACTGTTCAGGCTGGGGAAAAGAGCACTTCGATCCGGCTAGGAACCAAGTGGTAAGTCAAGTCAGCAGGGCTAGGCTGAGCCAGCCCTGCACTCACATCCCTCTGCATGTAGGGACGCATCTTCTTGCTTTATACAGGGAAACTGGATCAAGCCATCCCTGTCTGCACTGGGGAAACAACCAGGACAGGCATAGCTGCTAGCTGATGTCTCTGATGACTGGAGTCATCTGTAGGACAGTACATCCTTCAGCCCACCTGCACTCCCCACCTCTCTGGTCATTGCTGTGTCTACCATTCGGTTCAACTTCTGCCCCCCCCCCCCACCTCTCCACAGGTCATCACACGGTGGCTCACATTCTTCCCATCTGCAACCCCATGGCCATTGCAGTGTCCCACATTCAGCCCGCCTGCACTCCCCACCCCTCTGGTCATTGCAGTGTCTACCATTCAGTTCAACTGCTGCCCCTCCCCACCTCTCCACAGGTCATCACACGGTGGCTCACGTTCTTCCCAACTGCATTCCCATGGCCATCGCAGTGTCCCACATTCAGCCCACCTGCACCCTTGTGTGGCTGATTCAGGTTAGGAACTCTCCTCCCCTCTGCAGTTTTCTCTACTGCTCATTTGACTTGACTTTATTTCAAAAACGAAAATCAGAGATGTTTCCGTGCATTAAAATAAAAAAAAAAAAAAAGAGTCAGCAATCTCATTTGAAACGCCGCCCTCCCCCTCCCTTTCATCACATCTTCCACGGCACCCTAGGATTTACATGTCGAGGAGAAATAATTAGATTTTTTGGCGAAGGCTGCCCCAGGCTGGAAGGTAGCGTGCTAGCTGCTTGTTCGGCTTGCTGTTAATTGAAGAATTCTTTACTCTGACCTCCGCATAGCCCATGTGGAAAACACACAGCCAGATTTCAAGCTCTGGGTAATTGGACATTTTGAGGTCTAATGAAGCCAGCGAGGTGGCTGTCGGAGCTGACTTCTGATTAGCTTTCCGCACTTCAGCTTGACCGCCTTGGGTACGGTTGGGCAGCCTGCGTCCCGCCACGTCGGGCCTGCCCAGCTCTGGTCATGAGGGGCCGGGGTTGAAGGGCGAGGGGGACGGGAGACGACGACTGCCCTCAAGCGGACGATCCGAGGCCCCTTTCATTCAGCTCCGGGGAACCTCAGGATTATGAACAGAGCCGCAGGTCTTCCTACGTTAGGAGTAACTCGGCCAAACGAAGGCGTCGCTCCGGGGGCCTGCAATTGCTGAGCACCCGGTGAGGTGAAGGCGTGGAAGGGCTCCACCCCTCCCGCCCTCCGATTGCCTGCTTGGATGTCCCATTTCCATCTTGCTCCTATTTATTTGATTAATATTCCGGCACTTCCGAGGGGAGTGCATTCAGGTGCCGCAGTTCATTTCCCTGTCTCCAGAGGGCTTTAGCTTAATGATAAAGGTGCCCCAGACACTTCCGTGCATGGATCCTCCCCAGACGGCGAGGGTAAACACCAGGACCCACCGGCAGGCATGGAGCACCTCCGGGGATTACCTTGGGGATGATACAGCGCCCGCCCCAGACCTCCCCTTCAGTCAGAGAGGAACCTCCCAAGCCGTTTGCCAGGCTGTCCGGAGACTGCAGTCTCTGGAGCTGGTGAAGTGCAGGCTCCCACGCTGACCTGTGCCGCATTCCACCCACCCCCGGCGCAGAAGGTCCACGCGTGCTTTGCATCCCTGGAAAGGCACAGCAGAGAGGTGACGCATACAAAGCGGAAAGGATTAGAGAGAGAATGGGCCCCGCCTGCAGAAAAAGAGAGAGAGAGACTTTTCCAGAGCCAACGAGGGAATGCAGCCCACTGAAGGCACCGGGTGGAAGCCACGGCGCAGGGGCCACAGGGAAATAACGCCACGGCTGCTCTTTCTCCTTTTCTCCCTGGCTTTGGGCGGGGGTCATTTAAAATGAAATAAAGTGGTGAGGTGTGAGGGGGAAGAGCCAGCATGGAAGGCGTGAGAGGGAGCCATTCTATGAACGTCAGGTCCCCCTGCATGGCCCTCCTCTCTCTCGTACCTAAGAGCCCTGCCTTGGCCCTGTCCTGTGGAGCCGGCCTCTTGGATACCTTCATTTCAAATCGACGTTCAAGGGGGAATCAGGGCGGACTTTTCTCTCCTGGTGCTGACACAGAGGGCTGAGGGAGATAATTGAAACCCTGTTTGCCCCAGTAAGACGCAGGATGGGAAGCGGAGGCAGAGAATGGCGTCGCCAACTGGCTCCAGGCCCGGATTTGCCCCGTCACCCCGTTTTTGTGAGGGATATCAGAAGTGCAAGGGCAGGCATGCAGTGGGAGTCTGTGTGGTGAAACCAGACTATAGATCAGTAGGTCCTGATGTCTAAAGCCAGCAGATAATTCTGGGGGGAGGGGGGGGGTGTATTTGCATTTATTTTAAAACATTTTTCTCTCCTGCCTGTCGGTGTTTCTAGGCGGCGAGAGGGAAGTAAGGAGGCGGGTGCTGTGTGTGCACTGTGAATTGGGCGGGGATGGGGAACTATGGGGATTTAGAGGAAAGCACGTTTGGCAGCTGTCCTTGGGTTCAATCTCGCCGGTCAAACCTCCAGATGTGAAGAAATCCACGCTGGTGATTTAATTGAATCCGCTTTGGGTTTCTCGCAGATCTGAAGCAGATTTTGCCATGGGTGTGGGTTTCCCTTTAAACAAGGGGGAAAAAAAAAAAAAGGTTGAGGAGCCTTCTGAATTGTTCCCGATGGGTTGATTTGTTTGGCTCTGCGCCTCCTTCAGGACGTTCTCGCCTCTGTTCCTGAAGTCCCTTCTTTAGTCGAGACTGGTGGTAAAGCTTCTCTCAGGGGTGCAGCTTCATTTCAGATCTCCGAGGAAGAGAAAGCATTGAAATGCACTGGGGGAAGAGAAAATGGAAAAATTAACCATTTGTTGGCCAGCAAGGAGCCCCCTCTTCTAAAGAAGGCATCTCTTCCTGTAATTTGGGCTGTTTATGCCAAGGTTGAGCTGTCACTACCTGTGGGACATTACCGGGGTGACATTCAGGCCTTGATGCATGACATTGATCGCATAGGATTGGGCAAAGAGAGGCAGGAGCGGCCATTACAGAGGGGAATGAAGCAGGGAAGAGATGTTTACATGGGGAGGCCTCCGAAGTCTACGGAGGGGAATCGCGCATGTGCAAGAGATTTAAGAGGTGGCTCGAGATCCTTGTTGACTTAACTATAATTTGATTTGATTTTGCATTGCCTTTGCATTGTCTGCTTTCAGTTTAGTTGTTTGAATTGAAGGGGATTTGGCCTCATGGTTTGTATGTTGGGTTTTCCTAGCATAGCTGTTTTAACATAGAAGCGGTTTCAGGCTTGGGGGTGGGGATGGCTTTTCTGATCGATAGAAAAAGTGGTTTCTTTGTGTTCCCGGAGGGATGGGGCTGGCCTGGGTTGCCCGGGGCACAGATCTCTTTTGGTGGGCTCCCAGGTCCATTGGCACTGGGCTCTGCTTGGATAGGACGCTTCGACCTGGGAGCTTTCCCCATTAAATACCCCCTTCCCTACCCATCCCAGCCTCAGGCCGCGGCTCCCTCCTGAACCTAACAGCCGTGCCCCCCGGTTCCTGCCCTCCTGCCCTCCCAGCTCCCCCAGTCCCAGCAGCCGAAGCTCGCACTTCCCTGCCACTCTCTCCCCTGGTTCTCTCTCCTCCTCCTGCCTCTCTTCTTTCTCCTGTGTTTTCCTTTTCCTTTCTTGCCTGTCATTCTCTTCTCCTTCTGGATCGTTTCCCTCCTCACCTTGTCATTCTCGCTGGTCTTGCGTTGAATTGACCTCCTTAGTAATGGAATGAGGCCGTTCCGGCCCCTTTGTCGGGCCGATGCGATAGGGACGCACTAAACACGGGCGTCCAAACTGCACGCCTTTTTTTTTCCCTGACGCACGCCCATCCACCTTTCCTGGGCGCGCGACGCGCTAGGCGAACGAACAGCTGCATTAAAAGAGGGCCGCGCTAGGGGAAAAATTGTGTGGCCCTGGCATCGGGCGCCCAGGAGACGTGGCCTTGCGCACAAAGCCACAGCTTAGGGACGCTGGTAAATTGAGCGTCCATTTTTTGTAACCCGACCGCCGCGAAGACATTTTTTCCCATGTTGCTGCTTTCTGTGGCGCCTCCTACTTAGTATCGCCACGATATTAAGTCGGAGGAACGACAGAAAAGCAGTATTTTCTGCTTATCTGTTGACGGCCTGGGGCGCCTCAAGACTTTAACGCGAGCTCCGGGGCTGGCATTCATTTTTGAGGGTTAAAATGTGCGCGTCGGGCACACGACGGTTTGTTTTGGTTTTTTTTACATCGGGGGTACCGGCTCATAGCCTCATCAACCATGGCATTTACGTGTGCTGAGCGCTATTAGCCGCACGCAGGTTTGGACGCCCGTTTTGGATGCGCTCATCCCGTTATTGCCCCGGGAGTTATTCCAGCGTGTCTAGGCCGAGAGCACTATGTTGCGTCGGCCCCTGAGTCTGGAAATAGGCAGGAAGTGCCCCTCGCTTATTATTAGCTGGAGCTGTACTGGGCACCTGGAGTGATGATGCCTGCTTGGGAAAGGAGCTGGGATTTCGGCCACACCAGTGGCACGGCCCGTGGCAGATGGCGGGAGGTTGGACGTGGAACCTCAGAACCCAGAGGAGAGCCAGCCTGACCCAAGGGCCAGAAAACGAGTTTGAGAGTTGACACTGTTGGCGCAGTGTCTGCAGCCCAGGCCTTGTCGTCTTGTTTTTTATGGACTAGAAACCTCATCGTTACTGATGTTTCTTTGATTGGAGCTGAGCGAATCGCTGCTGAGTGGGCCCATGGGAGGGGCCATTATGCTCTTTGAAGCCAGGCTTAATTGTTTTGCATTAAATTTGTGTTAAGCCACAAAATGTTAGAGCAGTAAGGGCAGGGAAGTTCGGTGAGGCAGCCGCCTTCGCAGGAAGAGGCTGTAATGGCTCTCCGGGGGCGTTGGAGAGGACAACCGAGCAATGGAGGCTTTGGCAGGGAGGGGTTCTGGGGCGGGCCAGCTCATGCTCTGATCTTTATGAGCACTTCGCAGACGTCCCACAGCCGGAGAAGATATTTTGTCTGGAGAACAGGTTAACTGGTAATACCGTGAGAGGAGGGACGGGAAGGTTACCCACAGGACTGTTGAATACCAGCACTGAAGTCCCACGAATCCCAGCCCATTGGTGGGGATTGCCCCCAAGGCGCAAGGAGTGAGTAATGCACTTTGAGAAAACCAGTTCAGGCGCACAGTCTTTGGGTGTCTGAGCGCTTACCGGTGACGGGCACAAATCCCCAGGTCATGTCCCCCAGGACCAAGTCACCAGAATCTCATCTGTCTGGAAGGCCGGAGCGACGAGGCGCCACCAAAGAGGAGGGCCACCAAAATGGTGCAGAGAGGCAGCACCTTAGGTCTGACCGAAGGAGCGAATTGTTTGCTGAGTTTCCGGAGTCTCAAAGCACAAGAAACAGTTTAGGATGGACAGGAATTCCTAGAGGGGGCGTTTAGAGGAGAGGATCATGGCTGGGGGCTGTGGGGAAAAAGAAGAGGGCATGCGATTTTCTTGGGGGGGGGGGGGGGAGGGGCGCTGGGCAGACTGATTAGACTCAGGCCCCACCCTCCCCCAGGGCTCAGCCCTGCCTAGGACAGCATTTCTGTACAAGATAAGAGGCACTGATATGGTGGACTGTGATTGGCTGGTTCCACGCACACATTTGGCCTTGAGTGCTTGCGGAAAGGGCAATGTTTTGGAGGAGTCGAAATCTCGTTATCTCGGGGAGTAGGAGATCTAGGGGTCCATGAAGGGGAGGAAGTTCGCAAATTGTGAAAAATTGGAATCCTGCGTCGTTTAAGGCCCTGTTTGGAATCAAGTGAATTTTGATTAGTTTTACAGATGCTTCTTTTTACAAATATGGACTTCTGTAAATCTTTATTACTTGGTTTACCAAAGAACGCACTCAGGACATTACAACCGTGACAGAACGTGGCTGCTAGGCTCCTGGCCGGCGTAAGCAGGTTCAACCACATTACGCCGCCTCTCTTCCGCCTTCATTAGTCACCTGTTTTGTTTAAGAATTCAGTGTAGGGTTTTAATGTTAATTCATAAAATTGTTATCGCTTAGAAAATTTCCATGTTATGCACCCCAGAGATGTTTACATTCTGCGAAAAGTGTCTCCTGGCAGTGCCATCAATTCAGCAGGCCCGAGAGGGCGATCTCCGTGGCCGGCCCTTCGTTAAGGCCGCGTTCGTTAAAGAGTTCAGGGCACTTGGGAACCTCTGAAGATTTGGGCTTTCTAGAGACGCTTTCAATGGATAAAGGTGGTCACTAGTTCACCAGCTAACAGCAGCATTAAATCTAAGGAGGGCGGCTCGAAGACAGGGTTTTCTGTTTTTATTTTCCTGGGCCATTATTTTATTTTTTCGTATTATTTTGTCTTTATATTTTCCGATTCGTTTCAGTTGTTTGCTGATCTGATATATTTGTTCTCCTGTTTACAGTGTGCATTTTATATTTGAAGAAGGAGCATTTTATAATCGATTTATTTATTTAGACTTTAATTTGACATCTTACTTAATTATGGATGTTTAAAGTTGTGAAACGCCTAAATTTTACGATAAGCGGTGTAGAAATAATTTTAAATAAATAAATATATCCACACCCAAACAGCCAAAACTGAAGTCGGAAATGCTGCATGACCAGTTTCAGGGGAGAGGTGGCCTTTAGGCCAGTCCTGCTTTTTGAGCTTCTAGCCCAGTGCATTATGGGATCTGTAGTTCTGTGCCTGTTATTTGCAGAAAGCATTACTAGGAGGCAGGTGTCAAAAGGCCGGGACGAGGTAAAGTCTCCCTGCAGAAACCAGGTCACATCAGGACCCCGGCAAAGCTCAAATGCCAGACCTAAGTGAGGGGAAAAGCAGTACCCCTTCACGGAGAGAAATGAATGCCCGGCTTGAGGTCCCAGTGCTCAGAGGGAGCTGGGAGCCTCCATTAGAGAGAGGAGCTCCGACTGTCACCAGATAAGGAACACGGGAGGCACTCCTCCACCCCTTCCCAGCCCTCCGGTGCACGGGCTGTGCCTTGCATGCCAAACACACCGACCTTTACACTCCCAGCAACGATGATGGATTTCGGGTACAGCCAGAGCCGGACGGCGGATTAGTATGCGTCCCACGCCACCATGATTGATTGGCGAGGGCTCCGCAGCTGGACTCCAGCCGCTGTGACAACTCCCGGCTCCGGGAACAGCTGCAAAGGGCAGAGAGCGGAGGGCAGATTGAAGGAAAGGAAATTTGATTTCATTTTTTTCCGCTTTGCATTTCTGGCTGCCGGTTCGGAAGGCCCTCTCCCTCCTTTCCCTTGGCTTGGATGCAGCAGATAAGTGGGACACTCCTCCTTTCCGAAGAGCAGATATTTCTCCATCATCGGAGGGCGCTTCTGTGCTGTTCATCATGAGAACCCCCAGACAAGCAGCCCCTTGATCCATGTAAAATCTTCCTACAGCCCAAAAAGTCAAGGAAGGAGATTAGCCGTCTAACAGGTGGAACATGGCCTTAATAAAAAAACATTCCTTTAATGGCAAATGGAATAAAACAAGCCAAAGATAAAGGAGACCTGGCTAGAAGACCAAAAGGAAGCAGTGGAACCATGAAATAAGCAAGTTTGTATTTGGAGAACTCCAAACGGCAGATGAAATTTAATGTGAATAAGTGCAAGGTGATGCATAAAGGGAAAAATAATCCTTGCTATAGTTACACGATGTTAAGCTACACGATATTAGGAACTACTGCCCAGGAAACAGATCTAAGCGTCATAGTGGATAACACATTGAAATCGTCGGCTCAGTGTGCTGCAGCAGTCAAAAAAGCAAACAGAATGTTAGGATTAGGAAGGGAATGGTGAATAAAATGGAAAATGTCCTAATGCCTCTGTATCGCTCCATAGTGAGACCACACCTTGAGTACTGTGTACAATTCTGGTCGCCACATCTCAAAAAAGATATAATTGCGATGGAGAAGGTACAGAGAAGGACAACCAAAATAAGGGGTATGAAATGGCTCCCCTATGAAGTAAGGCTAAATAAGTTAGGGCTGTTCAGTTTGGAGAAGAGACGACTGAGGGGGGATATGATAGAAGTCTACAAAATCATGAAAGGACTTGAACAAGTTAATGTAAATCAGTTATTTACTCTCTCAGATAATAGAAGGACTGGGGGCACTCCATGAAGTTAGCAAGTAGCTCATTTAAAACAAATTGAAGAAAATTATTTTTCACTCAGTGTATAGTTAAGCACTGGAATTCATTGCCAGAGGATGTGGTTACAGCAGTTAGTGTAAATGGGTTTAAAAAAGGTTTGGATAAGTTTCTAGAGGAAAAATCCATAAACCTCTATTACAGTAATTAATAAATAGTAGCTTCAGATGTATTTAATGTTTGGGTACTTGCCAGGTACTTGTGACTTGGATTGGCCACTGTTGGAAACAGGATACTGGGCTTGATGGACCCTTGGTCTAACCCAGTATGGCATTTCTTATGATAATATCGCCTATAATTCCCAGAATTCCCCAAGGCCAGATGTTTTCCAAAACACGCCTATTGCATAGGGAGTCTATTTAACCCCCTTCAAATTTCCACTTTTGGAACAGAAAGTCAGCCCATCTCCTTGTGACTGCATCTTATTTCCATCCCTTTTCCCTCTTGAGGTCACTTCTCTTCTCAGCTGTGCCTGGTCTCCATGGGCTAAACTGTGTAGGGGTGCTAGTGCAAATGCATGTTTCTGATGACAAACAGGACAGCGGCCTCCAGGCTGCGCCTCGTTTTCTACAGCAGAGGAGACCAAACCCCAGAATGTTTGCAATGGGTGTGTGCAAAAGCCAAAGCCGGCATAAAAAAAATCCCCTGTGGATGATGCCAGCGAACTCAGCAGAGCGCACGTGCCCAGCCCGACTGCCGAGTGCCACTAATTGATTGAGGTTGGCTTGTTTAAAAAAAAAAAGTACGATACAGTGAATTAAAAAAATCCTAACCTGGTAATAGATTGCAAATTAATAGAATCACTTCCAATTTACAGAGACGTCAAACATCCCAATCAATGATATCTCTCCTACATGAACACCAGCAATAAAATCTGATTTATAATTAGCATAGGGTTAGCTCGCTGCAGTGGCTGAGGATCTGTTTATGTGTGTGTGTGTTTGTGTGAGAGAGAGACTGTAACTTTTTATGACTATATATATATATATATATATATATATATTTATATCTATGTCTATATACACACAGTGGGGAGTCAATAAATACGGTATTAGCACGTGCATGCGTATGGACATGTAGTAAATTCAACCGTATACCCACAGAACCTCAGCTCAGGGATGAATGTTCCCACCTCAGATGTAGTCTTATATCCAGGTAGGAGGCCCTGCTGCTCTTTGCAAAGGCTCACTGGAGACATTTTTGCCCTTTCCAGTTTCTGGGATGGATGGTAACCCCGTTCCCCTGAGCCAGGCAGCCTTTGCAAGTTCAGCATATGGAAGGAAAGGCCGACTGCAGAAACTCAGCCCCCTCCTAGAGCACAGCCCTTCTGTCGCAGATGTGAAGGGTGAACACTGGAAGGAGAGCCGAAAGGGTGGCAGGTCCAGAGCTGGCTAGGCTGAGAGACGACCGGTGGGCCCGTTGGGTCCGGCCTCCTTCTCGGGAGAAAACCAGGTGGAGGGCAGGCAGCGGCCAGCAGGGCCCCCGCGTGCCTTAAGCTGTCAAATTGTGAAAGCGCCCAAGAAAACTGGGACTGCCCCCGCTTCCTCTCGTTTCTGGGAGAAGGCGCTCCCTGCCCCCGGTCCTCTGCCTACGTGAGGAGTGGGGGGAGAGCGAGAGAGAAAGCAAGATGTCAGTTACACATGAGTTTCAGTGCATTTACATTCAGAAGCGAGGCCTTTGGCTCCAGCACCGCTGCGAGGGATAAGAGGCCCCGCAGTCTCTCTCTCTCTCCAGGCCCAAGCTCTGACACGGAAAGGGAGCGGCGGCCGCTGAGCATTTTCCGAAGGCTTTCCCCTTACTTCTGCGCCTCCCGGTGGGATCTCCGGCTCCGGGGAGGCTGTTCCAAGCACCCACCCACACACCCCCCCCCCCTTTCCGGGAAGAAGGGCCCCGAAAAAGAGCTGCTGTGGGGCATTTATTTGAATGCCTTTGTCCTGTCCCAGGGGGTTTGCCGCGCCATCTCACGATTGCCTCTGCTCGGTTTTACGGGCGTGCATGGGAAAAGAAATGGCTTCTTGGTTTTCATTTTGGTTCGAGGGCTTTAATTTTCATGTCCACATAAGACCATAAGAAGTTGCCATGCTGGGTCAGACCAAGGGTCCATCAAGCCCAGCATCCTGTTTCCAACAGAGGCCAAACCAGGCCACAAGAACCTGGCAATTACCCAAGCAGTGGCCATTCCCTAAGTAAACTTGATTAATAGCAGTTAATGGACTTTTCCAAGAACTTCTCCAAACCTTTTTTCAATCCACCTATCTAACTGCACTAACCACATCCTCTGGCAACAAATTCCAGAGCTTAATTGTGCGTTGAGTGAAAAAGAATTTTCTCCGATTAGTCTTAAATGTGCTACTTGCTAACTTCATGGAGTGCCCCCTAGTCCTTCTATTATCTGAAAGTGTAAATAACCGAGTCACATCTACCCGTTCAAGACCTCTCATGATTTTAAAGACTTCTATCATATCCCCCCTCAGCCGTCTCTTCTCCAAGCTGAACAGCCCTAACCTCTTCAGCCTTTCCCCATAGGGGAGCTGTTCCATCCCCTTTATCATTTTGGTTGCCCTTCTCTGTACCTTCTCCATCGCAACTATATCTTTTTTTAAATGCGGCGACCAGAATTGTACACATGCACGCGCACAAAGTGGAATGGCATTTTGTTGTATCTTTAATGCCATTTTGGATTGGCAGTGTCCCTACTCTGTCCATGTGCTTGAGGCGAGGTCCGGACAGAGGCATGATGGCCTCCCCGCTTTGTGTACCCTAGCATCCATGTGGAGGGGGGGGTGAGAGGGGCACATCCCTGGGCATGAGAGAGACGAAACAGAGGACAGCATGCGCCTCATCCGAACTCTCTTCTGCCAGCCTCTTGCTTGCCGTGTGTACCGCTCTCCATAGGCGTGGGGCGGGATCTGGAGGCACGGCTGCTCAGACAGGGCGAAGCTGGACGAAGCTCATAGTAGATGTCAGGCCTCTGACGATAACTCTAGCCATTCCGAGAGAGTCCAGTAAGGTCTTTAGAAAAAGTTAAGAAGGCCAAGCTGCAGGAACCTCACAGGGTGATAGACACAAACCATTTCCCTTCGATATAGGCAGAGAGATAAAACCTGGATTCTGTGATAGGCAGAGCTTGAAGGTTTCCTGCTGCTGGGGCCAGAGGAAAAAAAAAACCCTGGGGCACCTTCCCACCCTTTCATTCCAGACAGACTGTCAGCTCATTAATGCTTGCACTGGCTGAATTTTAGAGCAGAGTTAAGTACTGTTAGGAGAATCACCTCAGGAGTGACAGGCACAAGGTTTGTTATAAAAAGGCATCTCGGTGTAACTCTTAATCTCCTATCAGTCTGCTCAAGGCGACAGACGACGGGTGGGGAGGGGAGGAGGGAGGTGGTAGCACAAGGGACCTGTTACCCATCCTGTCTCACCTATATCCGTGGGGCTGAATCAGAACTCTGAGCCAGCTGCCAAGCGTTCTCCCCCTGGCCTGTGATTTGCAATTAATGGCATAAAATGGTTACCCCTGTGCCTCATTATGGAGAAACAGTCAGGCGTTCTCCTCTGATGCACAAGGTCTGACAATTTGCCTCCCATTTGGTCCCAGGAAATAGTCTGTAAATTAGCGGCCTTAGCCGAGAGTCTCCTTTCTGCTCACCTCCCATGCGCAGGGAGCATTTTCCATCCATTTCCTGCGTGATGATTGTCTCTTGTTTCCTTCCTCTCATCCCTTTTGTTGTGTGATAATGAGACAGAGTGACTGGGCAGGCAGGAGGCAGATGGCTTGTGCCATTAACTAGAACTCACCTCTGGTTCCTTTGGTGCGCTGCCGTATATCAGAAGAGCCTGACTGCCGGGAATTATCTGTGCCACACTCTCCCTCGATGTAAGGCTCCTACGGCTCCATTACCCCTCGCTTTTAGGCAGTTAGATTGGCTTGCCCTTTAGCCTGGTAAGAAATAGCTTGGATATGCATTATCAGGGGATAATTTGGGTCCACAGCACAGGCTGCTCTGGAAGAGATAAGTAATCCTGAAGATGGTCCACGGGGGGGCACTTTTTCCAACCACGGAGTTTGCTTTGGCTGCCGGACGTCTGGCAGTATATCGGAGCACGGCTTGTGCTGCTCCACAGATGAAGGATGGCAGAAGCTCCACCAGCCAATAGCATCTTCCTGGGCTCGCTGCCTGCCACCTAGAGTCACTAACTGGTTCCTGCTACTGCTGCTAATCACTTCTATAGCGCTGCTGGGCATCCGCAGTGCTGTGTGGCTCTGGTTTTTCTTCCCACGCACAGGGCTGGATTTAGAATTACAGCACCCATAGGCAGACGCCCTCAGATGGAGGGTTTCAGCCCCGGAAGTCGGAGAGCAGCAGGGGGGTGTGCTAGTTTTTGGGTGGCACGTGCCTTTGTTACCTATGCCCGAATCCTGCTCGGATCATGTGGCATCTATGGACTTGTCCTGCTTCTCTTAGGAAAAAAAAAACCCAAAACAGACCTACAGAGCTGCAAAACCAGGAGTGGCTCAGCCCGTCCAGATGGCCTGGAATCAGCTGATAACTCTCCCACCCTGTAATTAATGCAAAAGGATGAATTCTGTCTCAGCTTCGTCTCTTGCACCTTTTCTCCGTAGCCCTCCACCAGTCTGCTTTTCCATGTTGTGGCATCCCAAGATACACGTGATAATGTGGCTGGGATCTCACATTTGTTTCTGTACAGCTGTCTGTAACGTCTGCTTCCCTGTACGGCTCACATGCAAAGATAATCTCGCTGTCACATGGTGCTATGAGCTTCTGGGTTGCTGCTATGCAGACCATAAATGCTTCAGATTGACAGGAGGTGTGATTATCTAATAGCCCCCAATGTGCAGACACAGTCACACGCTCAATCACCCCCCACACAGGCACAGTCTATCACACACACACACGGTGTCATACTCACACCAAAAGCCTTCTCCGGAGAAGAGAGCACTAGAGCCTGTCCTCAGAGGCCTGAGAAGGTGAGGAGGACCAGGTTATGGAACCCGAGACACAGAGGAATGAAATAGTGTCAGAAAGCTAAACGACAGGACACGCAGGAAGCAGCTGCCAGCAGACTGCCTTGTAATGTCTTTTCACATTCACTGGAAATGTTTTACTTGCTGTGCTATGTTCCCTCTCTGCCCCTCCCTCCCTGGCTTTCAGCTCGGTACGCCTAGACTGAGGCCTGCTTCTTTTCTCTGTCTTTCCCATAGGCCATGACTGCGTCCTAGACCCCGTCCACATCTGCGCTCTCCTTCCGTCCTCCCTCCCCCCCCCCCCCCGAAGGACCCAAGAATGAGCCTCTCCTTCCTCGCTGGGGCTCTCCTCTGCAGAAGCCTCTTGACCTCTGCGCTTCTGTTCCCTAAAGACCTGAGCCCCATTAATACCGCTGACCTGCCAGGTAAGGCAAAGAATTCGGCAGCCACTGAATGATACCCAAGGGGAATGTTGCTGCTGTTGTTGGTAATAATTAGGATGTACCCTGCACCTTTGTCTCCAAACAGCAGTTAAGTATCCTTCACAATTTACTATTCCAAAAACATCCACACAGCCACCTCTGGGGGGTGAGTTACCCAGCATCACAAGAGGGCTGGGGATAAACTGAGGCAGAGGGAGGTAAAGGGGTCTGCTTACTGCCACTTATAAAGTCAGTGGCAGAGCCAGGACTGGAACGTGGCACACAAGTCCCGATGGTAACATGGTCAAGGGGGCGATGTCTGTGTGTGTGTGTGGTATCTCCTTAGAGGAGGCAGCTCCTGGACATTACCTCTCACCGACGTGCCCTTCCCTTGTTTTTTAAGGTACTCTGTCCTATCCCTGGTTCCGAGGCCTGATGACCGACAATGACACTGCAAAGCTGGGCTTGGACTTCCAGAGGATGCTGAAACTCAACCACACTCTGTTCATTGCGGCAAGGTCAGCACAGGCTAAGGCTAGTGTTGAATGGGTCCCAATGCATCTGCCGGGCAAGCTGGACGTTGTGATGCAATTCCCTTTACCCTTCTAGCAATGCTAAGAGCAGAAACTAGGGCAGAGCAGATACCGTAGGGCAGAAAAACCGCACTCCCAGCTGTGGTCAGCTCTGAGGCCGGACACGGGGGGGAGAGTGGGAAGCAGAGGACAGTGTTCTCGGTTGGAAATGGAGACGGCGTTAGCCTTTCGGGGGGCTGAGAAGTCCGGGGTGCAGTGTGGCAGGCGCTGTGAGAATGGCTCATTGGGGCACATGTGAAGGCGATCGGACGAGCGCTGTTGAAACCTGCGGGTGACCCCCATCGCTCCAAAGTGGTTTCTTAGGTGGCTCTTCCCTGACAGAAGTCGCTGATGGACCCTAAGAGGGAATGTTTTATGCATTCTCCCCACTTTCCGCTATCTAACACTCTCCTGACTGATGTATTTCAATAGGAGATAGCCCGCCCTGAGCTCTTAAATGTTGGCATGGATCAGAGCTGGCACATTTGGGTAGCTGAGTAAGAGCACCAGTAGGCGACCACCCCCTCTACTCTGGGTCACCGCTGGGCCATGTGGCTTAGCACGAGCAGAAGCTGCGACTCTGCCCTTGAGTTGTACTCACCGGTTTTCTTTTTTTTTTTTTTTTCCATGGGGTTGCTGGGAACTCTACCCCTGTCAAAACTCGTCCCATTTTGTTCCACACACCCCCCCCCCCCCCCCCCACTGCCTTAACGATCCCTTGTCACCGCTTCTAAATCCGGTTTCTTTTCTCCCAGGGATCACGTGTACGCCATCGACCTGAGGCAGGCCAAGGACGCGCTCTCTCCGGACAGAGTAAGGAGGCTGGCACCACAAGGCCACTCTTTTCATTCAGATACAAGGATGCGTTCACTTCTAGCCCCAGATCGGCTGATCCGTCTGAGATGAATTACCTCGCACCTTAGCAACTGTTCTGTTGGTCTACCCCGTCTGTCCGCCGGTCATCTCCGCCACCGCCCTTGCTGTCTCTGCCCCCACCCCCTGCATGCTTGAATTCTGTCGCTGCTTTGGGTTTACTACCAACGCCACTGCCGGGAGTCGATTGCGCGCACCCTCTCCTCACTCCCGGCACGGGAGCCCTCCACAATCGTGTCCTCTCGTCCTCCAGCTTCTCGCGCTACGCAAAATGTTGCCACCTTGAACTTTGCTGAAACCTGCTAGATACCCTTCCTTGCATCCCCTTCCTCTCGGTCCGGTAGGTGCAGCCTGGGTCGGTGTAATCCGTCCACTTTTTACCCCCGGTACTGGCATGATAAGACCAGGTCACACTGGGAGGGGCCCCCATAAGGACTGCAAACGTACGCAGCCCACCACAGCCTCCAGTGACCCTCTGTTCTCTCATCGCAGCACCTGACATGGAAGACCCAGGACATGAAGAACTGTGCCATGAGAGGAAAGCTTCAGGTAATGCCACTTGCCCACGTCTTTCTTTCCCATCTGCAGCTGCTGTTTTGGCAGCCAGATGTTCTCCTCTGCTAATGCCCCGAGAGCCGCAAAAATATTTTTGACTCAGGAGGTGTCGGGTCTCTGTGTTTCCAGGGCTGGCAGGAGAGGCCTCCCATTTGATCTCGTAGAAGCTCGTTAGTCTCATGAGGGTTTTCTCCGAGATGGAAAAGGTGCTGCATCTGCACCTGACCCTGGGGGCCATTAGAAGACTGTCACATCTTCTCCAAGCCCAGTCCTTGTTTGACACCTTTTTTTTTTTTTTTTAATTTTAATAGTCTATCCTGAAGCATTCTGGGATTTGGCAAAAGCAGAACTACAAATCCCAGGAGTCTTATCAGAGGAGAGTTAAAATCCCGGGAGCAGTCCCCAGTGCTCCTGCCCCAAAGAGAGCCAGCATTGGGGGGGGGGGGGGAGGCGGAGGGAGGCAATCGGGGCAATTGCCTGGGGCCACCGTGCCACAAGGATTTTCCCCTTGGCAAAGCAGAGTCCCTGAGGCAGAGCTTCAGGGGGTAGCGGGCACCGACGGGGCCTGCTCCTTAGTGTCCGCTCTGGGCGCCAGCCTTAACGCTGACCCTGGTCCCAAAGGACTCTCGTACCCCCCATCACCAGACTACACCTCTCCTGTACATGACTTTCCCTGTGACTGCCCTGGCTGCTGCCCTTCCCCAGTATAAGACCACCTTTACCAGTGCTCGGTTATCGTACACCTCCATCACTCACAAAACTATTCGGGGGCCGTCGTTTGTAGTGTGTGCAGTACCCCACGGGGTGAGTGAGTGGGGTCGAGCCCCCGGGAGCTGCGATTATGTTTTGCAGAGGTGCATATGCTAAAGCTTCCGGTCCTCTCGCTTTGCAGGACGAGTGCTACAACTACATCAAGGTGCTGGTTCCCAAGAACGACGACACCCTCATCGCCTGTGGGACCAACTCCTTTAACCCCGTCTGCCGCACCTACAAGGTAGGAAGCCGAAGGGGGGTCCTGGGCCCAGGGCATAGGCTCCAAGCTCCAGCACTCTAGATGCAGGCCCCAGACCATCCGTAGCAGGAGAGCTTCCATGCATGAGTTTTGGAAACTTTTTTTTTTTCTTTTCAAGCTTTCTTTTTTAAAAAAACCCCCACAGCAACCTCAGTTTCAGTTTCCACCATACCCGTGAGTCCCTGCCTACGGCACAAACTGCATTCAACAGGCCCCGAGCTGGAGGTGGATCCCAAACCCCACCAGGGTTACTGTCCTGGGACTGTGCTAGGCCCACAGTAGTGCAAAGGCTCATGTGGGCGGGCCACACTGGATCGCTGGTTTTCTGATAATGGTGGGCGATCAGAATTGCTGCTGGGTGGCAAGAGCCCCAGGGCTGGCTTTCTCACAAGTCGGCTGGTGGAGCTGCTGTGTTTCTTTGAACCGGGGTCCCAGCTCTTCTGCATACTCACCCCCCTGCCTCACCAAGGTCCCCCAGTGAACAGCTTTCAGGCATGGCCTCCTGTGTAGTTCCTCGTGCCACGGATGCCGTGTGCTGGGCCTGTGAATTTAGACTCTCCCGTGACTTTGTCAGATCTCTGGGTCAGACTTTTCTCTCGCCTGATTGGCAGATCAACACCCTGGAGCAGGAAGGGGAGGAGCTGAATGGTCAGGCCCGCTGCCCGTTCGATGCCAAGCAGACCAATGTAGCCCTCTTTGCAGGTAATGGACTCTGCGCGCATTCGCCACGCTGGGAATTCTGCTCTGTCAGCTGCTGGGAACGGTCTCCGGGTGCAAGGGCAAGGCCTGCAGCTCCTTCAGGATGCTCCAGGTGTGATGAGTCGTGAGAGGTCCGAGCTGCAGCTGGGCAAAGATATCGGAGGCTTTAACCATGAGCAGCGGCTCTGTTTGGCTGATCAGTAGAACTGCTGCCGCCTGTGGACCAGTGGGGTCACTGGTTCCCAGTTCTGGCCCAGACAGTTATCTCTTCTGAATGTTTTTAAAGAGAGAATTGAAAGCAGTAGCTTGGCAGAGATCCAGTTAACTTTAGTTTGGATTGGTGTGCCACTAGAGTCCATTGTGTTCACCAGAAGCAGCTGTGCTTAGCTTCAACACTTGCGTCCTGTGCTTCTCCTGTAAGCCGTGGCAGAAGGGACCGCGAGCTGTTCGCTTATTGTTTCCCGGCAGCTCACACCTTTTATTTATTTATTTTGGCTCCCTCCCCCAGATGGAAACTTGTACTCTGCTACCGTGGCGGACTTCCAAGCAAGCGATGCCGTCTTGTACCGCAGCCTGGGGGAGCAGAGCCCGGTGCTGAGGACCGTCAAATACGACTCCAAGTGGCTGCGAGGTGAGCTGCACTGGCTGGCTGATGAATGGGGGAAGGGGGGCGGCATAGCCAGAGGTCGTCCGGCCACCCCTAGAGTCGCAGGGCTTACTCTAAAGCTAGCGCTCCAAGCTCATCAGGAAACGCTGATCCGAGCGCAGAAAATTCCAGCAGTTCACAGCCAGCCTGCAATTTCCTTACTGCAGTACCAGTGAAAAATCTTAACACCAGCGGAGATGAACAAGCCCCCACTAAATCATTGTAAACAAAATAAGACCGGAGATTATTTAGGAAGGCGGTACCATACAGCGGCGTGTCTTTTGGGTTTGCATGAGTCCGAATGCCCACAGGCGCAGTAACATCTGACCAAAGGTTGCACTGCCGGCCTTTCGCTGAGGAAGAGAAGGGGGAATAAGGTGCAAAGCAATCTGATTGGCTGAGAGCTTTCTGTTAGCTTGGATTTAAATGCCTCTTTCTAGCTTTTTGCGGGGCGGAGATAACATCTCCTGTGTTTCACCCACGCAGAGCCACACTTCCTCCATGCCGTGGAGTTTGGACACTACGTTTATTTCTTTCTGCGGGAGATATCCATGGAGTATACCACGCTGGGGAGGGTAAGTGTAAGGGGCTGGGGAGGGAGGGGGGGGACGTGCCGTCCGAATTCATCCCTGGAGCACAGAACCACAGAGCAAAGACTTTTATATCAAGCTTTGTAGTGCTGAAACAATAACACGGGAACACAATGTAACGCTAGCACAGTAATGGACCGTGATGGAATACAACATAACACAGTAACACAACGTAACACTAGCACGGTAATGGACCGTGGTGGAATACAACATAACACAGTAACACAACGTAACACTAGCACGGTAATGGACCGTGGTGGAATACAACATAACACAGTAACACAACGTAACACTACCACAATAATGGACCGTGGTGGAATACAACATAACACAGTAACACAATGTAACACTAGCACAATAATGGACCGTGATGGAATACAACATAACACGGGAACACAATGTAACACTAGCACAGTAATGGACCAAGCTGAAATGCAACAGTGTAAGAAGGTAACATAGCACAGGTCTGTAGCAAAGGCAGGATCTGCTTTTTTTCCTGCACACCAACCTTGGAGGCTCTGATGAGCCCTCATTGAGGATGCACAGGAAGCTGTAGCATCCAACCCTGAAAGGGTGCATTGCCCAATCAAAGCCCCTTGGCTTTGCAAAGAGTCACTGGCAGAGAGCAGGCATCAGCCAGCCGCAGCCCCTTGCCTGTTTCTGGTTGAGGTGGGTGGTTTCCCAGGCGGTGGGAGAGCTGCTGCGAGGGAGGCCCTGGGTGGGCAGTGATAAACGGGCTGTGGCCATAGTCTGGAGGAAAGGCAGTCGGTTGGGCCTGTGACTTACATCATTGTCATTTCAATCCAGGGGCTAATCCTGCACCTCTTGCCCATCTCTCACCCTCTTCCTGCTCCCTCAGGCTCTTTTTTTTTTTAACCTCTCTGTCCGGTGCCCTTGCCAGGTGATTTTTTCCCGCGTTGCCCGAGTGTGTAAGAATGACATGGGGGGCTCGCCCCGGGTCCTGGAGAAGTACTGGACCTCCTTCCTGAAAGCTCGTCTGAACTGCTCCATGCCCGGCGACTCCTTCTTCTACTTCGACGTGCTGCAGGCCATAACCAACGTCGTGCAGGTGAAGAACCGGCCGGCGGTGATCGGCGCCTTCAGCACGCAGGCGAACAGGTCAGCGCCTCTCCTCTTCCCGCCGTGCGGCGGGGCGAACCCCGTCCGTGTTCCCTGGGCTGCGGACTGCGGTCCGTGTGTGTTCGCTCGTTGAATAGGGTGGGTAAGGTTTGTATCAGAGCAGCAGAAGCCCCCACCCCCACCCCCCCGGGATATGCCGGGATGCGGGAGCAGAGACACGGGGAATCCTCTCACGTCCCCTCCTGTCTTCTAAAACTAAACATGGCGGCCTCTCTCGGCTGTATGGCACAGGCCGGAGATTTTATCTGAGGTGTCTTTACGATCCTTGGGTGGGTGGCCCAGCCCCCCCCCACCTGTACGTGGGAGTGAGAAAAACCCCACACCGTAAAGATCGGCGGGAAAGAGCCCTCTGCATTAATGTCACTGTTAATAAATTGGAAAAGCAAACAAACTTGAAATCTGCAGGCTCTGCAGAGCTGTAAAATGGAAATTGAATTTACCAAGAAAGTTCAGCTAAAGATTTAAAGTCCTGCCCGGCAGCAAAAGACAGAATGTAATAAAGGAAAGGCCGTGAAATGTTTCTACATAAAAACACCTTGGTCTTCTGGGCTGTTTTATTCCTGAAGTTCCCGTCTGATGGAGGGAGGGGAGGGGGAAGGTGGACGAGAAAGAGGAGCGTGGAGGGGGGGGGGCAAATGAATTGCTGGGGAAGGGGAGGAACGAGAGAGGCAATTGTCAAAGACTTTTCCGGTCTTTAGCAGGAGGGAGTGGATTCAACCCTTCCTGTTTAATTCTCAGCATCACAGGCTCAGGGGTTTGCGCCTTCTACATGGACGACATCGAGAAGGTTTTCAACGGCAAGTTCAAGGAGCAGAAAACCACAGAGTCTGCCTGGACCCCGATTCCAGAGGACAAGGTGCCCAAACCCAGGTAAGCTCCACTGCAGTCCCGTCACAAAGGCTTCTGCCCCCCTCCTGGGCCTGCAGGTAAAAAGCTTGGACGAATCAGGCCCCAGGGTTCCGGAAATCTGGAGCCTCCCTGTAGAAAACTACATATCCCAGAATGCTGTGAGCTCAGAGCTGGAAAAGCATTCAGGGTGGGATGGAAGCCGTCTCTGCAGCGGGTCCTAAATATGGTGCCTTCCCCTCAAGAGCTTATAAGCTAAGTGATTATAGTTATTACAGTGCATCCAAACCCAGCACGTCACAGTTGAGGAGTACATGCATCCCCCTCTGGGGTGGTCGGCATCAGCATAACAGAGGAGAGAAAGGAGAAATTCTTGTTGGTTCATATTATAATTCTTGTCATTAAGAATAAGCAATTAGAGTTGGATAAACTGAAGCAAATGGAGATAAAGAGATATGCCCGAGATCAGGCAGAGAATCCATGAAGAAATTGGAGCTCTCCTAACTTCCCAGGCATGATTAAATGATGGAGGCTGCCGGTGCAGCCACAGAAAAGCAGTGAGTCAGGTGGGAGCGGGAGGGATTGTCATTACTTTTAGCAGAAGCAAAGCTTGCCCGCTTCATAACAGCCAAGAAACCTAGCATGTCACCCGAAGCAACCTCAGGCAGGCGGATCCCACGCCTAATATAAGGTTGACCTCACGGCTCCAGGTCCTGGAGGGCCAGGCTGAGCCAGTCCTGGATTTACCCCCAGGGCACCTGTGTGCTTCCGGGAGGAATTGGAACTACAAGTCCGTACATGCAGTAGGGGGCAAATCCAGGACCGGCCCAGTCCATCCCTCAGGTCCTGGGTTGCCGTGCACACCGCGTGGGGGGGCAGGGTTGCGCTTACTGCCGCCACCGCTCTTGCTCTGCCGGGGACAGATTGCTGCCGCCGGGCAGGGAAAAGCGCTGGTGATTCCCGTGCCCTCTCTTGCAGGCCAGGCAGCTGCGCAGGGTTTGGGAAGGCAGCTGCCTACAAGGCGTCCAGCGAGTTCCCGGACGAGATGCTGACGTTCATCAAATCCTACCCACTCCTGGACGAAGCCGTGCCGTCCGTCACGGGGAAGCCGTGGTTTACCAGGGCCAACAGCAGGTGAGGAGCGGGAGGGGAGCCTCGCACCCCCCGACAGCAGGAAGCTCTTCCAGCCTCCGTGGAGTCCTGGTCCTGCTCCTGAAGCACAGGATCAGAGAGGCCTGAGCTTCAGGGCTTGAATCCTAGAAGCACTCGGTGATCCTGAACTTGTTTCGTGTTGCTCTTGGCTGAATCAGTTCTTTTACTTCCTTTTTCTCCATCCTTACTTCTCTGTCTCCTTCCGTCTTCTTCTGCCCGTGCTCTTTTCCCTCAGCCCTTCTCTCTGTCTCCACCAGGTAAGTGTTCACACTGCCTCCCTGACATTTCACAGGATCGCCAGTGTTCCTAAGGGCTGAGACAGAAGCGGAGTTGTCTGGACGGGTAATGGCATATGTGATGGGGGGGAGGGGCGGGTTTCCATCTTTCTTTTGACACTGGCACTTATCCTCTGCTGCGTTCCTTCCTAGGTACAAGCTGACACAGCTGGCTGCTGATACAGCCGCCGGCCCCTACAGTAACCACACCGTCTTATTCCTTGGCTCGGAAGATGGGAAAGTGCTGAAGGTCCTCGCCAAGGCTGATGAGACCTCCGCCGTGGAAACCTTGCTCCTGGAAGAGATCAGCGTTTACAATCCTGCCAAGTGAGATCAATAGCGGCGCCGTGCACTCGCAGCGGAAGTTAACCTGTGACAAGAGTCCTCATGCTGGGGAGGGGGGAATGACCGGCTCTGGGGCTGCGGTGTCCGTTTAAGAAATACGCAGCGAGAAACCTCCATTTTTTTTTTTGTTCTTCCTTCCCAGCCGGGCTCCCATCCGAATGCGCGGCTTTCGAAGGCCCTGCACGCGTAGAGCAGCTCGGTCGTTCAGGGCGTGCGTTTCTCTTTCCATCTACCGGGGCATTATTTAAGCCATGGAAACCCTCTGGTACTGATGGCTCCTCTAGGAGGAGCTTCATGTATTTTCTGTGTGTGGCGGGGAGGGAGATTTTGTGACGTGTTCGAAGAGGAGCAGAGGTCCTTGGAAATTCCCCGAACTTGTGTTCCCGCTCTGACCCGCTGACCCGTAGCCTGCCTGTCGTCACAGGTGCAGTGTGAAGAATGAAGATCGAAGGGTTCTGGGGCTGGAGCTGGATAAAGCCCGTCACGCCCTGTTTGTCGCCTTTTCCAGCTGTGTGGTCCGCGTGCCCCTCAGCCGCTGCGAGACCTACGGAAGCTGTAAAAAGTGAGTGTGGGCTGGGGGGGGGGGGGCGACTGCCCGCCGCCACGGCCTGGCTCTGTCCCGGCACTCTGACCCCCACGCGCACAGGTAACGCATGCGCGTGTCCATCGAGACTCAAAGATGCCAGAGTGCAGATACTTGCACACGTGCTCAGCCGTTTATCTTGTTTGGGGTTTGTTTGTTTTTTAACTATCTTTCTGTAGTTCCACTTTTCCTCCCACCCCACCCCCCCAATCCCCAGATCAAACAAATGAGACTCCGATTGCTCAGGATGCTTCCTCCCTGACCCTGATCAGGGTCTCGTTCCCCATTCCCAGCCAGTGATTCTGCGGCTGCTGCAGAAAAGATGAAAGAAGTTTTGCATAAAAAGATCCCAAAAGGTCACGTACAGCAGCGCTTGTGGAAAGGTCTTACACTGATCCAATAAACGGCGTCACAGCTTGCAAAGAGCCCAGCTGCTCAGAGCAGAGGCAGATAGGGGAGGAAAGCCGCAGCTGCTCTGCCCCAGACCCTCCACTGCAGCTCTTCTCATGGGGGCTTGTTTTTTTGCTGCAGGAACTGTTTGGCCTCCCGGGACCCATACTGTGTCTGGCTGAAATCGGGGATGTGCGTGGCCTACAGCACCGACCTCAGGTAAACAGATGTGCTGAGGCACTCGGGGGGTGCGAGGCTGGAGGGGGGGAGGTTCAGGGTCCAGAGCACAGAAGTGTTCAGGAAGGAATCTCAAGAACGTGTTTCCTCACGGCAAGAGGGAGGGGGGGGGGTGGATGCATGGAATAGCCACACATTGGGGGCAAAATTGGTAACAGAATTAAAAAAATAAAATAAAATTCTGGGGCAAACAAGATTTGAAGTGGTTGGGGAGGTCGAGTGATGTCGCAGGAGTGGGGAGGGTGAATCGCACTCTCGCAAGCTTCTTGCCCACCCTCCTGTTCCCTTGATGTCTTCAGGCCCCTTCCCTGCCCTCCTGTTCTCACTGCAGGCACTGGTTTCCTCCGGCAGGCCCTGGGTGTAAAAGGCTGCTCCGTGGAGCCCTGCAGACA